>NW_027094086.1:15037334-15422334 GCF_029207755.1 Chamaea fasciata | reverse complement strand
TATTAATGACATCAAATACAATTGTGTTTTTGAAAGATAAAGCAAGATGAATCCACAATCAAACCTGGCTCTGGAAGTGGGTTGTGACAGCAGCAGGATGTTGCCTTCTTTGGGGTTATTCTTTCCTTTCTTTCCAATAAAATTTCCCCACTGATAAGGGCTGTGTCTTAGGACTCACAGCCTTTTATTGTGTCATTCCAGTAGATGTTGCAGAAAGATGCACAGACTAGATTAGATTGCCTACTTTCCAAAATTATGAAACTGAACTAAAATTAGCTGAAGAAGACAGACTGAATGTTTGAATAAAATACCTTGAGGTTCTACAAGAGACTGTAAGTCACATTTAATTGATAGTTGGAGGCTCTCAAATAGCACCCTGATGACTATAAGACAACTGACTTGAGAAGAGCAGGAAAAGCAGAGCAAACTCCTCATTTGGAAAGAAAGTTTATCCTTCTATTTTCAGTATCTGTGATTACAATGTTGGTGAATTTATAGCAGCCCGTCTGAGATGAGTAATTCTGAACAATATCATTTTGCCATTTATTTTGCCTATCACTTTGAGGGAAAGTTACAGGGCTGCAGGCAATACAGATATTTCTTTCTTTTGAAAGGTAAGGAGGAAAAACATGAAGAGCAACACACTGAAGAGAAAAAGAGGAACATGCTGGCATCCTCACTGACTTCCTGGTAAGACAGATTCAGCAGCAGCCAACAGCAACATCATCCCAGGATTGCAAGAGTGGCTGGTCCCTCTGTGCTTTGCATCATGTAGGTGTTCAAATGTTGCACAGAATTAGATCATATGAACAACTAACCAACAGATACCCACTGTCAATTTATGCAGATTGAACATAAAAGCCAATGCCTGCTTACTTACTCTGGCAGCCAGAAAAATGTCCCAGTTAAAGCCATGCTCACCACTCTGTCCAGAGCCCCCTAGCAACTTCTCCCTATTCTCTTCACCATAACTGATTCCTACACTTCTGTAATTAGTTTTAAAACAGCAGAGCAGTAGTGGATTGTAGAGAGCACTTTAGAGAAACTGCTGAATTAAAAAAAAACAAACAACCCCTTCCACTTATATATTGTCAGGTAGGTAAAACCCCAAAGCAGCACAGGACCACTGGGATGGCCCAACTTGTTGGGACTGCTGTCTTCCATGGAAAGCACCTAGGTCCACAGGGGGGCAAGCACTATTTTTCAGGCACAGACACTTATTTCTGGCAAGTAATGTTAGTCATAAACTGAAATACATATAACAATCATCCTCTGGTAACAGATACATCAGATTCTTGTTATTCCCAGGCTTACTTAACGAGGAAAACCACTTAATACCAACTGAGAAGATCACAGCAACATTTGTCGTTCACTATCACTATTTACATGGAAAGAAATTATAGGATTTCCCAGCAAGAAAAACGAAAATCTCCAGCTGAAACTAGTGTGAAAATGGATTCAGCTATCTTTCCCAAGAACATGAGGATGGTTAAACCATCCAAGGACCTTGAAAATTTATCATCTGACTTCAACCTCAACCTTTCAACACAAACTCGAAAGAAAATCAAGACAGGCAACAAGAAACAATCGCTTTCATCACCTGATTCCCATTCTTTTTGATCTATATGCTTTGTGGTTTTCATTGCCTGAAAGTACCCGTTATGAAAGATGTACAAGGAGACAGAGACAACTGCAATGTTACTGCTCTTCCAAATGTTAGTCTTACAATAAGAAGAAAGAAAAAAATGGTGTCAAAGACAAAAAGATTACCTACTTCTTTGCATGTCTAAGGCCTGGAAAGAGAACTGCATAATGCTCTTCAATTCAAGAAAGTAAGCCATTAAAAGTAAAATATGCAAAAAACCCAATAAGAAATAAAAGTTGGATAGTAAAATCTGAATATACGAGGTAACAGAAGTAATTACATTACTCTATATAGCTTATGCAGAACAAATATCTAAACAGATCTCAAATGTTGCAAACATTGTCTTCATTAAGGCCATTTTAACAGATTAGATTACTTTGATGTATTTCTTACTTGCTTTTTACTATACAACCTAACTTATATGAAGAGAGGAGTCATTTTGAAAATAAAAAATGAATGACAAACACTTCAGACAAGTTGATATTTTAGATGTTTGCTCCTTTTTTTTTCAACATGGTCAATTTAAAAAAAATGCACCAAAAATTCACTCTGCAATTTCAAGTCTTTTGAAAACTGGCACAGGAAGAGAATAAATGCTGTTGCCATTACATCGATGCATCTGCACAAATTTTTCCCACCATTATCTTGAAAGCTCTAAATGACTGTCTTTGGGAAAAGAGAGTAGAGGTATTTTTAAATGCAGTAAATGGATAGGGGTTTTAAACACTCATATATAGCATGTTCATTATAAATACTGTGGATTCAAATGAGCATGCAGAGCTTCCCATTGTAGGTACACAGGACAAACCAAATCTTCTTGTTGTACTCCTTTGACTTAAGGAGCCTGCAAAGAATCGGCTAAGATATGAGAGGAGGCCATTCCCCTACCCTTTGGCATTTTGTATCTACACAAAGGGCAAAGCAGCCAAGGTCTGTTATATATTACTCTGAAAATATCCCACAAACAGTACATAAAAGCCCTATATTTTGGTCAAATCTATTCTAGATACATACATGCAAGTACAGAATTAGACCAGTGGAAATTAACTAAAGAGTTACAGATGGCCCTGTATATAAAGCAGCACAATATAAGAGAGACCATCTGGAAGTATGTTTTGTTCTTAACTGATTTTTTTTTTTAAACAACAAAAAAATCCTCCTTTCTGCTTTTCTTTTTCTAGTTGCAAATTTTCACTGTGCAATGAAACTGCGCTTGTTTTAGTTTCAAAAAATATGAGGACTTGATCTATACACCTGCCAAGCTGAGAATCTGAAGTAGAGGTGCAGGCTAAATATTGAGGACGGCAATGTTTTAAGCATCAAACTGAACTGGTGATGCTTGGGATGTGTTTAAGGAGTACAGTCACAGAGTGAGTCCTTACTGATTTTTCGTTATTGAAAAAAAGATACATGTTTAACAAATAACTTGTTCAGGAAACAAGCAGATATTTTTGAGTGAGATGCGTGCAATTATTGTTGCTGTCTTCAACTGGAACAACATTTGAATGTAAGCATTAAGCCAGCTTGTAAAAAAAGCATGTTGGCATCCACCTCGTGTTGCTACAATTGCACGGCATTTGTGCTACCAGAGTCAGGAGGGGAACCGTAGGATCAAACACAAATAGTGAAACACATCTGCACTGCCACACTCACAGCAAAATATCACCTGCTGAGGTACAGCTAGGTAAAAATTAGGTACTGGCAAGTAAGGAGGTATGGAATCTCCTGAGACTGGTCAGCCTTGCTTCAAGTACCACAGTTGCTGAGTTCTACCATTTTTCACATGGATTAACGGTCTTCAGGTGTACGATATTTTCAACTAACAGTAAAAAATATTTAATTAACTTCCATTTTCAGAGGAATGCCTTGCAATGAAACATTAGAGTATATTTTTCCTATCCTGAAGTACAGGAATAAGTGCCTTTAGCATAAATGTCCCATTAGCAACATTGAGTGTGGTATGGTTTAGATTATATTCCCAGGCTAATATGTTATGGCCCTGGACAAATAAAACCAAAATAAATTATATCCATCTTTTCATAAATTCCATTATAGCTTAATTGTAAGATTTTTCTTTTTTTCTTTAATTTGCCATTTTTTAATATCTGAATTGCTTGCATGTGCTCTTTCCCTTCTTGCTTCTCTTCTGCTTTCCCTCTCTGAGTCAACAGAGCCTGGCAATTTGTCATTACGATAGATGAAAACGGGGAGCAACTCAATGAGATATATTCTTTCTGAGTTAGTTAATGTATCTGTAGCCCACAAGTAATGGTATTACATACATAACACCAAAATTAAATACTGCACTTTCCTTATGTGCTGCTGCATTACACTTAGGTTCACATTTTTCCACCACACACAATATGGAGCAAAGCTACAGTGTGTTCCTCTGTATTAACAAATCAGGGGTGTCTTTCTCACACAGGACAAACACAGTAGCATTAACAGCATCACTCCTTGTTTGTGAGACACATGCGCTGCTACTATATCAGGTCAAGTGCTCTGTAACCTGCTTATCAGCAGTTAACATTAGATACAGTTTAAGAGAACAATTCAAAAATGGTTTTGATTGATTGCAACCAACTGGCAGTGTAATTGCACTCAAGCCATTAGGAATCCAATTGAACCCTGATCGAGTACTTCATTACTCCTGCTCTTTTCACAAGGGCACACCATCCCAAGTAATATTTTATATGTTATAAAAGGTTAGGTTTGAAAAATTAGCATTACAAATGTCACATTTACTTCCAGCTGGAAATGTGCAACAATGTGTGACAATACTGAATAAAATGTTGAAACATGTTTTCCTTTTGTTTTACTTTACTCATTTTTGTAATACAACACTGGTTACTGGAAAATGCCTTACAGCTTTATTCAAAACACATGTTCAAAGATCTGAATGAAAAAAAGCTTTGACTCTCTCTGGAACATCTAACCAATATATCATTTGTGCGCTTCAATTTTTTTTTTTTAGTGTCAAGAACACTTTTATGTCTTTAAGATTTATTTAAACTAGTTTATTATATAATGAAGCTTGTCAGATCATAAGAACAAAGTCAAACAATACGCTCTATATCAAAGTATAACATTTAACATACAGTTTTAAGTATACATATCAAGTACAATGCAATCATGCAGGGTTTAATCTGAAAATGCAAATGGTTCAGATTATTAAAGACACATCTGGCCTTTGAAGCACAATTTAGGCTGTTTATCAAAAAGCTGTGTGCAATTACAGTATTCCCTCCCACCAAATGTATTTTGGCCCCGGATTTCTTCGTTTGAAAACCTTTAAGTTTAACCCCAGGGCCAAAATTTCATAGCCTAAACCACTAACTAAAATATAAACACAAACATAAATTTCAGAATGTATCTAATCACTTCTAGTCCACAAACTATTATGGTAGGACAGTCATTTTGATTACATTAATCTCATGGTGATAACAGAGTTGAATAAACTATCAAGTATTAAATATGAGTTTTTGTATTCCTTTTCTCTCTATTTGTAAAGATACATTGCTCCGCCTGCTACTGTGCAGGAGCCTGTATGAGACAAATAAAGAAGATGGGACTCTGCTTTCTTTTGCTTTGAACAACAGTGTCAATTTTAAACATATACTGCTTATTGCTTAAGTGACAAACACTCCTAAAATGCATAATATATTTAATAACAATATATACATAAAAATTACCTCCCTCATTTTCAAACAATAGTAAAGAACTGATTTGTTTGCAAATTAAACATTTCCAGTACTGATAAAGTGAAATGCAAATTCTTGCAAAGATCAACAAGTGATTGTCTCAACTGTAAACAGTACACACCTGAAGATTTAAGCTCTAAATTGCAAATAGAATCTGCCATGCAAGCAGTCCATTAATCCTATTTTAAATGCATGGAAAATACTTAACAATGGGGATCTATACTGCTGTATTACCATGCACAGATCTAGCAACTGTGCATAGAGAGTAGTAATAACTCTCATTACACACAGAACTACAAGTAAAACATTTGTGCTTTAAGCACATTAAAAATGCCTTCTTCTGCACAAAAGAAGGATATTTTATGAGTTCCTGGAAATCTGAGCATCTGAGTGTTATATTTAGTTCTTGAGAGTCTAGTAAAATGCAACATGCTACACAATCAACACCCATTAAAGCAGTTTCAAAAGCTAAAATATTGCAATGGCTACATAGTTGAAAAACATCAACTTCTTTAATATGCTTCATTTTGAGAATCACAGGCCACACATGTTTGTTTACTCAGTGTTTAAGAAACAGACACTCAGGTGTTCACCTGTCAGTACTTTTGAAAAGAGAGATTCTTCACCGCTCTTTGATTTTTTTGGATCTAGTCTCACAATGATAACTTATATACTTACATCAAATATCCATAGGGCACACAAATGCATAAAAAACTGAACGGTGTTAATTTATTTATGATTTATCATCTTCCCCCAGCCCCATACAGAAAATTTCTGTTCTCTGTAACAAAATGCTGAGATGAGTGTTTGGTGTTCAGAGGCCAGGATTCCTATTCAGGACAAAGCTCCTCATCTTTCTAGACATATTTCTTTATTTTACAAGGAAAGAACAGTTTAGAAGAGGAAGAAAAGAAGCACTCAAAAAGCATTAGCTCATCCTAACTTAGCAGGCTGTTTTCAAATGTATACGTAGTCCCACTAAGAAAACAGAGTAACTTTTAAAACAGACACCAATAGTTATTCTTTTTCACAATGCGGGCATTGTTTGATGGAATTTACACACCATGGGTGGCTTGTCAGATAAGTAACAAAAAACAAGTACAGTATTACAGTATCTATTTAGAATGCTGTTTTGGGATGCTGGAAGCAATAACCAAGATTTAAGTATTTTTACAATATTGAAAAATGAAAGAGCATGAGAAGCAGTTCAGCTATAGCAACCTGCAGCATTAAGGTCGATGATCTTCGTACATGTTACGAAAAACTAAGCAAGGTTCACAGCAGGCTCAGAAGGTTAACAAATCAGTCTCTGGTCAGCCAAAAACATTAACAAAGACAACATCTTTTTAACTGTTCATGATTGGTTACATGATAATAAACTGTTCCACATGAAGATAATAAACCTCAGCGGCAGACACAAAGACAACCATATTTGTTGGCATGAAGGGAGTTTGAGTCTGGTGGAGGAGGACAGAAAAACTGATGTAATAATTCTACCCCCGGATTTCCTTGATTTTTTAGGCTTAGATCTCAACCTGAATGTCTTTTAACACTAATTTATGCACACGATTCTTGCTTTTTTCATTCTAATCAAGTTGAAGTATCTGCATGATGAAATCAGTGCTTACATTGTCCACAACATTTCTCCAAACATAAAGGATTTGGTCCAGATCCGAAATAGGCTTTAGGTATCTAAACCAGGATTTAGTTTGTACTGAGGTGCCTGAATCCAAAACCATGAGCTACATTAGCCATGCTTAGCAGCCACTAACCCTGAAAACAGCTCTGGCTTTCACCTGAAAGCTTCTCAGCCACATGAAGTTCGCCCCCTAGTCAGTAGAGCTCCCTGTGCCTCAAGAATTCTCTCTCTGTTCCCTACATAAGACCAGTAGGAATCTGGAAAATAGGCAAAATACACTGAAATGTCTCTTAAGAAAATAATCAGAACAGTGAGCACAGAAAAATTTCAGAGCAACTGGGGACACATTGACTTGGAAACATACATGGAAGTACTTTCCTCTAGCTTAGCTGGTACAACACCTGCACAAAAAATGAGGTGGATTCTAGATCTTTACCCAGAGTCAAGCTTTGTTGAAGCAAAGGCCATTTTTCAGTAATGAATTCAAAAATCAAGGGAGAGAAGAAGAAAGGAAGAGTCTGACTCTGGAGCTCAGCATCTGGTTCAAGAGTGCTACTTCTTTGGGTTTGCTCCAGGAGCTACTTCTGTCTAACAACTGCTATAACCAGCCATGTTAAGCAGAAATTGTCATCTTCATTTCTCAAATGTATAGTCGGGCTCTTCTTTCTGTGCTGCAGACATTAAAGAAACTTTTTAAAAAATTGGTCCCTAGACTATGCTTCCTGGATGTCTCTAATAACCTCCCTTTCAATCACTTCCCTTTGAGCAGTCTTCTGCTGTCTCCTTTTGAGCCAGAAAATCTCTTTTAATTACTCATAGTTAATCCCCAGAGAAAATCTACAACTTGCTTCAATAGTTCAAATGATAGCTTACACTCCAAATCAAATGTAAGATCAATATTTGAAGACATAATGGATTTTATTGTGCCTGCAGGTAAATTACCAAGCACAGTTAGCAGTTCAGTGAGTGCTCTCCTGTGTTGACAAGGACCTCATCTTCATCTCAAGAACAGAGAAAAGTTACTCAAGTTCTGAAACTGAGCGTTACCAGTATCCAGAAAACCAACCCAAAATATCTCTTGGATATCAACAGACTTCCACTCAAATTCCCAAATCCCACACATTCTTCTCAGTCTTTTAAAGTCAGTAATTCAACAACTGAAGTTTACTAAGATGACACTCACATAAATGGCATACCACAAATGAGAATAAACAAATAATGATGTAATTTGTCTAGTCTTTCATCAATTATGGTCAGGCATAAATTGAGGGCAGAAAGGAAAAGATGGCTTTATAGCAAGCGGACTTCTGGAACACTCTTTCCACAAGAATAGCAGCAGAGGGGGAAAGAAAAAAAGTTCTATGCATTTTAAAATAGAATATGATCTAGTTCTTAAAAGGACAATGTGACATCCTATGATTGCACAGGACTGAAGCAAGTGATACATGAGTTCTCCTTCACCTGTTATAGGTCCTGATAAACAAGCTGTAGAGAAACTTTTTTTTTTCTCTTCTCCAAAGAACACCTAGCTTGATTATAATTTTGCAGTGGATCTTCTGGAAAGCTGTCAGCAGCTTCATTACTCAGAAAGGTACAGATAAACCGAAGCTGAATTACAGATGCCATTATACCATAACACTGTGCTCAGCTTCCTGGTAAAATATATAGCTTTGCTATACTGAAGAAGTCTATATGGGAAGACCATAGTCCTGTTAACATGAAAAATGAGACGAAAAGCCAGTCTGGACAAAAATCTAATTGTCAAGATGCGGTTGTCTGCAGCGGCCCAAGCTTCTCTCTTGCAGTTGCATAACAGGCTTTTTGGGTTGCAGTATTCTTGGCAGTCTGAGCAAGAACAGAGACTGTTCAAGTTACACAACTGCAATGTCATTAGTGGCTTCTTAGGAGTGTGCCCAGAGCTGCCCAAGTAAGTTAGCATTATACTAAAACATAAGCTGCTAGTTGCAATGTCCCTGTTGTGCACACCAGTCAGACTCTATCGCTGGTTCTCATGCACCACATCCCGGCGAGTGGCAGGAGCACTGCCCAGACTGCCCTGCGCTCTGTGCCTGCCCACTTGCTGGCTTCCTCCAAGAGCTAAAAGCCCATTAATTTTTATTCTTCATTTTCAGCAAGGTCAAGGGCTTTATCCAGATGCCATTTACATCAGTTATTACTCCTTTTCACCAAGCAACTCACTCTCTGATCTGTGCTGGGTATTTCTGTCCATCACCGACTTCCAGGTGAAATCTCTGCCTTTGTTACTGGGCTGACTTTCCCATTTGCTGCATGTTCTTTTGTTCTATGATCAGCATTACTGATCATACCCACTTACCTAAGAAATTTCACTTAGTCACTCACTTTATTGCATGCTAAACCCATCTAGTCAAACACCCACTCTGACATTATCAGAAGCACTATCAAGTATCAATTTCCTGTGCAAGGAGATGCTATTCTTTAAAGCACTCAATAGTGGTAACTCTAGTATGTATTACCATGAACTGCTATTTGCAGTCCTGTTTCAGTATTTTTTTTTTAATACAGCTCATTCTTTTCTTGCCCTGCAATAGGATGTGTAGGAGGTATAACAGCACCTTATGGTCAATTCAAGCTTCTGGTTTTAAAATACTCAACTGCTTTGTGAACTACAATATTAACTGCAGTCCCCAGTTATACCTCTAGTGGTTTTGGTAGCGCCCAAAACCCATCACAGAACTGAAATAAAAGTCTTTCCTTGTTACATACTTTTTTTTTTTTTGTTTTCATTTTTAATTATAGTAGATCAACCTTAGGGAGGAATGACATATATATGAGATCAAAATAGAAATTAAATAATTACATTTAATAAAGCAAGATTTTTAAAGTAATATTGACTTTTTTTAAAAAAAATCATGTTATGCTTTTTTCTCAGCATGTACCCTTTAAAGCATCTAAGGGTCTTAATAGCCTCAGGACAGGATTTTTTCAATTTACTTTAATCATGGTTATACAGTACTAAAGAAAAATAGAAGGTGTCTAAGCTATGAAGAATACCGAGATGACAAGTGAAGTTAAACATGTAGCACTGGCATGAGCATCTGTGAGATGTCTAACATTCCTACTGCCAGAACATGAGCTCCCTTTCTGACTTGTCTCCTTGCTGTATAAAACTACAATGTCTGAATTCATCTCAAGTTTTGGACTTAAGACTATCCTTTCCCATTTTTCTGAAAATTAATAACTTAGAAATACTCCAAACCCATCAAGGAACGTTTTGATCAAGTGGATGAGATTTTCCAAAAGAGAACTTTGAAGTGTCCAGTCTCATTGAATCATTTTTTGGCAGCAGGGGTTGCCCCATTTGGAAAGCCAGTCCATTATACAGTGTCTCAGAAAACCATCTCAAACAGAATGCACTTGCAACGCCAAGGTTTAATATTTATTTTTTACTTTTTGAAATTTTCTCTCCTGACTGTTTGGTCAGAACCCCCACAGCAAATCCAACGCTTTCACAAAGAAAACGCTCCTGTTATGTCCTTAAAAATCCACATTCTAGAAAGAGAAGGCATAAGGCATTTCACTTTGACATTTGTGGTTCCTGAAATCACTGACATCAGGGAAAACATTTTCACTTAAAGCAGTCAAGATGATAACTGACCTCTCACTTATGCTGACCGAATGTATTATGTGCCACTCAGTAACTGGGATCTATCACTCTTAATCAGTATCTACACAATAAAACAGCTCAGCTCAGAAGTGTATTAATTACTGTTTTATGACTCTGCTTTCTATTCTCCTGGCTGTACAGTACCAACCATAAAAAGCTGGGGCCTTTTCCAGCACAAAGGGGCAGTATGCGTTATGTGTGATTCATGAAAGTTTCATTAATATTTAAGTTCATGTGGTTTTGAGGAGCAGAGGGGAATGAGCTGTTTCTTCTTACTTCACACCCAGAGGATTTATTTCAATTTTCAGGGTAGTACAAATCGCAGTGTGATAGGACAGAAAAATTGCTTTGTATATACGCTTTGTTTCACATTGCAATCCATAATCAAAATAAAACAAACAAAAAAAATTCACATCAATTCAGGCAACTCTATTCAAAATTCTGTGTACTGATACAGAAATATACTGGAGAAGAAATCAAAGAAAACAACATTCCTTTGAACCACCAGCCTTGGATAGAGGAGAAGAATCACCTACCATATTCTTTGTATTTAAATTAATGTGGGTTTCCCCTTTTTTTTTTAATGATGTTGCAGTTCAAAGGAGAGTGATAATAGACCATCATTTGCTAAAATATTTCTCATGATGTGTCATTTCAGACCATGCACCTCACACCCAGAGTTTAAAAATATAATCTATCTGAATGAACTGGCTGCAAGCTGAAACTAGAAAGAAGGATTCATTACTCTTTTATTTCAGAGACCTGTCTGGGGCAAAGTGCATGACTATAGCTCAAGGAAAAACAAAAGCAGCAGAAAGATGAAATACTGAAAGATTAAAGAAAACCCTAAAACTTGCTTAGCACCAAGAAATTGCATATACAAACTCGTAACCTGAAAATTTAAGATTTTTCTGCAAAAGCCACTTGGCCTTGAACACGTTAGTTAGACACCAGTTTGGATAAGGCAGCCTGGTCTGGTGGGAGGTGTCCCTGCCCTTGGCAGGAGGGGCTGGGACTAGATAACCTTTAAGGTCCATTCCAACTCTTAATATTCTGCGATTCTAATACAAGCATAAAGATTTTTAATGTAAAGAAACCAGAGTATTGGGACTGTCCTATTTCAGTCGTGCTCTGCAGCTCTGGCTGCCAGAGCGGATCCTGCAGCGCACACAGCCTCATTTCCAGGAGGCAAACCTGTCAGCACCAACAGGCAGATTGTGCTCTGAGCAAGTGCAGAGCGTGCAGGAGAGATTCACATCCCTGAGATCAGAGGAGACCTCAGCTTTAAGTTTTCAGAGACGAGAGAAGGGATCAAACACCTTTACCAGCTCTCTGCTTCACATGCTGTTTGTTCCTAAGAACTCATCTTTACTGCAGAAGATATCACAGGATCACAGAATCACAATGTTTTTTAGGTTGGTAAAGACCTATAAGATCCTCAAGTCCAACTGTTAACGCAGCAGAGTATCAACAGTCTAATCAATAGATTTGAATTTGATAGTGATTTCATAATGATGAGTCAATTGAACTAAAGTGGGTACCTTTTTTTGTCAGTCCTGGATTATTTTTAGCATTACCTCAGTAAAGCACTAATGACATTAACCTGTTGATATGCAATAAGATAAGATTCATCTGTCTTGGAGCCAAGAAAATTCAGTCTGGTAATATGGAACAGTAGGTTATGCAAGGAACTCGGAGGGGGTGTTGCTACCTCCTGAGATGGGAAATCACAGGAAAAAAAAATCTGAAGTCAGTTGTACCTTTCCGCCAGTTTGGAAAGAGAAGAGAAACTAAGAAATACTGATGCTGATTTTAGTGAGACTAAGATTTCATTGATCATTTTTGGAAATGTCAAATTTATGGCTGGAAAGGACTAAATTTCAAGTCACTGCTGCTGGATGGAACCCAGAAATTTGTATTTGGTTAAAAATTGTGTTGGGCTAAAGCAGTCCTGTAAAAAGGCACCACATTCTGATCTGAATAAACTAAGAGACCCCACAGGCAGTTTCTCAAAGCTGGTATTTTCTAATCTGAATTTATAAGATTTCAGCTCCTAGTCAGGAGTTTTCCCTATGCTTGAAAAGAGATGTTTATTGGGACTTTGCATTTTGTACTCAGGAACCTCCTATACATGGAAATTAAATAATCACTGAAGTTTTCTTTTTGCCTACGAGCTAGAAGGGCTTAACTGTAAATATCCCCCAAGCATTTGGGGTAATGTGGAGTGATGTGATTCATCTTCCCAAGTTGCTGTTGAAGCCCTTCTTTCCTGCGGATGGCTGAACACCTGGCTGCCCATGGGAAGGGGTGAATGAATTCCTTGATTTGCTTAGCTTGTGCACGTGGCTTCTGCTTCACTTCTTCAACTGTCTTTATCTCAATTCACAAGTTGTCTCACTTTTATCCTTCTGATTCTCTTCCCCAGCCTGACACAGGGGAAGTGGGGTGTGAACAAGTGGCTGTGTGAGGCTGAGTTGCTGGCTGGGGTTAAATCATCACCATCTTTTTGGACTTTTTATTAGTATTTGTGCATTTATGCTCTAAACATTTCTAATCAGCTGTGATTTCCCACTAACGACAACTTTTTTTTGAGATTTTTTCAGTTAAGTAGTTCTTAACTCTGTACATTGCTGGTATTTTGCAAATCTAAACTTTAATGCAAGTATATGGCAAATCAGTTACCTCTAACAAGCCTAAAAATACTTCTTATAAATGTCAAATACACAAGCTGATATAGTTTCTTCTCTGATTTCTATACCTCTGTAAAAAACTAACTCAGGTGGGACCTAGCCTTCTTATCAAGATACACAACACTCACAATGGTACCTTTGGATCACAGTTCTCCTTAAACGATGTACAGTCAACTGGAAAAACATTCTGATTCATTAAATATGTACAAACATTATTACACCAACACGTAGGATATAATAAAAGAAGTTACTCTAAATATATTTATTTTGCAACTGGTTTACTTCTGGTGAGACACAGAGATGAAATTTAGAATCAAAATGAAAACTAAGAGGAAAAACTTTTTCCATCATATGTCCGAAGAATTTTTGTAATTTTTCTTTGTTTTCTTTTTCGGGAAATGAAGTTTTTGTTAATACTTGTTAATTGTTGACACTCACGGCTTCACCCTTCTGAAGTTTTGAAACTTGACTCCTATTTTGATTTTTAATTTCTTTTTCTTTGCTTACACAAACTTTTCCTCGAAAGAATTCTTCCATCAAGTCTAAATGGTAACACATACTGCACTTTTAGAAAGTTACATACATGGACAAACAAGATGAGAAAGACAAAGTCTTACCAGGAAACAAACCTGAAATGTGCTTTGTGTTAAAGGGTCGGAGGAATAATTACCAAAGATCTTTTTTGTGCTGAATGATTGACAAAGTATAATTTTGGTAAAGATGGATTGTCTGCTCAGCCATACATGTGCATACCTGTTACGTTGTGCTAAACATTAAGAGCTGCTTTCCATTTACATGAAGCACAAAACCCTCAGAACAAAGCAGTAAATCCCTTAGAGACCAATAACAGCCCATTGGGCTATTTAGAAAAACTGAATATGTATTCTTCATTTATTGTTCTAAACTTTCCATTAAGGTTACAAATGCCTGATCACAAGAAAGCCACAGGAGTAAACCTGAAATCAAACCTACCAATCAAACCTGAAATGAAACCTACCAATTCAAAATAGATGAACCAATGCAATACCCTTTCTCCTCACAAATCAGAAGAAATCAATTGATTTGTAAAGAAAGATCATAGTTCCATTTTTAGGTGAAATAGATCAAAAAAGGTAGTTTCTACAAGTTAAACTCAAAATAATAGCTGGATGTTTTCATTAAACATTTGACCTCACTAATTAACATTTCTAAAGCATCTGATGGCAATATACTGCTTAAAATAGAACTCTTAATTATTATTGCTATTACTACTATAATCGTTGTCCTTTTAAGATTCCTCAGTGATATCTTTCAGACAATCATTCATTTGCTCAGGGCATAGGTTGCTGCTGCTGCTCTGATCTGTAGAAATACGCTGGTACAGTAACAGACAATAACTTCAATCTTTACCCTTACTACAGTCAAGGGTTTACTTGAACTTGGGGCCTGATCCATTTAGTACACCAAAGAGAAAACTTTGCTACTTCAACCACTCCCTCTGATTTCAACATCATGATTTAAGGACTTTGCTTGGTCAACTCAACCCTTTGGGTGTTCTTTATTTTCCATTGCACAAAAATAAGTAACTTGCTATTTCAAATCCCTTACAGCCAAGGAAGGCACCATCAAGGTGAAAGAAAAACTGGCATGAGACTGTTTTGCAGATTTTTATGCATATTATTTTGGGCAAGAGAGCAGTTACACCTTCCAAAGAGTAATCAGGTGTGCCAATAGGTAACTCAGGATCTGTCAAGGAGAAACTGAAAGGCCTGCCACCTTCCATCTCTAGTTAAATGCCAAGTTCTGCAACCTCATCAATAGAACAGCCAAGGAACTTTCTTCCTTGAAAATGAGTCAGTCAGGAGGACACTGGGTGTATCACACGACTGGCCATTAAAGATCTATGAGACTGTGAGAATGTACTGATATGTTTACATCCTCCTTTTCCACCTACACCTTGTGTTGCCTTTAACACAAACACAACAAAACTGGCAGCAGTTACAGTATCAGTTCTTCTATGGCAACATTCCAGCAGATGCACCTGAAGTTACATTGAACTTAGTCTTGAATTTCGCCTACCTCTGGCTTGTGCAAGAAGTGGTAAAATTGAAACCTCCTCTACCAAAGAGAGAACACATCAAAAAAATAAATACAAATTAAAGTAGCAAGGAAGTATTTAAGATGGCTATCTTACATAATGCAGCTCATCATAAGCTCCCTCACTACAGAAGACTTAGATGTGCTTTTTTGCAGACCGCAGAGATTTCCCTCCACAACAAATCAGCTTAGTGTGAAGGCAGCAAAAATCTCCTTCTTCCTTAGCATGTCCTCCCTCAGTCCAAGGAGGAAGGAGGAAGTTTCATGTGGGAAAGTGTAAATTACTTACAAAGAATATTGATGTGTTAGAAGAAACAGCTGCCTTACAGGAACTAGCTACCTCTGACTGGGGAGGTGTTGGAAAGAGGACAAGTTGCCACACTTCACTTTCATCACCCCAGGCAGAGCCCGAAGATTCCACCTTCATTGATTACTGTGCTAGAAAAGGATGAAGCTTCTTCACACCTAGCTGCCTTGCCAATCTCCTCTACAGAAAAATTCCTCTCTATCACCAGATCTAGAGATTAGTTCAATTCTGTGCGTGTGAGTGAATATTATTACCGTGTTTTCTGACAGCAATTCCTAGGACACCCTCTGTAGGCTCCCCCAGAAATGAATGAGCCCCTGAAAGATTCCATTGTTCTGTAATTCCTACTTAAAGACATAATCCGTATTTTACGCCAGGAGTGATTGACACAGAGAGGACTCTTGCGCCACAACCTGAAGATTAGAGCTTAAATGCTCCCGTAATAAAAATGGAGACCAAGGATGTATTAGCAGAATTATTTCTAAATAAATTCTTTCCAAAGCTTTCTGTCAGCCATTTCAAACACTATTTTGGGGTCACCCATGACTCACATTTCCTTTAGCTGTTTCACATGCATAGATCTTCTTTCTGTACTTTTTCAGCCTTATGATGCAAGGGCTAATATTCTGGTGAAGACAAGAAACAGTGCAGCAAATGGCACATTACACCTTCTCCAACGAGATTACTTTTAAGTCTTATTGCATGTTTAGGAATTTTTTGCTTAATGTTTTAAGTAGATCATTGCCATGGTAAAATAAAATTAACAAAAGAAAAGTTTGATTTAGAACAAATTCTGATTTGTGATAACAGACAGCACCATGGGAAGCATACCAGCCAGCACAGACTAGAGACCACACCCAGCATCTTATCCTGATAGCTGCGAACTAACTTCTGAGCTTCCTCGTGAATGGAGACTTTATCTGTGAGATGGCAGAAAAATGACTTAAGCACATAAACTATTGATGGTGTCCTTGTGCTTATCCTGTCTCATCCCCATATTACAGTTATTTATACAAGCTACTCCCCCAGTTGGCAGCTGAAAAGAACACCATTTGGACACAGCTCATTTCCTCTTTCGATCACCCGTATTTTCGTTCATTTGAAAGTCTCTATAGTTTAAGTCTTTTTAGGAGCAATGACTGCTATACAAGAAATTGATTGCTTCCAAGTTCTGACCTAGCCCACATAACAAAACTGTAGCCACCACAGCAACTGAATATCCATTTCACCCCATGTTAGGAGTCTAAATAGAGGGCTAAAATGAACACAAAGTTTGCATGGTTAGTCTTGGAAAACAGATGGACTGGATTCCTGTGTGGGACTTCAAGTGAAACTCAAAACCAGAAGACTACACTGATTTTCAAAAGACTGTTTTACAAGGAATAACTTCCCTCTGTGCATGGAAGAGGCAAGTCATTAGGTCATCAGAGCACACCAGAGAAGCTTCACTAACTTCAGCAGACCTACATTATTCTGTACAACGGCAGAGGAGTCTTGCATCAGGGAGTTACACACAGCGCAACTTGCTGGCTCCTTCAGTGGGCCTGAAAACCACATTGCTTTCTCATGGCAGGACTCATGCTTAAAGTTTTGTGTCACTCACTGGATCTGGAAACTGTTTTACTCACTTTGACTTACGTTTCTAATGTCTTTGCTAATGACTGGATCTCCTCTCAATACAGAATGTTCAAGACTTGCTTCAGACCCTTAACACAAACCCCACTGTCAAATAGGGTACTGGCAGCACTTACATGACAGTATTAATTTCAAAATTGGATTATTTCTTAAAATAAGCCATTTTCTGGATATGAGAGGTCGGCTGGAGAAATGTAACCAGACAGAAAGCAGTTCATTTTAAGCCACAGATGTTTACCTTTTGCCTTGCTTATATATCATGGAGAACATGACAGGCTTGCTATGTGCAGAGCTAAGATCAGACATGTTCTACAAGCCTTTGTAGTAGAGAACTTAGATTCTGTCAGATGAAAGAGGTCTTGCTGCTTTCAAAAAAACAGTAAACCCTGTAAAAATGAGTTCCATGTAGTGATTTATTCCTCACAAGGTAAATTTTCATGATTTATTTCTTTCCAAGACAACTCATAAACATTCAAGTCCTCCTAGTCTGTGGAGCTGCCAACTGTGGTGATCTTCCTGTTAAGCATCATATTTTCTCACCTTCCTACCATGATAACTAAAAATTTCACACAGAACTGCCTAGAATTAAAAATTTTAAAGAATGGCATGAGAGTTGTGTGAAAGGCAATTCACAACACATCACGTTTTCTTTTGTTTTCTGACAGACTCTGAGAAAAATGCATGCACCTTTTAATGAAAAAGAAACATCATCTGTGATGCACCTTACAAGTCCTATATTCCCATTTACATGAAAAAGAAAACCTCCATATGAAGGAGATCTAGTTTAAAATTTTTTGTTACTTCAACCTAGGAGGTTTTCACTCCATAGTCCACAAATAATCATGTAACAAAGGAATTATTTCATTTCTGAGTGAACATTGATAGATAAATTCTCCATGTAAGTCAAGTAAAAAAGAAACAAAATATAAACAGCAGATTTTTCCATAAATATTATGAAATATTTTGTTTGTATCTGAAAAGTATATAGCAATTACCACAAGCTGATGCATCATCTTTCTCACCCACTTTCTTTTTCTGTCTATAATAAATTTCCTAAGTTTAAAAAGGAAAAAAAGTGGGTTTTATCACACAGTGCTTTCAGAATTCCAAAGCAATAACATGAAAGTGCTACTTTTATTTTTTAATAAAGTAAAATTAACTTAATCTGAACATCCTCAGGGCAGTAAGGATATTACTTTTTCATCACCACAAACCAATCCAACTGTTTCTCAGTTTTTAAGAACTACTTTTAGATTTTAATACAAATATCCAGTAACTCCTCCTATTTTTAAATCCATTACTTACACTGTTTAGTCACATCATGCTGGTGGCACAGAGCAACACTGTTAGAAATTGAAACTGAAATAATTTTCAGTTACTGCCACATCCACTATCCATTCATTATCCACCAGGCAGAATTCAAAAATGAGTGCAGGAATTTAAGAAAATGATGTGACTAATAAAGAAACAAGCACAGTTTTTAGGAAAGCTTGCTCTATCTCTAAAATAGATAGATATATCTATCTGAGGGGTCCTGGAAAAATACTTCTTTCATTGTAGTCTGGTTAAGTAACAGCTTTATCCCATACACTTATTGATACTCTACAGTGTTCAGAAAATAATTAGAATCTTTTGTAAGCAGACTGTGGCTTCTAAGGTGATGACCTGAAAAAAATAAACCCATGCCCCTGTATACTTAAGTGACTTCCCATCATCATCATCCCCAAAGCTGATGACTTTTCTTACCTAGTTTCTAACATGGAGAGGAGAAAGAGAGAAGAGGAAGACTGGCAGTCTGTGCCACAGTAAGAAAGCTGTTATGCTTCAGGAATTGTTACTGCCTTTCATATTCAAGGCATGCTAGCACACTTTTCAGGTAATGAATTGCTCCCTGTCCACAGGCAAAATAAAGAACTGGTATGAATCTCTAGTGAGCATGTAGGCATTGAAGCCTGTTTAAGAATTTAATTTTGCAATTTACAGAACATTTCTAGTGATTTTAAGGGAATATTAAGATGTGCAGATAACAATAAAGATCATATAAAGACAAGGCAGAAAAAGAGGTGAGGAGTTCCCCACAGCAGTACGAATTCTTCAGTACATTGTGATTTTTTGTCCCACTGTACCATTTGTACCCTGCCCATCTCGTACAGCACAGGCAGTGTCCAAACCAGCAAGATGGAGAGCTCTTATGGTATAGGTAGCTTTCATTTTCTGTTACTTTTTGTGATAATGCCTGGCTGTTTCACTATGGTCTCGCTCATTGAAATAAAAAATGCAGCATTCTCCTATTCTATTCAAGCCTGTGAAGCAGTAACAGATGTGTTTCTAGCTCTTCCACTGCTTGCGTGAGTGGCCTTTAGGTGTGTCGATGTCTGTAGCTGTGCAAAATAGACTCACCTGATTTCCCATGAACACAGCCTGATTTCAGCATCCTCCTCCTGGTCCCAAGAAGCCACTGTCTACATGACAAAACTGTCCAGTGCCAGGCAGCCTGTACCAATGCAGAGGCACAGTACAACTTGGCCCGCTTCAGAGGAGCTGCTCACACCATGCTTCACTATATACTTATACTGGGCATTAAACAATTAATTGCAATTTTTTTTTACTTCATTTCACGATGAAAGAAGACAAAAAAGCAGGATAGTTGTAAATAAAATCATCTACTTGAAGAGGTTATGTGGAGATGGAACATCTGTGACTCCAGTACAGCCAGTGGTAACATTGCTAGCACTTACATTGGGTACAGGATGAGAGGCCAGTGCACGGACAAAGCTCTCTTTCTCAAGTCAGTGAATAGCAACCAATCTTTTATGAACAGGTATTTAGACACTCAGGACTGGATCATAGCAAAGGCAGTGAAAGTTAGATACCTGAATGCATGTTCCAACAAGTTTGTAATTATTACTATTAATTTGGGATTGCTACTATGCATGTTAAGATTTTATAAAAAATATGATATTATTTATATGTTTAACTGTATTTACATTTAAGCAGCCCTTCTTAAAACTTTTTCCCATTTAACATTTCAGTCCTGAATAAACCACCAGCCTTATCCATCACTTACATGTACTCCCACCTGTACTTGCAGTCAGATAACAAGGCTACACTACAAAAAGAACAAAATCACTTCCCCTGCCCATTAAGGAAACTAGAATTAATTCCACTGATCTGCACTCAGGCATCTTTAATTAAAAGATCATAACCATATAAGTGGCTTTGATTTCTTATTCTAATGTCCTCCTCAATTATTTATTATACTCACCTTCTCACATCTGTACACATTTTTCTATTAGATGAATATAAAATACAAATGCTGTTGCACTTTTGAGTCTTTCCAGCTGCAGTGCAAATGTTATTAACTCCTTATTCAACTCAGGCAAATATACATCCAAGTCAGCCAAAATTAGATGTTGAGATATTGACTATGCTGAATATGTCTACAAAGCCAACTGAGCTTTTGAAATGCTCTTTACCTACCTGATATCTGAATAACCACAAGAAAGCTTCTGTATTAGCTTTTTCAACAGCTGGATTCTCCTGCTCATGACTCACTGTGCTAAATCATAGTCTGGGAGGTTTTCCCTCCACGTACAAGTGCGAATGAAGTTTACAGGGTCTTAAGTACTTAACAGGCATGAGTACTCCACTCCCATCTTGTTTGGAAAGCTCTAGAAAGAACTCAGCAGTCTGTCCTAAAGGACAACTGGGAGCAAGCCTCCAATTGTATTTCCCTACTTACATCATTTACAAAGGACAAACACCAGGTAAAACTTTCCTGTGTGCATCTACCAGTATTTGGTCTAAGCAATGGTAGCTAAAAAGCATTTGTACCAAGTGCTATGCAATAAAACGTTTCTATGTACTGTTTAATTTTCCTTCCCTAAGTGTTTCTTCAGTTTCATCCTCTACAACAACACATACTTGTCCATAAAACAGAACGGCTCAGTTCTATCCCTAATGAAAATTAAAATAATTAAACTGGCAATCACATTCACAACTCTGAAATTTTAATCCAGGACTGTGGCGTGTCTGCTCTATCATGAAAGATCTCTGAAAACCCTTACTAAGTACTCTCAAGTGTACAGAGTTAATAAGCAAAACTAGCTCACCACAGTATTTACTATAAACAAACATCTTCTGAAGATGCTAAATCAATATCTATGCACAAACAAAACTATTCCATGAAAAAGTTCACAGAGAAGGAGCCCTATTTCATTTACAGAAGACTGGAAGGTCTTCATCCCTTTTCTTTTTATCATGAATAATTTTATTTAAAAGAGCTCATGTGTTTGTATCTGCACAGTAGCTGAAAATCAAACCATTAAGGGTTCTGGATAATAAATTACAGAAGACTTTTTTCTAAATGATGGGAGAAGTTATATAACTTCATTCCTCTTCTTGGAGGGATGGGATAGATAGAGAAGATGAAAGAAGGGCTTGTTCATGTTCTAAGAAACAGGGAAAAAACTCCTAGGAAATAGAGCTTTCTGCAGTTTCAGAAGATGTGAATCTCTAGCAAGAGCAAGGGACAATGAACAATGCTATTTTGTTGAATAAAAATTAAAATAAAAATCTTTTACTCAATTTGTAACTCAGAATCAAATCAAAATGAGTAAACCTTGCTGAATTCAAACATACCTCCATCCCTTCAAATACAAGAATCCCATGATGAATACATTAACCTATCTAAATGTGTACACAAAAAGGCTCAAGAGCTCATGACCAGCCCCTGGATAAAAGCATCACTTTTAGAACATCCCCTTCCACTCCTGGTACTGTAGTTCCAGAATGAGATCGATGGGAGAGCTGGCTCTCCTGTAACATGGACTGTCAATTCCACCATCACAAGAAGTCTGGGTTGAATACACCATTAAGATGACATGACAGATAGGGAGATCCGTTATTATTTCAGCCACCGGGAGAAAATCTATGCTTTAGATTGCATTGTAAAGCATCCTTTTTTACATGAAGGCATAAATAAAAGCAAAGATTATGAAGCATTCATTGCAAACACCTTATGATATCTGAATTATGAATTTTCCACAGATGAAGACTTTCATCTCCCTCAGGCAGTGAGCAAAATTAAACTTTGGTATTTCAAAGGATGACTACAGGATTATACACCATTTTCCCTAGTGGACTGTCAGTTGGGTATGAATTTTAAATTAGTTTTTAAATGCCTTAAAAATTAGGCAAATTGCATTAACTGAAACTGGATTCATTGAAATCAGACTGATTAAATAGGACACTGACTATTACTTCTTTTTCTACATTGGTTGTCTATCCAATAAAAGTCCAAATATGTGATCTGAAAAGTACTGCTGACCACTATTGGGAGATCAAAGCAAAGACCCAAACCTCTTCCTTGGCCTTAAATGACATCTGCCATTTCCACACTATTATGACCAGTACTATCTCTGTCTTGAGAATAAAGAGTTTATTCTACATTGATCAAGATTTCAGTTACACCAACAAGTATCTAGAAGTGAATCTTGGGTCAAAATGCATTCTACAAAAGAGTTCAGAAGCATAAAGACCAGAAAACCCTCCTATAAACTTTACAGAGAAATTAAGAAGAGAAATATATATACACATTTTCTACTTTAAGCCTTTTTTCCCTAATTTGTATTACGTGGTAGCATTACCCGTTTTCACACTGGAAGGATCAGTTGCATAACTGTTGAGCTTTTGCCCTGCTACAGAACCAGCATATACTTTGGAGCAGCTTATTATCACACGTGCATGTATTAACCATTTATTTTGATGTGACAGATGATTACTTAGCAGTAACAAAATGCCAAGTGGGCAGAAGTCTAGTAAGTAAAGCTGAATAAGAAAGTACAGAGGTCAAGGCTGCACTTAAATTCTGAAGCTTCTTTATTCTCAACCTGCAATTCACTGTCTGTCACCTTGCCCAGGTGCCAATCTAAACCAAGCCCCTCCTGAATAATGATGTTTACTTGCCAACTCTTCTATTCATTTACACAAGATGCTGATCTAAGCTAAGCAAAACCGCCTTCCTCTGATGCCCCTTGTGCTATTGTGCATATTCATATACCTTAACACGCTCCTTCATTGCCTCTGAGAACTTGCAAGCAGTACATCTGGAAGGAGAAGAGGAAAAACACATCTAAGAAGGGATAAAAGCGAAGAGGGAGTATGCTGGGCAAGGAGAAGGCTCTGCAGCAAAGATAGCCTTGCCTGCTGCTTGACACTCCAAAAGACTCTACAGCAGTGGGAGACACTCTGCTAATATCCTGACTGTAAAACTACAGCTTGCTGAGAAACAGTGAAGAACAATGTGCATACTTCTAAGAGTCTTTAAAATAACGCCTCCCATGATTTTCTCAGGATAAGTCTGCAATCATTTAAAAGTATCCATTATAAAAACCCGCCAGCCACAGTGAGACAGCCCCATTATCACCCATGCTGAGGCTGCTCCACGCCCGCCGTTCTGTGTGACACACATTATATCCCTGTAGTTGGCCTATCATCCACACCCTGCTGCTGAGTTGAAAAATGCCCAATGCCAACATCTTACCATGCTAGTGGAAATACAGCTCTTGGCTCATTTCCACACGTGGTTTAAATGAAGAGCTCAGGAGACTGGGGCAATTTAAAGAAGGTGACTGGATCTACTAACACCAAAGATGAGAAAAGGAGAAGAGTAAACTTAAAAAAATTATAAACATTTTGCTTAAAATCACTTACATATATTTCAGATCTATGTTTCAAATGTGGATGTCAATCTAATTACTTTTTGTTAACGATTCACTTTGATAGTTTTAATACTATATTCTTCACTGTTTCTTGGAACTCTAAGCAAAGTTAGAGATAAACAAAATACACATGAGCCCTGTCTATCACTGGTTAGTCAAATATATTTATTTTGCAAATACACGAAAATACTTTCATACATTTTTATGCTCTTATTAAGTCCCTAAAAACTTGCCTTTTTTCTATTCTCTTTTCTTTCTGTCTGTATTCAAATTATTATTTCTAAAGGATGAGCTTTAAGTGCCAATTCCTAAAACCCAAGCAAGAAGCTAAGTTTCCACTGAAGATACGGGCAGTAAGCCTCTGCTGTCTCTCTTCTTGCCTGCAAGTCAGCCAGCAGTAGAGTCAGTGTAGTTTACAAGAGCCCGAAGGGGTCCTTCCTCTGGTTTCTCCAGGCCCTGTTGTGCTTTATAACCCTACACACAGAAATGATCTGGAGTGCAGGAAGGACCTGTGTCCCCTTGCAGCTGCCGCCATCCCCCCTCCCTCCTCCCTGCTCTGGAGCCACTGGGGAGGGGAGTGGGATTCGCCCCTTCCCTACCTAAAAGCACAGAGCAGCATTTTGCTAAAAAGGGAGTGATTTCACAGCCTGATGGCACTGGGGTAGCGTTAAACAGCAACATGTCTGAAATTAAACGCCGAATTTGAAGGAAAAATAAAAAGGCAAAACCCCAAACATTTCACATCTTCCCCAGGAGATTTTCCCAGCCTACTCCTCGCCTGCCCAAACCCCCTTATTCTATCAGTGCATTAACAAAGCCAAGGAGCTCCCGCTGTGGCATCTCATCGGAGGGCACTGGAGTTAACAATGAGACTGTGAGCTCCAGTGGCCATGGCAACAGTAGCTAATTCTTCTTCCCAATCAGGGTGGCAATTCTCTCCCATGGCTTGAATCAGTTACAAAACAAAATACTCTCAAAGACCTTTCAGAGCCAATAGCCTTGCAGTTAATCTGCTAATAGGAAATAATCTGCAGCTAATATACACATTCCAGGGCAGCAGTGTGTTTTCTTAATACTTTGTTACATGGGCCTCATTCCAAAGAAAGCAGAGCAAAGAATAGAAAACAGACATTCATTAAAAACAGTATAATACTACCTGGCCACTATTAATGCCTGAAACGTGCTAAAACTTGCATGGCTCTTAAAATGGTGATTTGGAGTGACAGCACTAGATAGACTGAGCTCAATGCAATTAGATCAAAAAAAGTTACATACAGTATTAGTTAGCAGCTAGTTCATGTGAAAAATCAGCCTTGAAATCATTTCCACATTGCTCTCTTTTCATTTAAACTATCTGTGAAGAAAAGCACTGAGTTGACAGGAATGTACATCAGTAATAAACAATTCTAGATGAATACTTGAAAACAGATACTAATAAACATTCACTTAGAGCATACTTACCTAACTGTGTGATGGGAGTTTAGACATACATTCTCCCACCTACCTTAAACACAGGAGTAAACAGCAAATGGATGGTGGGTGAGAAAGTAGTGCTGAAAAACTAACAGTGAATCACCAATTTTTGCATTAGACATGCCAGTAAATCTACACAACATGCCTTAGCTTCACTTTACTAAGTGAAGGACTGCACATCTGAAAGCTGGAGTATATTTGCTCCACTGTGTTATGTTCCAGGTGCAGGCACCAAAGGCAGGGCAAGCTTCAGGAACTTAGACATTGCCATCTTATGTGTGTAGTTCAGATAGAGATGGAGCACTACTGTTGGGTTAAGGAAAGAACTACACCTCCGTTCCTAGCAAGTCTAAGTGCTGCTAGTGGAAGTGGTTGTCACAGGAAATAACTCTCCCAGCCTTACAACCATGTCCGTTCACCACATCCAACCCAAACCACCACATCTGCACCACCAACACAGTTCAAGTGAAACTCAAAGTCTCTCAGTGCTCAGGTATATTTACACTTTTCTTTCTTTTTCCCCTCCAGGGGTAAAGCCAAGGACAACTGGTCTTGTCAGGCCACTCCACAGGCATCTAACAGAATTAAAAGACTGATTGCAGCTTCTGGAAAAGACTGAGAGAGACAGAAGTGACTAACACATTGGTCAGTGCAGTGCAACAGATTGTCTTCAACCATCTCCTACAACTTTAGAGGCATCTCTCATTTGGGCTACCAAAATGTTTCATTTCTAGACCATCTTGTAAACTTCTAAAACTTCCACTAATCAGGGTAACATTTCATAGATTTTCCTCTTGTTCCTAAGATGACTACTGGAATTTTAAGCTCTAACATATAAGAATTCTGTGTCTATACTTAAAATTAAAGTGGCATCATTTTAAATGAAGAGAACAAAAATCGTATCTTTCTTTCCACTACGATCTTATTTTTACTTCATTGAAAACTGCTTAAGTACTGAAATGTGAAAAAGAAAGCAGCTCAATGTAACAGCTAAATGATTTTAGCAGCAAAAACAGTTCCAGTGTTTCAATTCAGAAATATTGTGCAAGTACCCAAGCCAAAGGCCTTTAAAAATGGCAGCTCTCCCAGTTCACAAATATGAGATACAGTTTAAGAAATGTTCAGAGCATGGCTAATGGTGGAAGACCTTCTCCACATCCGTGCCCATATCCTTTATAGGGAATTGCTGTAGTCTCTAACTATCTCAAGATTTCATGTCATGCAATCCATTTCTACTTTGTGTGCCATTCCCAGGTAAACTAGATGGTTTGTGAGAAGGAGTGAAAATTGGTCACCTGTACATCTTTCCAATGACTGACAGGGAGCTCCTCCTGTATTTGGGGCATTTATGAGAGCTGCTTCCTGTATGAGTTCTTTTTGAAGTCAACCCAGGAGCTCCTGCTGCATACCCTGGGGCACAAAGCTCCCAGGACAGGATCTCCTCACAAGGCAGTCTGTTTCCCTGAAACATCCAGGAACATTATCTCTGTACATCTGTAAATTTGTCTGAAACAGGCTGACAAGTCTGGGTAAGAGCAGGAGGAGCAGAAATGACTGTACAGGCATACATAAACATCCTTGCCTTCATAAATGCAAGAAAAGGATTGCATAAAGCTATGTTACAATGTATACAAGCCCAATGCACAGTGATAAATCAAATTTTGCTTGACCTTGCTCAGAACAAGTAGTTTCACTGCTGGTCTGCAGTTTATACATGAGCATTTAGAGTTTGGTGACAGCTATTTTACACAAACTGACCAACTGCACAATTTACCTTTTTTGTTTGTTTATTTTATCCTGATACTGAGGATCAATCTCATCCTCAAAACAGTCTGGCTCATTCTAAGCACACTGTGCAGAGAGAATGGGATTTCAATAGTGGTCAGCACTAACCTACTTCTCCTCTCTAACCACTGGCATAATAAGTAAATGCTCCTTGATTTTGATGGGAGAAACAGAAACAGGTCATTGCTGAGGGCTCTTGAAATTCCACCAGAATCTCCAAACAGGTCAAACATGCTGCAGTCTCACTGCTGTTTATCCCTGAAAAAACCAGACTGTGTAATATCTGTTTATCTTGATATATATTTGAAGCAGTTTCTTGGGAGGAGATTGTGCAAATAGGCCCAAACACCACCGTTTTATTGCATTCTGTCTTTCCCCCAGTACTGGTGAGTGATGGTTTGGTCCAGTAATGTGCTTGCCTCCGCATTTCAATTCTTGCACCCTCTCTGTTTCAGTAAGAAAGAAAAAAAAAAAAAAAGGCTGCCTGAGTCGCTGTGTATTCCAAGTCTTTACTTGCTGAGAGTCCTGAATGTTGCCCATTTCTTAGGAAAAAAAAAAAAAAAAGAGAGAGGCAGGGTAAGAGATTAAAAAAAAAAGCTGAAATCTTTAATGTTAAATGATTTTCATCATTGAACACTACTTTTATTTTTCTTTAAATCAGTTTTTTATAATTTGAGTTGTCATGACAACATGATGCAACACTTCACTGCCATGACAATGTGACAACTTTCAAAAACAGTAAGTGCTGTTTTTACTCTGTTTTTCAACCGCTCCCAAGGAAACAAGCTGTTATTTACTTCTGTGACGAAACTCATACGATACCATAATGGATCCAATGTCAAGAAAAACTGAAGCATAGAATGGGGGAAACAGGGATGGAAAATATGTTTTTGTGTACATAATTACTCCATAAAAAGTACATATTTTTTTTCCACTGTCTTATCCCAGTTCACCACCATAACTCTGCTCATTTCCACCTATGAATGACTTTCTCCATATCCTGACCAAAACTGATTAATCACAGCAGCATAATTGACTCAAAAAGGGCCTGTTTTCTTAGCTGCAGTTTTAGTTGATGTTTTTACGCTTGGTTATGTGCATTTGGATACTACAAAACAAACTGAAATAAATGAAATCTCTGTGTGACCATGAGCTAACACCAGTGGAGCAATGTTATTTGTAAATCCAATCAATTTATGTGAGACTTGTGTCTAAATTCTATGGGGACGATAAATCCACTGGCTAACTCTCTTCTAGATGGAGCCAAGAAATGTTTCCAGACATTAGAGCTTAGTTATCTATATTATGCAGTTGTGGGGGGGAAAAAAAATCACTGGGATTATATCTATTCTGTTTAGCAAAAATAATTCTCAGGAGCTAGCATGGACCAAGGACCACTCCCAAAAAGGCAGTATGGATGCAGTCCTCTTGTTCTGGAAACTGAGGCAGTTTAAAACTACTAAAATACATCGGCTGATCCTTAGCAGCATTTTCCATATGGGGATAGACATAGCCATTGTTTTCCTAGCACCCTTGTTTTTGAGGAATGTGAGAAAAGCCCAGAACAGTTGATATCAAAACACATTACAGTAAAGGCTCACTTCATGTGGGTGTGATAGAGGCTTTGTTAAAGCACAGTGATGCATTTATGTAGCACTTACTGTAAGACCCAAACTGTCCATTAGAAGTTGCTCTCTCAGTGCAGGGGAACACTGGCCCAGCCCAAGCAGGTAACCCCACACCTGCCTGCTGCCCAGTCCCTCCGTCCTCAGCAGAACCATCCAGGCCTGGGCACAGACAGAGGGGCAGTGAGGAACCAGGGAGACTTTCAGCCTGATACAACTGTTGATGTGTTTTGAATATCAGTGATTGCTTCCTTAAATAAAAGACAGTGCTGGAGCAAAGAAGCTGTACTACTTTTAGGACACTACAGTTGAGAAATTACTCTGTGTATACAAACACACCTCTATAACAAAATTTTAAAGATATATAGATGTGCGTGCATGTGTTTGCACATATATATATTTGACATATATATAGACTAGTATTTTTAGCAGCAAAGGTAAATCTGTTTCACAGCATCAATATCTAATAAAAAAATGAATCATTCTATAGGAGAAAAAAGAAGTACATTCTCATGATTCGTATTTTACATAACTTAAAAATTTCACATGCTTTCACCACCCTATTCAGTGGTTCAGTGACTGTTATTTACCCATGTCAGGCTCAGATAAAGGTAAGCTAAACTGGAGGTTTCAGTGCTTTGCTTTCTTTTCTGGAAGAGTTCAAGACTTAATTTGCAACCTGCCTAGAAGACACGAATTCTCTAGGAGAAACAGAGCACAGAGGACCTAATAATTAGCCCCATCCTGAAGATCTTATCCAGCTCCCATTTTCCCAAAATGAAATCTTTCTACTGATTTCAGTATAACCTAAACCAGAAAAGAGAATTATACATCAGCTCTTCATTAAAAAACAAACAAACAAACAAAAAACCAAAGAAATCAAGATCCACTTGCGCCTCCAAAATCCCACCCACTTCCCATTCCACATCTTTATGTCTCTACTTATTATGAGTTCCTGTTGACAGAAACAGATATAGCCTTTGTTTCCATTGGTACCTCATTAGCAAAGCAAAGTTGCCAAAAGCGAAAGCGGTTGGAAATGTTGTTTCACAAAAGTTGCCTATAAACATACTTTTGTTTGTGTCTATCAGTCAAAATGTGCTTGCACTTGTTGTCATACAGGCTTGCAGTCAGGACTATCCTGACTTTCTTCCCCTGACAGGTGATCAAAATCACAACGCATTCTGCTCTACACTCTTCAAAAAGCATCATATACCATATGAAGAATTGTTTCAAATCATAAGCCTAGATATTGCCAGGAGGTGAAGAGGAGGGGAAATTCACAGCAGAGCAGCAAGAGGAAGTGGGAACTTTGGAAAATCATCAGGTTACTGCGTGGCATAACAGTGACTTGAGTCAGAAACCTATATGCTGGGAACCTGCATTTTGACCCTGACATGCAGAAAGTGGAAACACTCGCTGGCACCATCCAGATGGTAATTTGAAGTAGCTAGCCATAGCATGGGTGATAAATCATCATTTAACATGGCCTATGGAACCAGACAAAGAGTGGAGAGGACAACTGTGATATCACACTTGTGTGATGACACTCTATTAGTACCAGAGAAACTGGTATGACCCGGGTACATCTTCAGATATGTGAATATCAATATGCAGTTTCAGTAATGGTGTGTTATCGACCTCAGACTGCTCCACTGGTAAATACCAACTTCTCTTTTTCCTGAAATGTTTTTAACCACTTAGAGAAAGGTGGATTTTTCTTAAACTCAGCTCTCAAGAAATAAATCAGACCAGAGAAACTTGAGTGGTGATGTGTAATAAATTGGGACACCCATGTCTGATTTTAATCTCACTTGTGTGATGGATTTGTTTCCTGTTGATGGCATGTAACAGGGGATTGCACAATATCCAGAGAAACTTGTGGGCAGCATGATGATGATGATGTAGAAAAAGCAACAGTGAAACATGGATTAAGCACAGGGAAATTTGTACTGGCTGAAGATGCTCCAGAAGAGTGTGGGCAAGGGATTCATTGATGAGGAGGTGAGAAATACTATCAGCCACCTCTTCAGGTCTCGTCCTTTCAGAGATTGTTAGTTTGGAAAATAACTTTCCCAATCTTCTATCCTCAGACTCTTTCTTATTTAGTTCGTTTTGACAAAAATATTTACTTTAACATAAAGTAAACACAGATCTCAGGAAAATGTCATAAAATAATCTTTCAGTTAACAAACTTCATCTTTACTCAGATGAATTGTAAGAATATGCTTGGTTCCATTTAAATCTGAAGATGTACTTTGCACATTTTTAAAGCAAAATATAACAGAAAGTCAGCACATAACTTAGACATTAATATCACTGAAATATCAAGGATTTTAAAATTACATTACCATAGATTACTATTCTTTGGAAATCGAGACATTAATTTTCTCTCCTGTCAAATTTGATTTATTTACAGTAATGGATCCACAACTTTCCTTTACTTCAGGTATCCTTCTGACGTATCCATGCCATGTCATAAATATGAGTCATGATTCAAGAAAGAAGTAAGGATGGCAACACAAAAAAAAGCACCAGTCTTCCCACAATCTGAATAAGAATGCAGAACCGAAAAAAAAATTCTGTTTTCTTATAGTGATGGTATTGTATTTGATACTTCTGAATGTAAACCTAATATGATGTTGAATGTCACTTTTACAGCTGATGAACAATATTTAAAAATACCCAAAGTTAACATCTATCCTGTGCAAATTAAAGTATTTTAGGGTTTTTTTTTTTAATTGTGTGTAGAAGATGTCAGAGATGTAGCATATTAAAAGTCTCTTAATAAATTTAGTATGAATATACACACAACTCATCCAAAGTTCTTCTCTGTATGGTAACAAAATATGACATCACTTTTGCAAGATGTTTGCCATGATGTGCCTTTGGTTCTATTCTGTATTTTTTCAGACTCCATTTGAGTCATGCTGTTATAGCTGAAGTTTGAGATGGTAGCTAAGAAAGAAGGTACAATACAGAACTAACATACCAGCAGAGAGAGCATCTTGAGTCAGTTTTCTTTGTTTTTAAGGCAAGAAGTTTGAAGCAGCTAGAACTTGTAGCAAACATTCTGACGGCAGTTGTCTGAGGCAATAGTGCATAGACTGTAAACACTTGGAAGTGCAAATGCTTTTTATTAACACATAACTCATAGCAAAAAGAGGAACATGAGCTTTAGGGGAACTATGGTAATATAAATAAATAAATATTAATCATCACCATCATCAATCTTCCAGCAGTTTCCTACTGAATTTGTTGAAGAGGTAAAGACAGACTGCTGCTGACCTGATTAAGGATTTCCTTCTTTTTAAACTGAAAGTCACTTAAAGAAATTATTTTATAAGCCCACCGTGTCAAATGTAATCAAGTTGATTAGTAAATATTAGCATGTTTTTCTGTCTGGAATTTGCAGAAAAAACAAGTATGCAGGATACGTGACAAAAAAAAAGTTTGGCTGAAGTTGCTTGAATAATTTATATATTATCCCAAAAGCTAAGTGTCAAGCTGCATCACTACTGAGATTTTAAGAGCAATCACCACCTCATGTCAAAAAACTGTACTGTTGCCGGATCTCTGCTTTAAGTTATTTCCGTGTCCAAAAAGCAATGTACTGAAGTTCTCCATCCTCAAAGAATATTTGTAACAAACAAGGATGGACAAAACCCCCAAGTACAGTATCCTCAATGCAGTAATCATTCTTTTGCCAGACTGGACATGCTGGCTATATAGCACTTCTTTGTTGGAGGAATAAAAAAAATTATCTCTGCATATCTGTGCTCACTTTTACCAGAAGAGTTTCTCACTTATCACTGACCCCTGAATTTAGATCTTGATATGGACTTGTATTCAAGATGAAGCTCAGTTCCCACCAACATCCTAAAAATCTGCCTGCATTATGCCTGAGAGCCCACAATTCAGCCCCTTACCTAGGTGTCCCTGAGCTGTTTTGAAAACTTGGCCTTGATCCCAGAATGTTGAACTGTATTCTGATTCTCAGAGAAACTATACCACAAACAGGCACTCCTGTGCCCAAAACCTGCTTGGCACTTGCACAACCTCCACCTCCTGTGCTTGTCTCAATGGCAGCCATTTGCTCTTCTTTTTGCAAATTTGCACCTCATTTAAGGCTGACTTAGAACTAGGCAAAATTGAACACAGATTGGGAGCAAAATTTTATCCGAAAAAGTGGGGGGGCGGGGAAGTTTTTTCAGCCATTAGTTTTCAACCACCTATTTTTTCATCCAACTGCAATTCTAGCACTTCAGTACTAGTTATATGACATTACTGCAGGAAAGGCAAGGGAATGGTCAAGCTGCCTCCATGTCTGATATCACAGTAACCATTGCAACACATTCACAGCCTGTCTATCCCTGTTCCTGAGGTGCAACCATGTAGCACAGTCACTTGGATGGCAGATACATGTCCCTATTCCCTGGACTGGTGTCAGAGGGGTTCGTATTTAATGTGTGCATGCTTGCGCATGTGTGACAAGGGGCCAATGCTATTTCCCACCATCCCCCAAAATTAGCTAAGGCCATTACCTAGCAAAATGTCACATAACTTCCAAACCAATACTCTTAAGCCCCACATCACACTGAAGATTATTTCAGTAAAGCACTTATCATTATGTGAGCTTGAAAGTTAGGTCTCCCATGAGGGAACGTTCCTTGGTATTAGCCAAACCATCTGACTAAGAAACACTTCCTATAGTTTTAACATATGGATTACATTTGAACTGACAGTGAGTTTTCTTCTGGACTGATCCTTGCTGCCTCCATACATGGTTATGCTTATTGCTTATGGGGCTCTTTTAAGCACCGCTGCCCTGAAATAAACTCCTACTATTCCTTCAGGATTTCACGCCAGCCAATTTAAATATTTTAATAATGAGTAAAAAGTTTAAAATGAAGATAAAATATTGTGTCAAGCCACAGACGGTGCTGACAGTTCAGAAAGAAAATGCTTTCTTTGCAGCACCCATCAGCACATCTGTGACCATACTACATCTCTGGATTGTTTAGAATTCCCAGTCTTCTCCTGTTTTTCCAAACCAAACTGCTCAGCAGATGGACAGACCAGTGAGACAGGCCAATGGCAACATCTGCCACTGAAGGCCCTGCTGGAGCTGGAAGCACAGTGACCTTGCCTAGAGAGGTTATGTGCTGGCAGGGGCCATTGCAGTCCCCACCAGTGGCTTTCTAGAGAGCTCCAGCAAGAATTGAAGCACAGTAACCCAGCAAGAGCTGGAGCTCAGTCCCCCAGCTGGGCCAGCAGAAAGAGCAACCCTGTAGTTGCTCCAAAGAAGGGATTCTCTTTGGAATGCCACCTCCCACGGGAATGAGAGACACACTGACACTGGCCTACCCGTGACAGCCTGGGGACATCAGCACCACAAAGCCTGTGGCCCCAGCCCAGCAAGGAGTGCCTGATCCCCATTCTGTTTGTGAGCTGTAACCAGGATAGATGCAAGGCACCTTACGAAATTTACTCCTGCTTTCAGAATTGTCCACAACTGTTTGAGGCTTTCCTCAGCCCTGGAGACACAATGCTGGACTCCACTGAAGGTACCTATGAGCTTCACAGGTGACTGCTGCTCACCCAGAATGACACTTCTGAAAGCCCTAGCATGGCTCCTTTGCTTACATAAAAAACATGTGGTACCATGGGCTATGTTACATCTCCAAACTTTCTTCTGGCTCTTTCTGCTTTTCTTTCAGTAAAGATGAAAAGCAGCTAGCAGAGTTCCCCGACATCCACCACATCCTGGCAGAAGGAAATGCTTCAGATTTCGTGGTGATTTGGGTTTCTCAGTGCCAGTCACTGTTTCTGTTTTTAAATGTTTAATAGCTATCTAAAAACTAGAAACTTAGCAACATATTTTGTAGCTGATTTGGCTGATAATGCCTTTTTTAAAGCTTGTTTCCTGCTTTAGGATAGCATGGTAACAAAAAGAGCTGGGTTTACTCCATTAAGAGAAGACAGTACATTAAGCCAAACAAGAAAAAACAAATGCTGAAAGGGAAAAAAATTGAAACTAACAGCAAGCTGATGAACAGATTAGTTCTATTTATTTTAATTTTCCTGTGCCCCCTTTTTAGATAGTTTATTATTAACTAAAGTAAATTCAGCTGTTCACAGAAATTAGAAAAATGATATGAAAAAGCAAGTTAACTAAAATGAGCTGATACAATTTTTTTTTTTTTTTTATGGTTGGATTCAGTTGTGGGACTTCAGCCAAGGAGTACAAGAACAAAATACAGAATTATATCTAATGAGAAATCTAACTAACAGAAACACTTTTAATGCAAAAGACAAATTAAGAAGGCTAAAAAGAGACATTATTCCCTCTCTGTATAGTGATGTAGCTTGTTCTGGTGAATACTGCCATGTCTTATAGCTCAAGTCTAAACATTCAGTGCTGATAGAGAAGGGTGCACTTTGCATTCCTTTCTCAATATGGTAAAGCTGTAACTTATACCTCTGACTTATCACAGCATTGGGAAACACATGTTTTCCCCTTATTTGGTAGCACAGAACATCTGGAAAGGAAAAAGGGCATACTTCCCAATACCAACTGAGAGCAACCACCACAATAGGACCTGCCTACAAAAGCTGACACTCCACCTCATTTGAGTAGGATAGAAAACAAAACTCAGACGTATGCAGGGCTGCAGAACATCTGAAACTCCACAAGTATAGAGAGAAATGGTGCAAGAAAGGATGGAGGGAGTTGCACACAGCATCCAGAAGAGCACAAGGGTTCAGCTGCCACCTTGCAGCTGACACTCTGCAAATCAGCACCCACTTTTTCCAGTTTTCTAAGCAGCTCCTAACACATCAAAATAAACAGCCAACGACTATTTTACAGTGGAAGGCAGGAGGAGAAATCTTGCCTTCACCTGAACACTGAAGGTCACAAAGTTGCAATGGCCTCTTAGCCACAGTGCTTCCCAAGGGCTGCAGAGATGGCAACACAAGGAAGGCCCGGGCCATGCTGTCTTTTCCAGTATACAGGATCGAGCTGTAGGGCAGCTCAACAGCTGCATGGAGAAATGGACTTCATAGCTAAACATAAGGAGAATAAGGCAGACTTTAGCTATCTCAGTACCAAACTGCCTTCCTAAAAGCTGTTTGGAGGCAACTAAACACCATTGGTGCCAGGATTGGTGAACTTAAAGCTCAGAAACTGTGTCAAAAATATTCAGTTCTGAACAAGAGCAGGAAACTGAGGTTTGGCCTCTCTGAGCAGCTCTCTTCTTGTCTGGAAGCAAAAAGAGCCGACTGTCCTGCCCAGCTGCTGCAGCAGCATCAGCCTCCCTCCAGAACACTGCAACAGCTCTTGCTCTTCTCAAATTGGACTGGAACTTCTAAGATATAGCATAAAAGGAAATCATTCACTGGGAAGTGCAAATATTTAGTAGGTAAAACTCTTAACAGTAAAAATGGAAGGATATAGTATTTTTCCTTCCTCAAAAAAAATTTCAGCCACACCTCCTAAAGAGGTTCCTAATCACTGCACCAGAACTCAAGGCAGTTCCATGTGGGACATGAAAACCATGGGGGGACTGGTAAAGAAGTATGTCTGAGCTGCTGAGTGCTTCCTCCTGCACATGCCAGCAGCTGGGAGCCGACGCTGCCACTGCAGCTGATGATGGCTTGAACATCAGCTCATTTGGAAACTCCTGGTGAGAGTGGTGCCAGGAAGGAAAATCTCTCAGGGTCCAGCCCACACCCTAGAGATGATCCTCCCTTCTGACTGCTGCATCTGATCTCTGTACTCTGGGGCATTTTTAAAAATCTCTTTGGAATTCCAAGTTTTACTTGTTTCCAGTAGCAATGCTGGTCACACACATGGTGGGGGGGACGGAAGTTAGGCTTAAACTGAGCTATGAAGAGGAGACAACACCTGGTAGAAGGCTGCTACCAGAGCTGGCCTTGCCATTCTCTGTGGAAAACCTTCAGCTGGACACAAGCAGTTAGCATGGTGTTATTCCCTAATACTGCACAGCAACCACCCACCATCCTGTCAGGAGCAGCTGGCAAGAGCCTTCCTGTCAGGACTTGTTTTGGAGCTGAAGAGCTGCAACACACACCCCCACAGCAGTAACATTTGCACAAGAGGCATGAAAATGGTGCTAACAAAAACTGATCACAAAGTGAAGTTAACATTTTGGTTCATTCCTGTCCCCTTGAACAGCAAATTTGCAGACACCAGTTTCTCCATGCAACTGAAGAAGGAGGTATTTTTAATACCATTTTCTGAATGAAAAATTAAAAAAGAGGGCTAAGTGAATTTTCTGAGGACATGGGTCCAAGCAATGTCAGGCCTCAGAAGGGAAATTCCTTATAAAGTTACTTTGGAGAAAGTCACTGCTGCCCCTTCCTCCCCACACCCTGCAGATTTTGAATACATTTAGAAACACAGTTTAAGAGTTCTGTTTTTTATGCATACATACATGCACCATTTCCCATCATGTATTAATTAAGTCAATCTCATTTCTTCAGATCCTTACTTGCTGAAAGACTGTTTTACAGAATGAAAAGCAAAGCCAAACAAAATTTTTTTATGGGTGCTTTTGAAGAAAACAGCTACAGAAATGACTATCTGGCACAGGCAAGACAGAAGACAACAACCAAGGGAAAGCATTCAAGAATCTCTGAGGATGAAGCAATTCCTACTGTTTTGAACTGCACACATGAACCCAGAGTTGGGCAACAAACACTCCCTAGGAGGAGCTGCAGTGGGACATGCTGCACAGCGATACCGCCAGTGACAGTTATCACTGTCCTACTGTTTCTGGTGAACTTCATTGCAGGAAGCTGCTGTAAAGGGTTCACAACGCCACAGCAGCCATGATCTTGGAGAACCCCTGGGGAATATGATGGAAACAAGTATGTTCCCTTGCCAGAGAAGCATCACCATAGTGTTAATGGCTCTGACAGTGCAACTGAGCTCACTTGAACTCCCCTGTAAACAAATCCAGGCTTACAGCTATACACCCAAACTATCAGGAATTCATGTAATCTCCTGTCAATGACATCTGAACCTGTTATCATTAAAAAGATACGTTCCAGTCCAATCAGACTAGAACATGTGGTGGCTTGATTCAAGATTTGCTATATGGAAAACCTGCAGCCATCAAACTAGTCCAAGTGATCACAGCAGCTTCTTTGGACAAAGACACCCAGGAATTGATTTTCCTCTCTCCTTAAAATGTTAAAGTAACAGCTATAAAAACACTTCTAAATGTTCTAAAATGGGATACCTCTTTTAATCCTCGGTAGCGTTGGTTTTTTTAAATCTCATTTATATATTGCCATTTGCCAGCATTAGTGAGGTGTTCATTAAATTAAAAAAGAAACAAAGGCAAGAAAATCCCACATGAAAAGACATTTTCATTACGAAAAACAAACAAGCCAAGGAAAATAACAACCACAGTAAGGCATGTCCATAGTTTGAAATACACCCCTTCAAAGAAACAAACTGCTGATTACAAAAAACACTTTAGCGACATAAACATTACGAAGAATAAAGCCTTTTATGCTTTGTCACACAGCACAATGGACTGAATACTGAGATGACACAGGAAAAGAGGAGTTAGTGATTCATTGTAAAACGTCATCATAAGACAGGAAGCCTGCTTCTTACATTACCCCAAGGTAACCAAGTTTTAAGGATTGATTTTATTCTTCTAATATGGATAGCACAATATGGTGCCTTAGTTTGTCCTTTTCTGGGCAGGCTGATGCTAAACATATTGCACTGGCATTCATGGAAATGCTATACTCTGCCATTGACTGAAATATATGCCAGGTGGATGTCATTAATAATACTCTCAAACCAAATAGCAAGAGTTGAAGGGAAAATGGCAGATACAGGCAGAATTTCTAGAATTTCCTGAATTTCTCTAACAGGACCACATGTACCATGGTTTAACACCTAGTTTAAACTAACACCTTAATTTAGGCAGCATATAAAACATTTTCAGGCAGATATGCATGTCTTTATGCACATAGAGAAGATGTTTATTTTGGGAAAAGATCCTTGATAATGTTATGATCACTTTTCCCAGAACAGATGAATCATAGATATTAGAGATTAGCAAGGCAAGTCAAATCACCAACACCTACCACCCTTCTCCATACCAAACAGTTATTCCTACAGCACAGAACTGTGAAGCACATGAATGCCCATTCACAGAAGCAAAACAAACATTCCTGTCACTCTGTGCCACCCTGTTTGATCTCACTGGAACATAAAAGCAATGCAAGGTCAGGCAGGGGCAAGAGCTGGAGAGAAAGATTGCTGCTCAATGCTGGGACACCCAGCAGGGTATGGCATTAGAGGTCCATGGCGTTTCTCTGCCTGTTTTCTGATCTCACACGACTGAAATCGCAGCCAATTCAGCAGAAATGGAGGATATCCCAGGTCAGCACTAAACCAGTGCCTCAGCATGGTATCAGGGGCCACTCGTCTGCTGGATGTCTCAATCCTGATTAAGTCAGGAGAATTTTCCACCACCTGCGATCATTGAAGATTCCCTCATGCTTCTCTCAGGGGTGAGTTAACCCTCCTGACCTGGCCAGATGATTACTTTTTAGCTATTTAATTTCCACCTGTAGTTTCAGTTCCCCTACTTCCTAGCACAAATTACTCTGTGTTCCTAAAGGGTGCTGTAAGCCACATTTTTGAAAGTGATCCCTGATAAAGGAATAGACCCTTTGGGAGTGGAATGTACAGAATTACTGAACAATTAGAAGTGACTCACAGAAGAATATAAAAAATTATTATTGAGAGTACATGCTGCAAAACCCTGATTATTTCCAGGGTCCATAAAGCCAATTCTGAATTTATAATGGATAAAGGAAGTAGCATGCAATATGACAGATGGATCAACAGTGAAGGAATGCCGAACTCTCCTCTCCAACTCAACAACTCAGCATCACTGCAGTTTCACTGCCTTCAGATGCTTTACATTCATTTCATGCAGGGCAAACCAGAAACTTTCAGGTCTCACCAGCTGACTGTCTCTCTGCTCTTAAGCCAAAGAACAAAGAAAACACTTCCAAGAAAAATTACAGTATGGTCAATGACAGTCCCCTTGCAACTGTGTCAAAGTTAATGTTGTAGTACTTCGTGCAAGTATCTGCCTGAGGTTTGATCCAACCCATTTTTTTTACCATGAAACTGGAATTCACAGGAACACAAGATGAAATTTATTTCATTTTAATGTAATATGTTCTCTTTTCCTCCCCTTCCTTTTTTGTCTATAGTGATTTGAAAGTGAGGGCAGCTCTGGTCAAAAGGCTGGTGAGACAGCAAGCCCTGCCTGAACTGCAAACTAGTCTGCGTCCTGAAGTTGTGTTTGTCCCAGCTCTCATCCAGAGGTGTTACACACTGCTCAAAAAAACTCTACAGAATCTGGGTGATTTTGACTCTGTTGTTTGTGCTCCTCTTCAATAAACAAGAAACAGTGCAGATACCTATTAACGGTTTTGTGATACGAATCCTGTGGGAGGGGAGAAACTCAAGCCAGAAAATCAAAGAAGCTGAACTCATTTCCATTTGTAAAGAGTTGCTTTACTGTCTGTCTGCAAATAAATCTCCTCAGTAAATAGCTCCAAGGTTGAACTAGAGAATATTGTATGGATCAAAGAATTCATGTCTTCCTGTGTTAACTGAACAGGCCACAAGCTCACTTGTTTGTCTAAAACAATTACGGCTGCTATGAAAAGGAGGGGGCAGGGACAAATAAACCGCAGCTGATTTTACTTTGCAAAATATTTTGGGAGGGGGCGGTCGAATTAATAACTGTTCAGGCCCCCAAACAGTCTAATCTTTGTCAATTGGTGCCAAATTATGCAAGGTGCTGCCAATTCTGGTTGTCTAACAAATCACTAGCAGTGTACATCTAGACTGAAGCCTGATTGATTTTGGTCATTATTTGGGCTGATCTCATTTGCACACATGGAACCAATATGCAGTCCAGATGTTCATTTGCAGTGAACCACTGAGTGAAACTACTCATCTACACGCAACTTTAATCCTGCAGCACAGCACCACAGCCCCTTCGCTTCTCCTCACCAATGCAAGGATTCATCCGGTAAAAAAATCTATAAAACATTCTGCTAATATTTCTGTCAGCTGAATGACTTTTACAGTACTATATAAAGCTGACAGATAATGCATGCCAGTCCTAATTTGAGATAAACTTTTCTTTTGGGACTTTAACCATTGAACAAGCAAACAGATTGAGCAGTAACATTTATTACAATGCATAAATCACTTCCCTGCAACTACTACAGGTCTTGCCTGAGGGCAAAACTTATGAGTAGCCCATGAATTCTAATAAACTGGATAAACTACTAAATTGTATTGTCACTCTTCCATTTGCTTATCAAAAGCAAATTCATAAAGCTTTTCAAAAGCAATTTGACCACCTATTTTTGTCATGTGCAGCCTTTATAAATGTATTAGCAACATTTTTCCAGGGCTTATAATAATAATTTTATAGTGTTTTCTCCTGTTTTAAGTGGAAGCAACTATTAATTCTGCATAAATATTAGGCTAATTGTATTTCATTACACCACTATTTACTGAAGCCACTGTCCTAATCTACACAACCATTCTTGCTTCTAGCTTAAGCTTATGTAGAAGGGCTTATGAACCCACATGTCACAGCAATATAACAGAGGTGAACTTAGAAGCAACTCTCCCAATATGAGTTTCAGACAAATGAGGGCCCTTTTATACTACAACATCAATTACAAGAGATCCTTCAAGTGTCTAAATGAAACTGGTAAAGGAGAATCTGGTGCTTTATTTTTACAATGATTATGGGATTAGTGAACAAAGAAGTAACGTTCAAGTACTTTTGTAAGTGCAACCTAAGGTGGGGTACTTTAAAATTCTCACCTTAAAAATGACCTGTAGATGAAACAACTACTGTAAATAGTGAATCATTCTTTAAAATTGCTCAACCACTCTTTAACGTAAAGCCCAAATTCTATGTTAGAATTTAACATCAATTCCCTCTTTACAAGTAATCAATGAAGTGATTGTCACTGCCTCTTCTTTATAGTTGTTCATGCTTTCTAGGGAAATTCATTTATGTTTTAACTACTAAACTTGGATTTTTATTTTTTTTTAATTAAAAAAATGTCTTTCCTCACAATGATGATTCCATACTTTAAAATCCATCTGTTTCCTCTGGCTTTTCTGCCATTTTGGCCTCAGTGGAGTCCTTTTAATTGAATTTAGCCTTATCCTGGATTGTACGAGCCCATTCCCAAGGACGTCTGGTTTTTATCAGGTAATGACCATTAATTCTGGCTGCATTTCCTTCTAAATCTTGTTGAATGGCATAGGAAACAGAAGCCCCATGTCTTTTCTTGCGTATCCTATTGTTTTGGAAATCAAAATTTTCTCTCCGCTTTGGCTGAAGGTTGTTTCACCTAAAGGCACTGAGATGGCCTTCACACCAGAGAATCCTCACAGCTTCTCACTGCTCACAGTTTGCTGTTTCTAACTATCGATCTTGCCTCTGCTGTTGTCATACACACTTCATTCAGAGCTCCAGATCATTTCCCAGTATTTGCATCTGTAGCCACTCCCTGCATCACTTACAGGAATGTAGGAGAACTCAGCTTATGGTACCACACAGGTCCTCCTTTGGGCCCTACAAACTCAACTTCGAAAGACTCTGTAACTCAAGTAACATTTATAGGCTTTCAGTTCCAGGCTAAAGTCTTGCTATGGTGAGTTTATGGGATCCAGTAACAGTTAATAAAGGAAATGTAACAGCAGAACACATCTTGGTAAACACGACTTCGCTGTCTGCAATTTACCCCTGTATGTGCTGAAGGACCAACTTTATCTTCCACTATAGCTAAAAGTGATTTAAATGTCTTAAATTATGTATTTGCTTTTGTTAAATAATGCTAAAATGACAGAGAGAAATAACCCCATAAACAAGAAGATCTAAGGGTTTGTTTTTGTTCTTTTTAAATGTTAATATTGTAATAATACTCAGTGCTTGATTTGCAGCTAATTTGCAGAAAACCAAAATATAAACCCCAACTTTTACCACAAAGGATAACAATAATTTATTTTCTGTTACAGCTGGACAATGAACTAAAATCTCTGGGAAGTACAGGTCATAATAATGGATTTGGTCCACACAGAAAATTCAGGAACATGGATTCTCTTAGTTTGACACAATTTTCCATTTTTACTGCAGTTACATCACTTTACCATGCCTACCAATCAAGTTTAAATCCCCTCAACATTTTACTTGAACTGTACTCTTCAAATCCTCCCACGAGTCTACACAACTTCCTCACGGCAAGGGCAGGTTTCAGCTGCCAGTGGGAACATGGAGCTAACATTGCCAGGCAGAGGCTTTTCTCCCTTCCAACCTCCACTCTCCCACCATTTTATCACCAAAAGGAGAAAAAACCCCAAGATTTATGTCTGCCCCTAGCTGTTGCTGTACTTCAGAAATCTGTTTGCATCCTACTGTGGAGATACCTCCTCTTCACATGCTCCTGATCTTGACAAGCACTCAGTATATCTCAAAATGACACAGAAGTATTACCAATACAAGTTCACTTGATTACCTTTGACTTGGTCAAGAATGACCCGTACATGCCGAGAACCCAAGACCACTTTTTAACTGCCAAATTGAAAACATTTTCCCCTCCAATCTGCAAAGTTACTGCTACTGAAAAGCATGAGTTGAGAAGATCTGAATTCCAAGTTCTTGCATCAGCAAGACTGCGTGTTAGACTGAACTACTGCATTACTAAACACATAAGATTTCATTACTTTTATTATTCTGAGGCATAAATAAACATCTACATCTATTTATAAGGAAGCAAAACATATGCAAAAACACATCTTCTCGGAAAAATTGTTTAAGAAAAAGAAATGAAGATTTATCTGTGCATGTTGTCCCCCTCCTCCCTTTTTTTCCCTTCTATGTTTCCATGTCACTCTGCAGGTTCTTATCTTGACATGCAAGACTAAAGAGTTAAGCAGATATAATCTCGAAGGTCTCTACGTGCACTGACAACCATGGGTGGATTACAAACCAAGCTTGAATCAGGGCCCACCCATTACAGGAAGAGAAAGTACTTTGCTGCAAGAAAGAGGGAAACAATCTTCCTAATGAGGTGCCCAGGACACTGTCACTGTACCAACAAGTCTATTGAAAAAATCCTTTGAGTTTCAGGTTGCTTTTGTGGCCATGACTTTCAATAGATGAGACTGAAGCTGGAGGGGGAAGCTCATTCAACTAAAAGAACAGTCAAATGTTTGATTTAAATTCTATCACATTTTCCTTCCACCTCAGCTGGAGTTTGTCCCACATGAAGATGGAATTTGGTCATCTTAACTGAACGTTAAAACTGCATTTACCAAGCAGCCAATGCTCAGGATCTCAAGGAGTGAGCATTAGATTTGTAATAAGCAAATCTTCTAAGAAAACATCAACCTATAAAAGAGAAATGAATAACAGAGGACAGGGGATGCTTTCCACATTGGCTTTTTCATCTGGTCATTACATGAAGGGTTCTTGTCCTCTTTTTAATGGAGAAAAAGAACATTACCAGAATGCTCAGTCACTTTCTTCGGTCATTTGGTAGCACAGGCTTTTCTCCAGCACTGAGTAATCTGCTGCTTCTAACCCTTAAATTGCAAAGAAACAGTTTCCTGGGAGTTAGTCTCCTGGGCTCAACAAAGTACTTCCAATTTCTTCAGATGACAGCATCCCCAGCTGTCAACTTCTTCCTGTGAAGCAGGGCTTTTATTAGGCTTGAAATTCCCTTCCATTAAGTCATACACTAAAGTCTGACCTTGGCTGTACTTAGTTAATTCCACATCCACTTCTTTGGGGTTCCTCTGCCACTCATTCACTCAACTGGACTTGTTCTACTGCCAATCATTTGTTCAACTTCTCAGTCTTAGATCTTCTTTTTCCTCCTGAGCCAAAGATTTTTCATTAATCTTTCTATCCTGACTCTTTTTTTGAACTTTAGTTATCAGAAATGCTGTTTCAGACACTGAGGTTATGATGCTTTGTTACACAGCAGAGTTAGACTCTTGGCTTCTGATTCTGCAACTACACAACATCCAAGCAGAAGCAAACCTGTCTTGCTTGAGCTCTAAACTGGCTTACCCTGGATTAAATGCAGAGCCACACTTCTCTGGATTAGGTGCCTCCTCTTGCTGAGTTTTTCTCCCTCTCTGTAGTAAATGAAGTGTAATATTAATACATACCTCAATTCATATGACATCCTTATCTCTGATAACTAACTAATTTTTAATTAGATTGTTATGTGGAAGCACTTAATGTATTTCTGTAAGTGACACCTACGCTGGCAGATTTAAAAAGTGTCTGTTACGATGTCAAAGTTTAATTAGCTTTCACTGCAAATAAAAGACGTATTAACTTACAGTTTGCTTAGAAAGCCATAGAATACATGATCATTATTTTTCCAAAGGTGAAGGCACTAATTTTTTAATATGGGATTTTTTTCTCACTTACTTCATACAAAAGTCCCTTAACTCCTTATTTATACTGTAAATCACTTCTCATGCCTTTGACCTCATTACAAATCAAGGTCCTATTTCCAACAGGACTTTTCCAATGTTAATGAAAAGAAAATTTATATATCATTTCTAAGGCAAATCTCTTGTGTGAGAGCCAAAATTCATTGGAATTTACTTGCCATCAGTTTATGGCCTCTTGCACATGGCAGATGATGGGCTATCTCTGAAGGAATCGTTATAGCAATAACAAAAGTCTTTAAATGCACTTTTCTCACACTACATTATTTAATCTTTCTCTATATTGAGAAATAATGATTTAATTCAGAAATTGGCATAGGTAGCCAATAAGAAAAGTGTGGAAGCAGGATATATTAATCCAAAAAAGGTAGTTTTTCATATTTTCTATTTCATATGGGAAATGACACTGACAAAATAGAAATGGGATGTAATTAATTCTCTGGGAATAGAGAGTCGGATGACTTTGTAAATACGTATGATCCCTTAAACCTACATTTATCATAGCACATACAACTGCTTTCTTTTGGAAAAGTACATATCAAACACAAAAGCCATATTGCAGTTTGAACAGCCTAAGTAAAATTTTGCATGAACTGAATTGCTCTGGATGAACCCAGCTAATTTACAAACTAAGATTAAAATTTGGCCTGTAGACATTTTAATTTCATTGCATCTTTTCTAAAACGTAGACTGACACAGAAACACAACTGCTCTTCTATAAAGACCTTATATACAGTATCTTTATAATCCATTATTCTAAGTTCACTCCTTCTCTTAGATGTAAAGTCTGTGTCTTTGTATTTTCTACAACAGAAATACTCAGAATGAATTCTGATTCTGTTTCCTCCAGCCATCTCTACAGAGGGTAATAGAAAGATACAGTTGTATTTCTACACTTATTTTAATAACAGACTTATTTTAATATTTTGTGGTTTAAAATCAAGTTGAGTATTCTTAGCAAGTCTGTTTCTTTTTTTTTGTTTGTTTGTAATACCTGAAGTACCATCTTTCCCTCTGCACTGATATATTGAATTCAATGATCTTCAAAGCAAAGGAATTATGCAACAGAAAAAACAAAACACAAACAAATTGAAAAAATACAGTAACAGCTCTCTTGCAAGAAATGAGGACATCTTTTTCTAGATGCAAATACACTAGTGGAACAACTGTTCTGACAGCAAACTTTTCACAACAATGTTGTAATCTGCTTTTAAACTTACAGGTACCTTAAAAACTAATGTTGACAAGGTAAATAAAATTTGCATAAGCCCAAAAATACTAAGAGAAAAAGAAACATATTTTGAAAATCTGCATTTTCTAAGCTCTCTTATTATATAAATGCCATTTTAATGACGACAGACCAATGTCCCACTGAACATGCATATTCATACTCATCTTTTTGCAGTGTTTGCAGAGGTCAGACTTTACATAATAGGTACATTAACTATGATTAACAGATGATAGAACAAATGGCCAAGGAAGTGTCATTGAATCTATTACTTCAAGAAGTTGGTTACTATCACAAATAAGGCATTCTGCTACAGTGCCTGACACTGACACTGCTCACATCTTGAGTTACACTGTACCAGTCTTTTCTAACTACTGATGATCTCTTAAGAGGATGAGACCATATAAGGATCCCATAATGGTGCTGTGAGAACCACAGAAACCATCTAATGCAAAAAAGTAGTTACATTGAACCACCCAATATTTTTGAAGTATTCTTTTCAAAGTATTTTAAACTCCATCAATAATAGAGTGCCCATTGTACAAGACCAGTTGCCTGACCACACAACACTCTCTGACAGGAGAACTAAATGGTGCATTTTTTAAAATAGACGCTGATTTGCATGTCATGCAAAACAAAGCAGCCGGGGCATTAAGTTAGGTCAAAGCTTCAGATTCTGTTCTAAGAGCCTGTCCCAATAATGGAGTGAAGCATGGATCAAATGATTAATTTTAGTGAAGAAAGTATTCAAAATCCAAAAATCTTGGAGGTTTTTCAAACTGCATCTGCAGCAAACAATATGACAGCAAGAAGTATATTTTCTTCTACTCTTGGTAACATTTTAACTGTAGAAATTGGCGATTTTAATACCTTCCAACGGCACTGACACTAGCACTCCATATTTTATACTAATGCAATAGCACTGCATTTCCCATTTTTTGATTCAAGAATACAAGGTGAGAATAATTTGTTCTGTTTAAGCTCACTCAACATTTTACACAAGCCAGTAGCAGGGATGAATTAACTTCAAAAATTCACAGCTTCAAGTGATACTACTTTTAAAATTAAGTTTCCTGATAATATTTTTTTAAGTTTCAGAAACAATTCAGAAAAAAAAAGAAATCCTTTCTCTTTTAGCTTCTTTACCAGAATTTTATTCTAACAGCTCTAGTACTGTCTCCAGGTAAAATGTCCTTGCTCCCACTACAATGAGAGCCATAAACAAGGACCCAGTGCCTGCAGAAAGCTCTCATTAACTTTCCAGTGTGAGTCCACTTTATCAGGGTTTGATTGTTCAACAGCCCTGGTTAAATATATACAATTGCATATAACTGTCAAACTCACCAGAAATTATGATAATAGTAATGTTGTCTGGCAGAACCTACTGTCAAGCTCTTTCCTATTTCTCTAGAATAATTCTATTGGCAACTCATGGATTTGCTTGGTTTTAGTAACAAAAATGAGACTATCAAAATCAAACTGCCAAAGATTTTGAGTATTTTGCACACTATCATGGATTAACCTTCAAGGTTCTTATTACCATTTAGATAGATATACCTAGCTGCTGTCTTAGGTCAGCAAGTATTCAAATCACTGGAACAGATTTGTGTTAACACATGCTGTGAACAGATGCAGTAGAAATGTATGTATTCTCTGAAAAGAAAAACAAAATCAAAAACACCCACTGCACCTTAACAGCATAGGAATGCTCTCTTCTGTGGAAAAGGCTGCAAACTGCATAAATTTCTCCTCATATTTAATATTTCCTTTCATGATCAGAAGACATCTAAGGTCCCTTCCAAGCTAACCCATTGAGTGATTTTATAATTTTAAGATGTCCCTTGGGCAGTCAACTTTTCATTACCATGATGTAAATGAAAATAAAAGGGGTGCATTCTTGTTCCCTGATGATTTTTTATGTCTTTCTGTGGCTGCAATGTAGATGGGGGGAAGTGGACCATCTGTAAACTACAGCTAAATCTTCACATAGTCCAACAGTTATTATTGCTATTATTCTTAATATATTATTTCTCATAAATACAACCTCACCTCCGTTTGAGCACTGCTAAAATGAAATGGCTACAGGCATGAGAATATACACTACTTCAAACCAGAGGAAGATCAATACTTCAGACATAGGTGATGTAAATTGATAAAGAGAAATAGCAAAATACATTCTGGCACTTGCATAAGTTACCTTATTGCAGGAAAAACTGAACAACCATGCTACTAAATACACAGACTTTTTGAGTCGAGCAGAATGACAAAGATCAACTTCAGGAATAAAATTTAAAATCCTCACAAGTAAGTTTACTCCCAACTAATGCCATCCTATGTATTATTACAGTATTTAACCCACTCCTAAAATCACTACCTGATTTCAAAATATTCTGTATTTCTAAAGTATAAAGTCTTGGTAGAATCCACTTTCCATTTCTCATACTGAGTCAAAATACATATCTGAAAAAGTGACAGAGAATGTGATACCCAGTAATAATACTGTATGCAAGCCAAGGTCAAAGCAATATAGAAAGTTAAACACATCAGCTGCCTGACATAAGCAAACCAAACCTTTGTTGATCCAGAGTATTTTTCTTGCATGTTTCATGATAAGCCATGGTTTACATAGTCATCTATTATGGTCATACTTATTTCCCATTTTTGACATCCTCTAGTCTGGTAGACACTGATATTTACACCAGAGCAACCTTGCCAAATACAGCTGTGTTATCTTCATAACACACTAAAAAGCGCATCTGCTTTGTTCCAAAGAATGCCTGTGTAGGCAACTGGGTGAAAAAGCAAACATTGTTTTACAGTGATTTAGTGGCTACTGTTAGTAGCCAGAAGTAAAAAATACACTTGCTTTGACTGACTGAATAAGGAAGACCAACACAAAACTCGATTCAACTGCTAGAGATGCCAAGGAGGATCGTCTAAGGATTACAGTAAGAGATGGCTAAGCCCATACTGAAGAGTCAAAATCAGGAGTAAATGCAGCTGGGCAAAGGAATGCTTTGATGGAAGGGATGTGCCATAATCCCTCCTCCAAACTAAAAATATTCCTCTTAGGGCAGCAACCTGTTTAGGTGACTTCAGTTGCAAGGCACTTCATGACTTTCTTCTGCACAGTACTTTTAGACCAAGTGCAGCTGAAGCCTTTTATCCACAGGCTATAAAATAAAAGAAACTTTATTCTTAAAATGTTTTTAGTAGGAGAAAACTTTCTCTCAGTACTAAATGTGACAGTAGTTTTAAACAAACAACTTAAACGCTAAAGGTTACAGAATCACAAGATGTTTAATACAAAGAATACACTAATCCGATTTCAATGCAGAAATTGGAATTGTGTTTCAGTCACACCGCTTGCAAAGCAAGAACAGTGAGATGCCTTTTGCTATTATATCCTTACAAATGATGATCAAAGCTGTAAATGTTCTCTAATGAACTTCCTCTTGTATTGCTAAAATATACACAGGTCTCTCCTTTTATCACATCAGCCCCACATGTTGTATCTGTAAGCGTTTTTCAGCATTCAGAATATCATTTATGTCAACCAAATGCTCTCAGTTAAAGTTTTCAGAAAAGAGTGAAAAACTAAGTTGATCCAATAACTGAAAGACCAGTTTAGGTAGTGTTAGAGGTGGAGAGTCTACACAAAAGCCCCGAAACAATGAAAAAGCACTGGAAGGTCCATGTGCTATTTAATTAGTGATAAAAACCTGGGGGTGTTTCTTGTATTTACAAATTGGATGGGGAAATGCTTCTAAATCACATGCAGTACATGCAGGAAACACAGAAATACTATGAATTCACTTAACAGCATTAATGTCTTATATACTGTCTTAGATGCTTATATGTCTTATTTCTAACCTGTCCAATCTCCAAACTACATGTATTTTCCTTATTTTTCAAGTGAAATTAAACATTAAAGTAATTTCCACTCCAAAAAAGCATGAGGAAAAAAAAGCAAGAGAGAAAAACACACAGATAGAGAGACAGAAGACAGAAAGACAAGAGGACATCTGCAAAATAATCACAGAGAAACTATATAAATCCAAATTAATAACCAGGCCAACTTAGGAAGCACCATCTAGCTGCTAGAAATAAATAAATGTACCTGGGATGTGAATCAGGCTGTGTCATGTAGGCACTTATCCCTTATTATTTGATTTGTAGTAGCAAGTAATGAAGCCAAGCATGCATTTAAACAGTTTGAAGCAGATGGACAGCATACTCTGGAAAACAAGTTAATGGCAGAGGCAGGTATAATCTGCACAACTCAATAGTTAAAATGGCCTCAACAATTAAAGAAAGTCACAGATGCAGCATTTTTACATTTGTACGCTGTGCACGTATATATGCAAAAATATTTATGTGGATCCTATGCATAGGTTTTCTCTGGGAAAACAGGTTTTTTCCAGGAAGTAAATTAATAAGGTATAAGTTGTACTACTGTTAAACAAAAACTGCGGGGTTTTTTCTCTATATTTTTGGAAGCTGTTGAACATCATTATGGCAAATCCACTGCTTCCCATTGTTGGCGCAAAGGCTGTTGTCCACAGCAATGCTAATACACAAGAGGAGACCCCAGTACCTTTGCTACACAGCCCAATCACGCTGCTCCTGAGAACAGCAGATCAGGGCAGAGTAAGAAGGGAAGACCAGTCTGTCCACTTTAATATTGCCTACAAAATAAGGTAACATTCTCACATCACAGCTCAGCGAAGCCAAGGTCCAAAATCCCACAAAAAGTCTCAATGCACTTCAGCCTAGTGGAAAAATCTGAGCAGAAAGTAAAAAGATTCAGCAGATCCGCATTTTACTCTTCTTTACAACAGTATTTTTTAGCTCAAGCACTTGCACAAGCTATTGATACCACCTAGAAGGCATGTACACAGGTCAGCCCTGACGCCTGAGCACACACCAGGCAAGCTGAAATACAGGAAAACCTATAATCCTTTATTTACTTCATGGATACAGAGAGGAGTTCATGACCTGTCCTACACACAAGTTTACATTTAAGTGTAAACCACCAAAGTTAAAAAAATTGTAGTTACAGATGAAACAGACAACTTTATACTAGTCAAAACAAAAAATATGAGCAACAAATAGAAGTTCAAATTCTTCCTGATATAAAATTAAATTGATCATAAACTCCAGGAAAAAGATTTAAAAAAAAAAAAAAACACAAAAAAACCCCCCACAAAATATCAAAAAATTCAGTTAAGCAGTACTTCTTAAGATATATTACCATAATCAATCAATGCAAGCTTAGAAAATCACATAGTAATCTCCATGGCTCACAGCTATAATTAACCCTATTAATAAATAATAACAAACAAAATGCCTAAATCTAGATTTTTTTAATTGCTTATAGAAGGCAATAAAAGACACATATTATCACACCAATAACTTCATATTTCCCAAAGCAAATTCACAAAAGATGTTTAATTATCTCTCACAGAGCAAAGTTTGAAAGCAGAAAGAGAAAAGAAATGGTATTCTGAGTATCTCTTCTACAAATTTAAGCAAAAACAAACTTCACAGAACCATTTATTTCTCTCTGCAATACTAGCCTTCGAGTGATAGGTCCATGAGGCTTCAATTTACCAAATCCCTTGTTCTCAAGGTGGTCTCTGGGTCCACAGGGTTTTGCTAGCAGCCCCTTCTTGCATTCAAGCAGCATTTGTGCAGCGTCTGCTGTGGGCCTCAACCCTCCTTTGTGTTTGTGCTCTGCCATGCCCTGGTGCACTTCTTGTGTAGCCAGGCACCGTCCACCACTCATGGGTCACACAGGTGACATTTCTTTTGGTTTCAAGTTCTAAAAAGGTGCTGTTACAGCTCCAGAGTATGTGTGGATCCCAGAAGCTGTGTCCTCTACCCCACCTAACCCTACCAGAAAAGCGTGGCAGAACAAAAAAAAAGCTCCTTCCCTGTGTAGCTCCCACTGTAGCTGATACTGAAACTGTGACTATATTAAAATTCAAATTCCTCATAACCAAGTTTCAGATGCACATGCCTCGGTATTCTTCATATTTCTAAGACCGGATTATCTTAGAAGGTGCCAAGTGACTGCACTGCCTTTTTACTGAGTAATGTCTCTTGTTTCTAAAATATATTAGACAAGGTAGCACTGAAAATTTTTGAAAAGACAAGAGCTCTATTTGTTTCTGTCAGTTTATTATTTCAGAAACAAGAGCTATCACACAGATAAACAATTTTATATACATGAAAAGAAAGACAATAAGGTGCACAAGTTAGAAAAAGAGGGGTAAAAATCACAGAATCATAGAAACATTTAGGTTGGAAAAGCCCTCTAGGATCATGAAGTCCAGTCACTAGTTCAGAACTGCCTGGTCCTCCACTAAACCATAGAATTAGGAATGGTTTGGGTTGGATGGGGCTTTAAAGACCATCCAGTTCCAACCCCCCTCTGCTATAGGCAGGGACGCCTTTTACTAGGCCAGGCTGCTCAGAGCCCCATCCAACCTGGCCTTTAACACCTTCGAGATATCCAGAGTTCCACTAGGCAACCTGTGTCAGTACCTCGACATCCTTATAGCAAAGGATTTTTTTGTAATATCTGATCCTAACCCAACCTTCAGCTTAAAGCCATTTCTCCTAGCACTACATGCTCTCGAGAAAAGTCCTTTTCCACCTTTCTTGCAGACCCTCTCTAAGCATTGCAAAGCTGCTCTAAGGTCTCCCTTGAAGCCCTCTCTTCTCCAGACTGAACAGACTCAATGCTCTCAGCCCGTCCTCATAGGAGAGATGGTCCAGCCCTTGGATCAACTTTGTGGCCTCCTTTGGACTCACTCCAACAGGTCAATATCTTTTAACACGTCAACCATGTCTCAAAGCACCACATCTACGCATTTTCTGTACGCTTCTAGGGACAGTGATTCCACCACTTCCCTGGGCAGTCTGTTCTAAGGCTTGACTAACCTTTCAGTGAAGAAATTTCTCCCCAAAGTCAAATTTAAACCTCCCCTAATAAGTTATTTTTAGTTGCTAGTCTTTGTGCATGGGTTTGCTATTTGCCTATATACAGATGACCATGTTTTAAAACCTAGGTTTACTTCGGGATGCTTCCATTTGGTCAGCTTTATGGCCTCCTCATCAAGAAGGATGAATGTCATTAACTTCACATGAAGATACTAGGAGGTCTAAATTCTCATCTTTCCAAAATGATCAAACTTAAGTAAAAGTAAGAAGCCACATGTTAGGAAAAACTCGCAGCCACAGGTTAGGCCTTTATACTGAAATGGAAACATACATCTGCCTAGTTTTTCTAGGTTACTGAGACTCCTGAATGAGATATTCCCTACCAAGATGCAGTATAAACATGGACCTTCAAAATGGGTTGTGCTCTGTTTACTTCTTCTCCCATTAGTCAGTGCTGGAGATGGTGCAGGGAAGCACTCAGCTCCCAGCACCATGTGAGCAGCAGCTGGGAAACAGCAAAAGAACTCCGTATTCGTCGTCTTAATGTGATCATATCAAATTGTGGTGAGTGATTTCTTCCACCCCTATCCCCAGCGTCATTTCTCAGTGTCCCATGGAATCACAGATGGCAGACCAAAACGTGCAGTCTGGTCAAGCGGCCCACTCTATTGCAGCAGTGCAGCATTTTCCTTTACTGTAATCTCTTAATGGTATGTGCAGCCAAGTCCACTTTTAAACACCCTTACTTATTGCTCTGTAAAAGTGAAAACTAAAATCAGTTCTGTTACTTATTTGTAGAAATATTCCTGCTATATTTATTTATGACATGCTCTTGTAGTAGTCATCAGAAAAAATAAAGAGGAGGAAATGGGTTTTGAAAACGTTTGGGACAGTTGTATTATTACAATTAATTCTCATAAAACCCATCTGCTGCACCAAGGGTTTGTGTTACCAGGAAATCATTTTAAAAGGGTTCTGAGGGAGAAAAATTGTAATATCTCTTTCCTCTGTTTCTCACACTTCTCAACCTGCCTTTCACAAAAAATAGAGTTACGTGAGCTTTTCCATGCAGACAGCTTACTCTGGGTTTTATGTGAAGTACTGTGCAGATTTTAGAGGAAATGCTAGGTGTTTCTAACCCAAAGTGAGGTTTTTCCATCTGAATGATGCAATAGTCAGTCCTACGCATCCTATAGCTTGCTGTAAGAGACTAAAACATTTGTATCATCCTCTAAACCCAAAAGATGGAAATGAAAAGCAACAATTTCTCTGTGCCTGTGCCTCAGTTTTGATTTGGAGGCAGGACAGACTGAATAGAGACCCTTCTTAAACTATGGAAGACAGTGGAGGGGCAGATAGGTTCATACAGGTCTCATGGATATGGATGAGTAGAAGAAAGTACAAAAGCAGGATGAATCATGAATATCTGTGATAAAGCATAGCACGCTTCTGCTTTTTGTCTTGCATGTATTGTTTCCTTTTACATCTCCACCTACTGTAGACTGTAGGTGTCTGACATGTATTGGAGAGAATCAGACACACCACCTGGCCCACAGTGGAACCATCTTCTATAGATGCCTACCCTCATCAGTTTATCATCAAGTGGACCCATTCAATTCACTGAAATTAGACTAAATTAAGTGGCAGACTAAATCTACCCCTAAAATCAGAACATTATTATCGGGCAAGATAAATTTCACCCCAAAGTGTTCCATAAGTGTCACAAAAAATTTAACTGCAATTGTTTCCACCAAACTCAAAGGTCCTCTTTAAATATTTGTCAAGGACGAACATCATGCAAGGCAGGTCCTCACTGCACCTAGCTACAGTCTTTTCTGTAAGCACTGCTGACGTGGAGGTGAGAAAAGCAGTTCTCAGATGCATCTGTTCTTGTCATGAAGAAGATGGGTTAGGAAAAGGAAGGCATGTTGTAAGGAAGGCATGTAATACGTACCACACCTGTAACATGCTGAAGTGTTAGAAATAAACAGTAATGAAGTTCTAAGCAGGCCTGCAAATTAACTCTTATTTAGGTATTTTAAAAAGGAACAGTAAAGTCAGTTATGGAAATTCTACTATATTTAAATAAGGATTATTTACATTTTTAAGTATTTAAGAAACACTCCTTTCAGTCTATTATCTAAAAATATGTCTCATATTTCTTGAGGGTTTTTTCTAGTTTATTACCTAAAAGTTCCTACCAGAAATGTGAAAACAACCTCACTGAAGTCTCATCACAGCAGAAACTTCAAAACTAACCAAATGGAAACATTCTTAACTTAGATGATTATACAAATTCCCATTTCTAAACGTTTTCCTAAAAACTCGAATTAGCCAGAGCTTCTGAAATGCCAATGACCTTACATATGCTCCTAAACTATATGCAAAGATCAGAACAATCAGATCTAATTATGGCAGAAAGAAATTATGCAAGAATATCAGAGCTACTTTGTCAACTCCTGTTCCAACTGAAAACCTGTCTGGGAACATCAGTAATACTAACATTCCTAACTGCAGGTTTCCATCACCTGGCCAACGAGAGTAGCTTGGTGCTAAATTTATAAGCAACAACTGTACATCAAACAGCATGAAGAAGAGAATGAAATCATTGCTCAGCAGAACCATGAGCACTCAAAAAAAGGGCAGAGCAAAATCAGGCAACTTGTTAGCAGTTTACATCCCAGGATCAACCACCACTGGCAGGTGTGATGGGTTTTGGTGAACACTTGCAACCGTCCTGGACCAAGAGAAAGAACTTTACTTCCTGCTATTTTGCAACAATGAGAATTAAGTGGACATCAGGATAAACAAAATAAAGCCTGAGTTGACAAAAGATCAGAGAAATTATGAAATGCTGACCAAAACATCAGCAAGAACATGAGCACTTGCCAGCATGACTTACAGGAAAGTTAAGACATTAGGAAGACTATGCAGCAGATTTTTTTTTTTTCTCCTGGGTTTGGGGGTTTTGTTGTTTCTTTTATTGCCTCCCCAAATCTGAAGAGAACTTTTGTGTACGTTTCTTGCATTTCAGACCCTGTAGGGCCATTTTGGGATGCACCGCTGCAGACAGTATGTCTGGCAGGAACACATCTGTGACCAGGTGCCCATTAAATCATTTCCTGAGCTGCTTTAGGCCTCTTCTGAGGGCCATTTGGTAGCATGCCAGTTCTGGTCTAAAAGCTGCAAAGAACGACTGATTAATTGGGCTTTTGCTATTTCACTCTTGTAAGGAACTGTGCTCCTCTTACATTCTTATGGGACTCCTTGAGTGGTTTCATTGGCAATTGCAGTAAATTTACCCCCATGTCTATATATTTTGTAAATTCGATGAAGTAACTAATGAACAGGGAAAATACTGCTTTAGCAGTGCAACAATGCATGGATTCCTTCTCACAACCATATTTTGGATCCACTGTCTTATCTGATGACCTACCTAACATCCAAGTACACGAGTCTCACAAATTCAATTATCTCCTCTTTACTTTTCATCAAGATCTTGCTATTTTTCTTTCGTTGCACCTAAATCTCATTTTAATGTATGCAGCTGGCTAAATAAGGGGATGAATACTCAGCAGGATCTATTGGAGTAAAAGCAATCAGACATACACTCCTAAGCAGATATGCAACCTGGAGAACCAAGACTTGAGAAAGGTGGCACAGCACAACAGGCTTCATCAAGGAGAACTGAGCTTGCCCACAGCCCAGGGTGCCAACCTGGCACTGCCATCCCAGGCCAGAGGAACAAGAGCAACACTGCTAGTTTTGCACATTGACACCTGAGATGCAGTCAGACTTTATGGATGCTGAATAAAATCACAGTTTAGAAAATGTGTTACTTCAGGGTACAAACACACAGGTCTTATTTTTGCTTTTGAAAATCTACCCTTAAATCCCATACTATCTGTCAAAAACTTGACACTTGTTTTCAATTGAGAATGATATATTAGATACACTCACTGGTTAGCAGTCAATGACCACCTGAAGAAACAGCTGTTGGACATCTTGGAAAGGAAGACCCTGATTTCTACTGCCAAGGGAGACAGACGTCAGAAAACTCGCAGCAATCTGAGTATCCAGCCTCCTACGAGCAAGTGTTTTTATACATCACCAAAAAGTGACTACAAAGATTTGGTAAATGTCACTGAGTCTCTGGAACAGACTCCACTATGACTGCAGAAGGCTTCATGAGGCAAAGGTAGACAAGCCAGTATCTTCAGCTCCTCTGTGTGACAAGAATATATCTTGTCGGCCTGACACAGCAGCCACTGAAAATCTATCACTACGAATGTTAACAATTATATGAAATTATTGATCAATGAGATTCTTTCAAGTGGACTTTTTTCAGATTTCCAGAATGCAAGACAAAATAATCACTCTTAACACAAATGCTATCAGAGTCCTGACCTGCCCTGTAACATTAAAAGTCCCACTGATACAAAGTTTAAAAACTCTTCCAGGATTAGAACAGGGTTCACCAAGTCCTCACAGCAGAGTTTTGCTCTCAAAGAGTGGCTGCCATATATAAGTAATATATCTTCCAAAGTCAGTGCCATTCCATAGAGTGTAATACACTGCTTTCCTGACAACTTATATAGCCTTGGAGATTGGCAGGTAGAAGAAGGTGGAACTTGTAAGTAGTGTGTCTGCTCTCGGCAGTCTGTTAGTCTCAGTCGCAACAGAAGCAGCAATGAAGAGCAGAGGGAGAGGAGTAACCCTGGGGGTTTTCTGTTACACACAACAGTTTGCAAACCTGGCCTCCCGCCGAAACAAGTCTTGTGCCTGAAAATCAGTTCACTTCTATCTCATGATGAGCCCAGTCACACACGCAGGGATGTTCAGCTATGAAATATAAAAGGGATCTTTCTGTCTTGCTTTAGCTTTTTTGCAAAGGATGTTTATTCAAGGCAAGGACAGCTCAAAAGATCAGATGCAGAATGATCCAGTAAATGTAAAATGGAACTTGTGGTGATTTTGCTACTCCTTAACCTTGAAAGTCACAGCACAGAATAAAAAAACACTGCTTCAATTAAAAAAAAAATGTGCTGAACATTTCTATTAACTTTGGCTTTCTACCTGACTGGCCTCAGTGAGCTTCTGTGACTGTAGAATGAGTTTAGTATCACAGAAAAAGAAACCAGTGGTGGCATAAGTAGCACAGCTTCCACTTACATGAATATGGAGGTTCAGAGCTGGATCCTATACTTCTTTCTAGTTTTGTCAAGGCCAATAGAGCTCCAGCCATTTACACTATTCTGGCACTGGTCTAAATCAAAATTTAACAACAGGGTGGTAGGGAAAAGCCAACCTAAACAGTTATCTTTATTTGCTTTAGGAAAGGGGACAGCCCTTTCTTCCTCTAAGGATTTCCAAGAAATATGCCAGAGAGATTCAACTACGTAAGTCAAAAAGAATACAACAGCAATGTCACAACAAATAGGAACAGAGAGCTATCAGTAAAACAGATGCTAGTGATGGCAAAGGGGAAAAAAAGTACATTTTTACATTAGCGAGAGTTGTTTTTTTCAGGAAAGTGACAACTGTGACTGAGTTGTTGCTTCCAGACTGTATTTAAAAGAAGAAATCCAAATAATGGTGTATGCTTACAATCCTTCATAGAATCACAGAACATCCTGAGTTGAGGATCATCAAACTCCACAAATATAAATAGATATATACAGTTACATACCAATGAAACCAACACACACAGTTACATACATATGAAACCAACACACTCTATATGTTGTTGTTGATACTTATTTTCAAATACATTTTGTACTTTCCTACTGTTTCTCATCCAAACTCACTGCAGTCAATGGAAAAAGTTCCATTGCTTTGAAGGGACTTTGGAAGAGACTGAAAAGCTATTGCAAAACAGAATTGTTACCTATCTTCCTTGTGAAGTAATTTTTTTCTTTGTAATTCTTGTCCAATTAGTATCGTTTTTTATTCATGAAATTAATCTTATTAATGCTGTTCTGTCCAGGCATGGGCACTACATTATCTCCCTTTACTAAACTGAAATGAAAGGGAACTTTTACACCCTTGGGGTATTTTTTCCCTCTTGCAGCTATGTCTGTCTGTGTTTATCTGGGTTTTTGTCTTAAGTTTTGCTTTTTTGTTCATTCGCTGTAAATAAAAAAAGCCTCCAGAGGAACTTCCTGGATTCCCAGTTTTCAATAAGGCTAATCAGGTTCCCAGAGAACAATCTTGCTTTTTATGCTTTTTATGTCTATCTGCAGATTCAACACTCTTCAGGGCTCTTCAACAAAAATATTTTAGATCTTCAGAACAAAAATTGCTGAGCACCAGCTTCAGTTTTCTCTTAAGTTGCCTTTAACCCACTCCTTATACTCAACTACTGTAGCAGCGCACTATAGCATATTGTGCAGAGTGCTCCAACATAGAACTCTCAGATCCAAACAAAGAGTTCAGCTCTCTTTGATTACATTAACGTTTTTAATCCAAAAGGTTTTTGGTGAAGCATATGTTCTGCATCATTAAAATCAGATATTCTCACTTTGATCTTTAAGTTCTCTCAGTTGACTGCTTCTCCAAACTACAAAATATTTGAGCTTTTGAAGTTATCTTCTTGCTCTGTAAAGAAAACCTGAGCCTTCAGCCAGATTTGATAGAGTTACAAGATAATAACCATATACTATTGCATTTACTTTTTACCTATTAAACTTAGCTTTACAAAAAATCTGAACCTTTGTCAGAAAAAATCTTAAATGCAATAACTGTAAACCAGAGAGAATTTTCTATGTGAAGTTAGATACCTAAGTTTTTTCAGTAAATCTAGGAACATTCTGTTTCAATGTACACTAACTTTTGCACTCAGTATTTATTAAAGTAACGTGGTTTTTTTTCCTTTTCTTTCAAAGTCAACAAGAGCCTGGACAGGCAAAGATAGGAATCCTGTGCATTTAAAGTAGTGCAAATGGCACACAGTGAATGTCATCAGCCAGACTGTCATACAAACATAAACTTTCCTCAGCGTGGAAAGCCAGAGAACAATTGCAGAAGTTGAAGTGTGACATTACAGCAAGATTAATTAAAGAAGCTGGGCCAGCTGAAAACAGCCAAGAAAGCAGTTTGTCACTGGACTACAACAGGCATTAAATGGCTTCCATAAATAGCAGGAATATTGGTCCCATGATGCATCTGTGATTCTGGAAGGAAATACCTAGCCCAGCCAGAACGCCCAGCCTGGAGATGGGAGGCACCCAAGCTCCCACTGACTGCATGTTAAAAGCTCCAGCTTCCAGCTTTGGCTGGAACTATTTGGTTCTCAAGTTTTAGAAGTAATAGTAAGAGAAGAAAACATTCAACCAGATGCAAAAAAAGCTAGTTAAAAGAATAGTAAAAGGGAATTTCAAGACGGAGTTATTAATCAGTAATAACTGACTGAAAAAGACAATATTTGTGACTCCATGAAGGAGGAGGGTCACCCAGACAGCTTCTTAAGACATTTTAAAATGACATTAGAGGTGGAAGAGGTGTGATTGAATGTGAATGGTCACAAAATACAATCCACATATAGTGAGCAAGTACCAATTCATAAAGTGGAATAAAAGTCTCAATGTTTTTGAGGAAATAAAGTAATCCTGCATTAAAGTTTACCAAACAGCATCTTATAAATGTGACATTTGTCAAGAACTGAGCATCAAATGAAATGCATTCCTCAGTACGTCCTGTCTGTGTGTATAAGAGTGACTATGTCTCTGTGTGTCAGTAAATAAAAAACTACACATTCTATTTTAATTTGGGAAGTTATTTTCATTTCAAGCATTCTCTGCATGGGGCAAATGACTTCTGAAGATGAAAACATTTCCCACACATGCTTCACATCATGTAACAAGAGAAAGATCACTCCCAAATTCAATCTCTCATTCATGTCTTCCCATCCCCCCTTTTTCTCCCCGTTTCTTTTTCTCTTAAAGAAAAACAAGAAAGCAAGAAAGTGAGAGAGAAAGGAAGAGAAAAAGCAAGAGAGCAAGAAAGAAGGAAGGGTTTGGAAAATCAACAACAGAAGTATTTCAGAAAATGTCCAAGCCATACAATCATAAACTTAATTCGGACTGAATCACATGAAAGGAGACATCTTGTGAAGAAAAGTCATTTCTACATGCCACCTTTTTCCAATTACTTCCCAGTAAAAATTTAATGAGAGCTGTAAAACACAGTGCATATCCACCACTGCACGACTGTAGTACTCAACACTTCTGAAATTCAGGTATCTGAACTTAGCAGCTTTCTGTAATACCAGTTCATCCAAATACTTTAGCGTATGTATTTGTACACAGTTACTTAGCATAACTGTATTCAAATGAGTAGTTCAACTGATGTTTATATCTCTGATTCTAAAACTATGTATGGTGGTCCTAATCTGGCAGATGTTTAATAACTGAAACCCATTAAAACTGATGAAATTCTAAACTTAAAAATTTCAGTAGAGTTTAATGGCAGAAGCATTTAGCATGATAAAAGAAAATAATGTAAGCTTAATATCAATTTTTCTTGCCTAATTATATTTCCATTACATACTTCCTAGATTAAGCTAAATCTATACTATCCAATAAACATAATTATATGAATTTTTCATATAATAAATGAAGAAAGTAGCAATTAAAAGCCCATGATTTAGTTACTCTGCATAACTCATCATTCTCAGAGAACGAAATATTGGATTAATTCATTTACTTTCAACCAAGCACTTACAAGCACTCTTCTAGAGATAGACTGCAGTTTCCATCTTTGCTTCATTTGCTAGCTACTTCCATTAAAATAAAAAAATCTTACCTAAAACTCCTATCTTGTTGTGGAACCTCACTGTTGACCACATTAGAATCATTTCATAAACCATATATAAAGGGACATTAAATAATTTAAAATATTACAACCATGTTACTTCTTGTATGTCATAGAAATTTATAAAAATGATGCAATACTTCCTACAATATCTACTAAATATTTAATTTACATGAACTTTGTTTACATGAGTTTTTACTACATTTCTGCTCCTTTTCCCAGTAACACAGATGATAACTGTTTTCTGCAATTTCAAAATCAAACACCTTTTCTGTATGCATTGCAATGTTGCTGCCCTCATCAAGAAAATGTATATATAGACATGATTTATTCTGGTAGTGCTTTCTCTTGCCTGTATTAATTTTAAAACAGTAGGGAAAGATTATATTCAACCAGGCAATAACACTGCAGCCTTGAAGATACAGGAGAAAATGCTTAGATGGTATCTGCACACAGATAAGGAGGAAACAGAGGAGGGACATGGGAAGAGCCTGTTTCAGGGGCAGCCTTCCTACAGGTCAGAAGAATAAATTCATTCTTGTCTTTGTTGAGTGTCCAGCTCAACAACATCCTACTACTTTACACTTTGGAGAAGGAGGAACTTTTATGCCACTAGAAAGATTCTGTAGTTCTGGAGTACAAATGCTATAAAAGTAAAAGAGAACCAGAATCTGAGCCTGAGCCAGTGGCTATTGAAAGCCAGTGGAAGAGAATTCCATTGCCCACAATGGTCTCCTGTGTGTTACTTATGAGCTGCACACATTAGCTCATCACTTGTTCTCAGCTTATTCTTAATCCCATTTTACAAAGCTAATGTTCATCTTCTAATGACAATCTAATTGCTTGGTGCCATGTTTACTAGTGGGAATGAACCACAACCCATGTCACTGTAAACTGAGGAGAGTATTCCAGTGACTGGGCGGTTGAAAACTCCCGATCTGTAGAGAGGGAAAACGTGTTTAACTCTCTGGTACAAATTATTTCCAGGTGCTGATAATTATCACTCATGGAGATTGATTTTCCAATTTCTACATCTAAATATATACTTGACAAGTTAAACTTTTCATCATGTGCAGCAGTCTCCTAAAAGCTGAGAAGAAGGACAGGCTGCTGATGGCTGAAACCCATTTCACTTAAAATAGCAACACCTAATTACAAGTCTTGTTGTTTATTCCTTTTCAAAGTATTTCAAGTATATCTTTTTCCCGAAGGAAATAATATTTTATATTATTAAACAGGTAAGTATTACTGCATCTTCTCATGAACAAGAATTGTGAATAGCTGAATAATTACTTGGGAAGGCTCAGAAATTACACAGAAAAAAAAAAGTCTGTCAAAAGCTAATGTTTTCCATCATGTCGACTTCCTGAAGTTATCTTACTGTACTCTCGGATTTTTGCTATTCACATGCAAAATTCACGAGTGTGCATGTGTTAACAGAGACATGACATACAAAAAAGCAAAAGACTGAAGCACTGTGTTTAAATGTATGTTCAAAATATACATGCAAGCCCTCATGCTTACACATTTTTGCCACTAACCAGATAAAAAGTTATTCAAAGAAAGTAAAAATGGGGTCTAGCAAGCAAAAATTCCACAGAATTTACAGAAGGAGCACCCTATAACCACACTAGCGTTTCATAACTTGCTGTCAGTTTCAAACTTTTGTGCAGCTTTTTGCCATCTTTCAGGAGCCTGCTTTTTGCCCATCTGGCATCTGTGAAACTGATCAGTCAAATAACTTTGAAGCAAATCTGATGTAAGTTTATTAAAGGTGACCCAGGAGCCTCTATTAAAGTGAACTTTTAGCAAAAGCCATAAACGCAAGTGTTTCCCATGCAGTATTAGAATTATACATAAAATCATCATAAAGATCTGTACCGGTCATTCTTATGCTGGCTGTGAAATTACAACTCCTGAAACCCTAGAAAAGATCAACCTAATGATCTACTGTGGCAGGATCATTCTAAAGGACATGCCTTAAATCTGGAAGATGTCTTTTCGCATTAAAGACTGCATTACAAGAGGGCAAAGGTGCTGCTTGTTTCTGCAACAGCAAACACCTGCAGACTCCAGGCTCTCAATACCTGCAACATTACCGATGATTAAATTAATAGTGGCAGGGCTTGAAATTGAGTCCACTTGATCTTAGGGTCTCACAGATTAAAGTATTAGTCCACTGAACCATGTTACTAGACTTCACCCTAATCTGTTAGATACTTCCTTGTCTTTGTTCAATAAGAATGGTAGGAAAATACCAAAATAGTAGTAATCTTGGAAGAGTGACAAGTAAATATGCAGAAATTTCAACGGACAGCCTAGTCAAAGAATACTTAACACTGACTGTCTGCAAATTAAACCACACTGGGCTGTTCTAGGCCAGATCCTCAGCTTTTATAAATTAACAGGCCTCCAAGGCTCTGCAATTTTCATTTGCAAGGATATGAAAAAATATTTTTTATTACTTTGATGCTTTCATGCTAGAATGAAAACTCTGGGAGAATTGCAAGGAAAACATTCAATTTCTAGCTGGATAAAGTGATGCATAGGCAAATTAAATGACTCAGAATCACACAACTGTTTGAAGACAGAAAAAGCCACAAAATTTACCACTCTTTCTGTTCTTCTGTTCCCACAATTGCTCTTATGGGCCAGTGTACCTGGCACCTGAAGATGAAACACCATTTGTTAAACAACACTTCAGGTACTAAGCACGTATGCACTCCATGACTGTATTTTGACCAGCATTTACCCCACCTAATTCTAGGTATTCATGATACACCCTTTCCAGGTACTTTGGTTACAGAGAAATGAGAAGCAATTTCAGAGCTCAGTTCAGACACCAGGTGAACACCCTTCCTAAGAGCACCACCCATCACCCTTCTTTCTCTCACTGCAAGAAAAACCCAGAGCAGCTGCACTGGTTCGATGTCTGTTACTGAAGGAGCAGTTCAGATCTATGTCTTTTGCTCTATTAGGTGTCAGAAGTGAACACATTATGCAAAACAACAAAAAAAATTGCATCTTCACTTATATGTAAAACTGTGGCCTGAGTTTCCTAGTTCACCAGTTCCAAAACCTAAACAAAACATCAACAGACACCATGGGGGTTGAACATCTTGCAAAGTGCAAGACAAATGCAAAGAAATCAGAGATACCATTAAAAGCACACACAACAAAAGAAATTCAAGCCAGAAATACCCAGAAGCTTATTTCCTTCGTGCTTCACAGAACATATTGCAAAACTGCAGTGAGTTGGCATAAATTTGTCAACTTAAGCTCTGGTAGGAAATGTCTGATAGTAGGAGATCACTCTTAAGAGGGTAGAAGCAAAATGAACTAATATGAAAGGCAGGTGGTGAGTGGCAGCAGAAAGGGCTGCTGCCAGTAATTGATTTGGTCTCTTTTAATGTTCTTCTTTCTTGCTCTTTCTTTCTTGCTCCTTCCTTCCTTCCTTCCTTCCTTCCTTCCTTCCTTCCTTCCTTCCTTCCTTCCTTCCTTCCTTCCTTCCTTCTCTTTCTGTCTCGTTTCTCTCTTTCACTCTCTCTTTCTTTCCTTCTCTCTCTCTCTCACTACACCATAATGCACTCTCCAAGTCCCTCCTTAAATTGCACCCTGAGCACCATTCCTTGTTTGTCTGACCTTTGCTCCAGCACCATCAGCCCCAGGGAGGAACACCCCCAGCTCTGGGCCTGGGGCTGCAGGGAACAAAGATACACTGGAGTAACTCCCCATTTCTTTCCCACTGGATAAAACATTAAATCTTAAATTGCAAAGGAATTAAACAATGCCTTGTAGTACATGACATCACCACATTTAAACATCTCCAACATTCTTACACGTTCACTTAAGACTTAAAAAGGGAGAATTCACTTCATTTCCAATAATGGGTTCTTAAAGATTTACGTGTATACATTTAGTTTTTTTAAAAGACCACATTCCAGCACCATTTCTAAAGATATTCTTAACACAATTTAGCAAAAGCTCTGTAATCCAACACTTATGACATGAGCTGTCAGGCATAACGTATGCCAGAATCTCTTTAAGTCTACACACAGCAGGACGCAAACCTAGTAGCAACTGTACTGAATTACAACCAATAGGAGAAGTCACAGGTCACCGAAGCCACACAGAGTCCTGCTACAGCCAACAATGAAACTTAATGTACTTTCCATGTCCAGAACCATCCGCTATAGAGCTTCTGTAAAACAGATTAATGATAATAGCGGCAGAAACGAGGAAAAAAATGCAAGAAATGGAAGCCTGGCCAATATTCCATTTGTAATTTGTCACACTATCACACAATAAGACTTCAGTATGAATGTGTTGCCAATTTACAATTCAAATAAGCTTCCTTGAATTTTTAAAAGAATGGACTGTACACATCAGTCAGTATGACAAAAAATGCCCTGTCAGGTTAATTTTAAATGCACTTTTTATTTGTTACTGTTAACTAATCCCCATAATTATTTCTGATTTTTAAAAGAGGTGCAAATTATTAAATAAATGCAACTCCTGAACCCCAACTGGAATGGGACATGCTTCTGTAAACCTGACAGTATTCCTTAATTTTCCCTAATTTACAGTATTTTGACTTCACCCTTACTGCTGGTTACGGGGCAATTATTTTAATTTTTTTTAACTATATAAAAACCCTCAATATATAACCAGCAAAAGGAGCACTTTTGTTTAGAGCTTTACATAGGGTCTATTAAGGCAACAACACTTTTTTCCATTTGCTCCAAAGGGCTATTGATTAGGAGAAAAAAGAAAATATTTCTTTCTGTAAAACTCTGTTTACCTATAGGTGATGAAATTCCTCCTGGCTGTGAAATTCAGCAGATGGACTATCAGGGGGATGCATTTGGCCTACTGCAGACTAGACACTGCTTCTGTCGGAAGGTGCAGTGCTTTGATGATGCAGAAAATAAAGCCCATGCTGTTTCTATGTTCTATTAAAAGGAAAGCCATTAAGATGGTAGTTAAGTGGTCAAGGTCTAAAATTAGACTTGCCACAAAAGCCAGTGGTAAAAAACAGTATTTAAACAATTGCTTCATAAAACAAAAGTTACTCTGAGTTTCTGAAAAATAAAGCAAAAGGCCACAGAGCCAAAAAATCCTTTCAGTAGCTGAACACCCACCTAGTTTTAACCATGAGAAGTCAGTGGCTTCAGTGTCACGGAAAACACAAAGAGAGCAAGTAGGTAGTTCCACCACAAGTTAAATAACCATTAGGTTCACTTACAGCATCTGCTAGGAAAAGCAGAAGCAGATTGTATCTTTTCTAAACCAACTTCATATACAGGAGTATAGTGCTTTCTCAGAGGGTTCACTGCAAAAGGTCACTACTTACCTGGCAACATGGTTCACTTCACTTATTTGTGTGTGATACCCTAAGTCATGCACGCTATTTAGAGAAAAATGATAATTTTTCAGTGTCTTTAGGCAAAACTACTTACAAAGGGGAATAGCAAAGGCATTAAAAACCAAAAGAATCAACTGGCAGTAAGATGAACAACAATTCATTAGCCTATTTAAACTCAGAGTTGTTTTACTCCAAATCAAATTTTCCATTACTTTGATACTTCTTAGGAAATAAGTTTCCCTTTTTTTAAGTCTTCAGTTGATCACTGATTTACACTTATGTACAGCTTTTAGCCAGAAGAACCTCCAAGTCTGTCTTATGCAATCCCTGAATAGAAACAGAAGAGATTTACACATAAGGAAAAGTTTTATTGAATCAAAATGTAGAATATCCTATATATTTTCCAAGATAGGATTAGTAACTAGGAACTCTGAAGTATTATTGCCAGTCCTGATACTGATTATATTCTGTATACATTGGCAGGTCCCATAACCTTTCTATCTCTGATTGTAAAATGAGGATATTACTTATCAGCCTCACAGCAATGTTGTGAGGATTAGTTAAAGCTGGAAAAAGGACATACAGTGCTTTACTAAGTAAAATCCATCAAAAACACATGCAGAATAAATGGAACCATGTAATTGGACCTGGAATTTAATTCAGTTATAGCCTATGATGGCCAAAGGCTTTTGGACAAACAAAAGTCAACTTATATTTCAACTAAAACTGGAACTAAACCTAAAATGGATTTTCAGTCAAGGTTCAAAAAGAAGCAGTTATTTTCAAGGGTTGTTCCTATTATCTGTGTCTTTCCCTCTAATTTCTAGTTGTAACTTGTGGTCAGGAGCAGCTCTGATACCTTTTCTTGTAAGAAAGCTTGTTCTTGCAATTATTTCTGGCGCATCCTGCAGGTTCAAGGGAGGTTTGGGTAGCTTAGCTAAGCATCTCAACTTTGGGGTACTTCTGTAAACTAAGGCAAAGCTCATGGCCTTTGCCAACTCCTTATTGTAATACTTTTATGCTCTCCAGTGCAGAAGAAAATCGTCTGAATTTTATTAGAAAATGTTTAAAGCAAAGTGAGTAAATGAAAACGAGAACTGCAACTCCCTGAGGTGACATTCAAGTGGAGACTGAAAGAGGGTGGAGTACTCTAATCCTAAAATTAGGACTGTAATACCTTCAGCGCATACCACCGGGAAATGTACAGTTCTTCAAATACACAAATGTAACAGATGAAGAGCACAGTTATTATTTCAGGGCTACAGAGTTTATCACTATCCAGTGAAACATGAAGGTCAGCTTATTTACTGGTCCAAATGCTGTTTTCTGCAATGCTTTTACACGAAACTTTCCTTGAGGCAGTGAGATGGTCAAGGAGAAACTGACACTCAGGCTTGTAAATGACAGCAGCTTTGCTACCTGATCTGAAAATCACTCCTTAAATACAGTCAAGTCAGAACCAAGGTGAGATATGTGCTGCTTCTGTAACTAGGGACAGTTCTGATTCTTCAAGACCTCTAATTTAATGCTATCACAGCAGGGAAAACACATTATGATTTTTTAGCACCCTTCTCTATCAGGTTTTAGAAACACTATCTCTAAATAACAATTTTAAAATTTTTAGCTGTATGTTACAAACACAGGTCTTATAAATAAACCAGACCTGGATGTGCAGCCCATTTCACCAACACAGTCTACAGCTGGAATTTTTGATACTTTCCACATAAGAAAAAGACTTCCTCATCTTCAGTTCAGTGGACCTAATATGTCATCCACCACCACTGTACTCAGTAGAACAGTGGTGAATTTTTCTTTTACATTGTTTTCTGTCATAACTGATACATCAGTATGAAAATAAAACCCATTACTTTTTTTTTTTTCAGTAGTAGACTCAGTTCCTCCAGCAACTTACCAGAAGTTTGGTTCTCATACAAGTTGATAGGACCTCACAGAGGAAGAGGTCATGACGTTTATTCACAGAAGAGGACTAACTGTGCCATTCCCAGTTCCCACTTGGGCAATTTGAGGAGTATGTTTTCCTGAGCTGTGTTTCTCAAATGATGACATACTGAAAAGTAGCCAAGCCCAGTGAAAGCTGTAGTTATTGACTGAAAGACTAATTTGATTACTCAGTGCAAAAAACAGACAAATGTAAAAAATCTCAAAATCCACAGAGAAGGAGAAGAAAACTCATGTTGATATTTGCTCCAAACAGATCTCCAAAATAAATCGATTGCAATGTGCAGTATAAACATGACCTGTATTAACTTACTTTCAAGTGATCTTTTGTTTAAATACGAGTTTTTATATTTAATGTATTTGGTTGCTCACTTTGCTGCTCCATTCTTCTTTCTTCCTCTCTTGCCAGATCCCAGTTGGGTTCTCCAGGATGTAGTCTGAATTCACTTCCTTCCCGCTAATGCCTTTTAGCATTTTACTCTCCTTTCTGACTCTACAGTTTTCACCTATTTGCCTTATTCTTGTTCCATCATTTCCCCCATCCTTCCTCAGTACACTTCTCTTCTGTTTCCTTTCTTATCAACTGTATCTATTTACATGCTGGATTTGAAATTTTCCCGTGGGCTGAATAAACTGTTTGCTGTGCTGCTCTGATTATGAAGTACAACAGACAACAATACTAATAAAGCTAAGATAGGGTAATTCAAGTCTGTTGAAGAAAAACTAACAACAACAGAACACAATGGAATAATCATTCCCTTAACTCAGTGATTTCCCCACAGCAGAAAAAGGCTTTCTGGATTACATACAGAATAACCTTGGCACAGCTTCATATAAGTGCTGGGGCCTACTAAGGAGATGTTTGATATAATGCCAGCAATGGGCAATAAAACTAAAGTAAATCAGATACTAAATGGCAGGACACAGATTTCTTTCAGGGCTCCACAGCACCTAGAGCACGCTCATCATTCATTACCACATTTATTTTATTTTTTAAGATTTCTAAAAAAGTGTTAACTGTACTCAATGTCAGGTTTCTTTTCCATTAAGATGTAGTTTGCCTATTTCTGATCCAAAGTCACTGTTCAAAAATACTAAGTAACACATCCTTCTTTACCAGTGATGTAATAAAATGAATTAATTATTGCTCTTACCTTGTAACCAATTTTATGCAAACCCAAGACAATGCATCTTTTGTTTACAATCTTGGACTTCAATTATGGTTTCAATTAGAGTCTTTTGTTTATACACATATGGACTTCTGAGGTTTATTTCCTACAATTATAATGTGTACTGTATTCATAGTAATCTGAACTCTAGGGGCCAGATTCAGCTCTGTTGCAGGTGAGTGTAAATCTAATTTGTTCAGATTCTGACATCGACACTACCAGCACGAAGAACAAAGTAGGCTTAACTCCATGAAGTTAAATCCCCGAAAATATCAGATCATTTAGGTTATATTTCTGTATAAAGTGAGGGATTACATTTCACATAATGATCTCTGTAGTGAGTCCAGTACCTTGTATTTGCCGGAATTCTTGCAGAAAGGCATTCAGTCTTCATCTCATGGATCAAAAAATGGACACCCACCTTCCCATTCTAACAGTACGGTTTTCAATTGCCACCAGTCATCACTACCGAAATGTATCCCATACTTCTCATTTGAATACATTTAATTTTGACTTTCAACACCACTGACTTTTTTCTTTACTTTCAGAACAAGCAGGGGAGAGTGGTGGCTATTAGTACTCAGTAATTTTTCCCTATGAAGATATTTAATGCCATTAATCAATTCAACTCTCAGATTCCTTGTTGTTACGGAAAGCAGATAATTTTGTAAATGTCTGTTCCTTCTCTGTAAGACGCTTGCTTCACTGAATAATTATGTGTCCCTTTCCTGCTTGTCCCTTCATTTTTATTTATTTTTAAAATTTATTTATTAGAAATGTTCGTAGTTCTCTAGCTAACAAAACACGATGCAATGGAGCTGAGCCAGGTCTGGATTTGGATTTCAAGCTATTTGTGATCAAACATATGAAGACATATTGTAGAGACAGCTAACTGCATTTCCATTTATTTCCATTACAGTAATTTTGTCCTCTAAAAGGGCTGCAGAGAAAGCTGGATTATTTTTGCACTCTTAAGTAAGACAAGTAGAAACAGTTTTTAGAGAAAAGCTGAGGCCACAGAGCACAAATGATAATAGATCTTTGTGTTTCAAAGGTGTTGCTATAGACTGTTCATGGAGTTGAGCCCACGGATCAAGCAGAGCATGGTCCTAAGCTATCAGAGGATGCCAGCAAGATAAATATCATTTCCCTTTTTTTATTGGTCATGCTGGGCATGACCTATTATCTTTAAATGGACTGAGCAGTAGGGAAAAAAACAAGGATACTACCGCTACACAGGCTTGTCACAATCTCCAGGGCAAAGACTTTAAGACACTGCTGATAAAAAAAGCAACTGCAAAAACTAGTGCTGCTTCTCTGTAGACAAGACAGACAAGACAAATATTTAAAAGTGGTTGTTCATAAATTACCATCATCCCCACCCTCAAAAACAAGGACATTTTTCAGGCAAGTAAACTTTGCCTCAGGAAAACATGTTCAGGACCCTTTTTCAGACTTAAGGCAAATTAAGGTCAGTGACTTTAATCCCTTCCATTGTGATTGCCTTGTGCACTAGGAATGCAATAGGATAGAACAGGCTAATGAATGAAAAACTCATTCAGCTGCAACTCAGATTCACTCATCCCATCCAGAAAAATTTACCTCTTACTTACGCTCATCTAGTCCAAATATATTTCATATCATACTTTTTTTTTCTCTTATATTTCCCTTTTTTAGGCCTTTGCTTCCATTCAGTGAAAGCAGTCTAGTTCATCAGCTGCTTTAAACCACTTTAATTCAATTAACCTCAATAGGGCTGCATCAGCCTCCACCTCCCAGCCCATCACTGCTGGCCGTGCCCTCTTCTCCCTGTCATTGAGTCCTTTGCTGGGAAGTAAACTGGTAGGACTCTGTATCTTGCCACCAGTACTGACTTTCCACTCACCTGCTTTCAGCTCTTCTGCCAGAATATCTCCAGTTTTTTAAATTTCAATTCTTTCTCTTCATTTATATTATTTAAAACTCATGCAGATACTTATCAATGTCTTTTGCTTTGTAAGAACAATGTCACACTCCCCACCTTATCTACTCAAAACACATGTGCCAAAGAATGCTCTCATTCATCATTCTGACCAACTCAAGTTTCCTTCTCCAAGTACTTCCCACCTACTCCTCCTCTAATATATAAAAATGAAAATGGTTTTTGAGAAGGAAAATCCTTTTCCTTTCAAAGACCAGAATTGAACACCTTTGTGCTGATCATGTATTTTCCTAAACTGTAAAGTCTTAAATTAGAATGAAACCTCCTCTGAGTAAGTACAGTGCTTTATGATGTATTGCACTATAACAAGTCGATAAACTGAATTGCATCTGCTGGAAGCCACTGCAATTCCAACTACCCTTAGACAGAAACAGATAAAGATGACAGCAGATCATCTATCATCTTTAATACAACAATGTATTTTGTTGTTTCTATGGAGATTAATCCACCTGTGACAATGCAGAAAGGTGACTGTCCCCAGCCTACACTGGGTCACTTCACTGGGTGAAAAGGCAGGAGGCTTGGACTTCCCCTTTTCCACTGAATGGGGAGTTACAATCTTTGGGTTCACTTTTTTACTGTCTCCGCCTTCCACTAGACCTCTACAAACTGAGGAAGACTGAAATTTTCCAAAGTTCATAATCTGAAAATACCAATGCACAGCAATTAAAACTTCCCACAACAATGGAGCATTTGAGGGCTATGTTCATTGGGGTCAGGATGCAGCTTCCACACTACAGAGCTAGAAGAGCTCCGTATGGCAGGAGGTGTTTGAACCCTTGCTCTTTCCCCACTTTGTGACTTCCACAGTCCAGGTGAATGTCCAAAAGTTATCCAGAGAGCTATTTTTCACAATATATAAATAAAGTTAAATATTTAGGGCTTATTCCAGCATAGGGAAAAAAAAAAAAAAAAAAGTGAATCCTCAAAGGTTTTTCTCACATAGTATTTTGTTTTAAACAGCTATGGCTTTGCCATGACTTTGAAAGCCCTCTGAATAGATACAGTATCATCTGAGTGAGAAAATAAGAATGGGAAGAATCCTAGAACCCTTTTATGTTTATTCTTCGCAGAGCTTTAAGAAGAAAGCATGGTATCTTTTTTCCATTTTCTGCTACAGATTTTTGTGCTGCTAGCAGAGTTTGGCAAAGTGGCTGCTAGATCATGGAAAAAGTGCCAGTGGCCTACCTCATATGCAAGATACCTGTTCCATCCCCTTCGGCTGCATTTGCCAGGTTTGATAGCTATTCCCTGCCCTTTACAACAGTGCACTGCTAGCTCTGTACCTACCCATGGTGAATTTAATCGCAAGAGTTTTACAGCATTTGAGCCTAAAGATTACTTACAAGCTTTTCATTATCATATGCCTCAGTAGGGTAGTTTGAAAAACACTACTTAAGGAACGTCTTTATTCTTACATGGACACTCTGGCTTACACATTTAATGCAGAATACAGTTCTGCAAGTAAACTATCATGAAGTCTTTGGAAAGAAAGACTTTTTTGTGTGTGTGTTGACACAAAACTGTTTTTTTCTTGTGTTGACAATGGGTGCAGCTCACTACACTCAGATGCCAAGTGAGCAACCCAAAAGTACTGATTTCTTTCACAAGACAGATTATATTACTATCAACAAAATGCTCAGTATGAAAGAAAGTGGTCCAAAAGTCACAGGCCTCCCTCTAGTCTGGGGACCTGAGTCTGAAATAAGTGTAGAAATTTATGTTTAAGAGTCTGATCCCTTTAAGCAACTTTTGAAAGCTGATTACTTGATTGTTCATATCCATTGTTATTAGGCATCACAACTTCTTTGGTTTTGATGAAAAACTCATTGTTAAGTTACTGACCAGTGGCATTGGGCTAACAAAGTGTTCTATTAATACAGATCGTGCTGCTTACAAGATTTTAAAAAGTAGATTTAATAGAACTCCAATTTAAAACAGTGAGAGATGACAAGGAACACACAAAAAGGCAAAATGTGAGTTTTGCTCCTTCCAGCAGACCTGTTCCCAAAGGTAAGAAAACTGTGTTGTCCACACAGTCTTAAGCCAAAACAATCTCAGAAAACATCAACTCTGCAGGAGCAGAGCTCTCCAAACTTCAGTAGGTCTCTAGGACGCATAAAGACTGGAAGATTTTTGATAGAAGTATCTGGGTTTTTCACTGGTTTTCTGTCATCCAATGTCTGTGATCTGTAACAGCTTTCCATGAGAGAAGAGCCTGTTACTACTGTTTTTCTGAGCCTGTGCTCTGGGGGTTCATATTAATAGCTTTGATGACTGAAGGTTGTCACGTGGATATTGCTGGACTCTCCAGGAGTCCACTCTCTGTTAACTGACACCACTGAAATGTCACAGGTTGAAGATTTTAGAGATGGCTACAGTGAAGTGGATATTTCTAGAGCAGGGAAGCACTGTTTTAATCCCGTGGGAAAATAGAGGGGAAAATAGAAGGGCTCATCCAGCAGCCAAGTTTCTAGCTGAACAGTTGAATTTATCAAAATAACATATGTTAAAATGCGTGATAAAAAACATTTAAAGATAACCTGAAAGTACAAAACCAAATTATTCATCAAGAAACTTGCCACATCCTCAGTTTTCCGTTACACACTGCACTTTCATAACCAGTTTCACAGGGTTTGTCATAGTTAAATTGGTTTTGTCTACATTTATTCCTAAGTTGTGTGGGTTTTTTTTATTACTGTGTCAGAGAAAACTGCAGTTTCTCGTGTTTTTCATAATATGAAAGAATCTACAGGACTATCTCAATTTAAGCCCCCAGAAGCCCCCAATTCCATATAAATTTGAGGTTATTAATTCTAGGTAAAACAGCATTACTATGCAAATACTGTTTCCCTGCTCTGATAAGCACTATCCATTCAAGCTTCCTCATTTAGAGCACTTTCCTGTCTGGTTTTCCACTGAAATTAAAGTTTCACAGTCAGTAGCATAAGTGTTGGGAATGAAATAAACCAACAAAAAAACAAAACACCCTCTCCCTGAAACCAGTAATTTTTCAAAGGGCATATGTGAAAAATGTATGTTAATAAGAATATTTATCATCAAAAAGCACTGTAACTCCTAGAAGTTATCCAAGCAGGCCCTTGAGAGTTCAAAGAAACAGAGAGATTATTATGATGTTTTCAGCTAAAATAATTGAAAAGACTACTCAAGGATTGAGGAGAAAGCCATTTGAATAGATACTGCTGTACATCTTATCCACTAAATACTAAAAATAAAATTCTGTAGAGACAGAGTATATGCAAACATCTTAAAGGGTAGACATCAAATACAGTTCGGTAGCTTGATTCAAAGAGCATGTACATTCACCTCTTAATTTATTTGCTCTTGGTTAGAGCTGCACCACTAACTCATCAGATAAACAAGCTGGTCGGTTGACTACATCCCACCAGGCAGTGTCAGTTTTTAGCAGGTGTGCCTGAAGGACTCTTCCTTTCTGCTCTTTGAATCATTCTGTAGACACTAATGAGCATCCCTCTTCAGCTTTAATTATTGGTCCCTGACAAGTCAACATAATAGGAATCAGCTTAACCAAGCATACTCCCCAGTGACATGTTCAATTACTCAGGTTGTACTTCTCTGCAAGAGGTCTGAGGGGTTGCTAATTTAACATTGTCAAAAAAATAAACAGAGGGATTGGTTACAGTTTATCTTTTGACCCCTATGTCACCAAATCTAGCAAGATACCTCCTCCTGGAATGGAGCAGAAGAGTAAATACTTTAAAATTACTATTCTGGTTTTACTTTTTAAATAAAATTAATTACTACCTGTAAAGAGATTTACGTCAAGCTATGTTTTATGAGGAGAGACACTGACATTTTGACAAGTGTTTGTTGATGCATGATTGTATTTATAAAGCTGTTTGGTTTTCCAGTTTTATAAAATACAAAAGTGGTAGTATTTATTCATTCGTATTTACTGCAAAAATAAAGTACCAGAATTAGTAATTTCTATTCTGGCAAATACAAACAGCTATTTTCCTCAACCAGAAATATCAGTGTTAGAAATGAAAGTAAGAAGCCTTTTATTTAGCAAGCACATTATTAAGAAATGAAATGGCATTTTTGAAGTTAAAAAAATGTAGTCTCTGCAAAAAGAGTACTTACGAAATGTTTTAAGAATAAATAACTTCACTGGATTTAATTCATATTTTCTAAAAAAAAATAAATAGAAATTATATTCCATTTTTGAAAGGTAAATTATTATTTAATCTGACCTCAAAAGGTAACAAAGGACCTAAAAGCTTGTCCAATATTGTTGGCCTCAAGTATTGCATTTCTGGTGACCTGAAGAGATTTATTATCCTCCATCTGGGCAGCAGAATGGGCATTCTCTTGTAAAAAACTGTATTGTCAAATACAAAAAAATAATAATATAATGATAGTCTTGTCAAATTACTATAGTGTCATTCTGAACATCTCTTAAACATCTACAGATAGAAATATAAGTAAGTTTTTTCTTTTTAGCTTTGTTTGAGTATTTAAGTGGAGAAGGCTGAAACTTTAGTATCACTTTATAGAATACTTTCAAAGGATGAAAATACTTAAAAACAGTCCACATAATTTTGTATTGTTTCCTTTATCAACATATTTCACCAAAAAAAAATCTGAATGTTGTGGCACTGAAACATTGATGGAAAAGTCTCTCATTTCCTCATTACAGCAATGCCCATCTTGACTGCCTACTGTGCTACTTACCAAACATATGCCAAAGCTTAATGCATATGACAATCAAGCAAGCATTCATTTTATAATAAGTATTTAAGTAAGCACTTTGGACCACAATTAAGAATTCAGTAAAAACAAGGACAAAGGACTTGCAAAATGGAAACTTCATGCACAAACCTTGGTTTGGGTAGAAGCAAGACCACACCTTGTATCTCTCAGTATTTCATAACTGTACATTCAACCTTTTCCAACCTTTTGATCTACTCCCATGTTTGTTCCACTGTTTTTATACAACAAAATCACATTTGAGTATGGCTTCATTTTTATGCTTAGCAACATCCTTCTTAACAGATCCAAAATTTAGTTCTGCTTATGATCAGTATAACTATTTCCCTTAGCAGAATTATTAACTGTAGGAGCTGATATTTTTTTTGTGGAGGTGTATCAGTAGAAAAAGCCAGACGTCAGGCTCAGTTCCTGGAGCTCATCGTAAGTTCCAGGCAATAGAGTGGCTCTGGGCAAATTATGAATATACGCTATGACAAACATACACAACAGCGCAGTATAAATACACATAATCAGATCTCATTTCTAGAATTTCTTCACAGATAAAACTAAAAAAATAGAACAGAAAATTATAGCCTCTAGAAATAAAAACTTTACTGTGAGTAGTAATTCTGAGCAAACCCAAAGGGCCCTTGGTAAACAGTAGAGATAAAAGCTTCTGCAGGATCCATAACATGCCCAACAAAGCCATAGCACAGTTATATCAGTGTCTAACAACAGACTGTGAGAGCTCTGCAAACAAACACCATATGGAAGAACAGAAATCTGTTATTTAACCTAAAGCTCTCTAATTGCCTGAGGTTTAGATGAAAAGATCTTCCCAGCATCACAGAAATTATTCTTCAGTTCTCGAGCTTCAGAAATCTAACCCTAGGCTGCCTTCACTGCCAGTGGGACGAGGCATTTCAAAACCTAAATATTCTGACATCTCCTAGAACCAAGTTCTCTCTTGATTACTCATGTGCTTTGGTACTAGGTGGTTGAAAATGAAGATACACCTATCAAATGACAGAACATATTAGGTACTTCCCTTTGGCAAGGAGATCTTTTCACATCAAACAATGAGGCAGGTTCTCAGCTAACAAACATTTTGGACAGTTAGGTAAAATTAATCCAATCCTTTACATTAGGCACAGTAACCTTTTCCTTTTTTTTTTTTTTTTTTTTTCCCCCTTTTTCTTTTTTTCCTTTTTTTTCCCCAGGTAAGAAAAAAGTTTCTTTTACTGGTCTGATGATTGCAGAATACACAAGCGCAGAGCAGAAAGCACACAGCAAGTAGGTTGCTTAGGTACTGACACATTACAAAGGAGACTCTCAGTGAATTTTCTTTACCACCATAAAGAAAGCTTCTCCAAGTAACTGTCAAGAGTGGGAAGCCTAATCCACAACGACTCAGACATACTTTCAAATTAAAGATAGGATGCCACAGAGAAAGCAGTAAAAAGAATCACTCTTCTGGTATGTTTTCAGCCTCGGACAAAAAACAACACATCTTTCCAATTTTCAGGACAGGCTGACGTCCTTAATGATTAGCAATTTTTCTTAATTCTCCACAATGAGAACAAAGTTAACCAGTTGTAAATAAAAAATTAAAAAAGAATCTGATCGAAGATCACTAGATTTATAGCAGTGGAGGAGAAACAATCTTTCATAATATAGTCACTCAATCCACTAAATTAGAGGCAAATATGTCATGGCATCAACTTGCCACAATCTCTTCCTACCGATGATGCTACACCAGGAAGGTTAATTCTCCCATCAGATCAGACAGACTGGATTCCCATTTCTTTTGGTGACTTTTATATGGCTGAAGCAGGTTCTTCAAAGCTGCTGCACTGTGACCTTTTACTTTCAGCAGCTGTCTGCAAAAGGACTTCAGACAAACAGTTCAGAACCAGGGCATGACATGGAAACAAGACTTCACAGCCTTGGGCTAATGTGGCTCAGCACAGGATAAACAGTTTTTTGTCTGTCTTTCAGGGTTTATCTCTTTTATGACTCAGGTTGAGTAATTGTTTCCACATCCCTTTCTGTCATAAAGGACAGGGAACATGCTTGTTCAAGACTTGTTCAAGAGCTTTACATGGAATTTAGGAGGAACAGGACACAATCTAGAGCTCTTGCTACTAAGTCTTTGGTTGGATCGGGTTTGTTGTTCTCCTTTTCACCCTGCTCCTCATTTTTCAGCCCAACAGTCCAAGCCGACAGCTGACTGCAGAAGAAACAGTCTCTATGAGGCCTCTGAAATTTGCAGTATGGCTGCTAGCAGTGATAAATGAGAGTTATAATTGATATATCTCATTTCAGTGCATTTAAGCAAAATCACACACTGATAAGATAACGCATAAAGAAAATGGGTGAATGCAATCCCATTCTTCATTCAGCAGATAGCAATCTTATTTCACTTTTGTTATTGAACACAAAACATAAACTTACCCTGAGAAAACAGGCATTTAAAATCTTGTCTTCAGAAGTTCTACCAAGAACAAGAGCATTGCACTTACATCATATGAAAACACACTATGAAGTACAATTCAAGAAGCCAGGGTACCAATAGGATCTTATTTACGTGTTCTAGTGCTTTATTATGTATTTATATTATGTACCTTGATTAAATCTTATCTCTTGGTTCTATTATCATAATACACCACTTAAAGAAACAAACAATCTCCACCCCCCAATGTGGAGGGGAGGGCACGGGGGAACATAAAACCACAAAAAAAGCATACCAGCAGCATCAAACCACTCACACTGGAACTACAGGTTCTTCTGGTTCATCAGTCAATACTGAGCTCCTTAGCAAAGGTAGATTTGATGATACATAACAATGCTTTGTGTCAGCATGTGAAAGTCAATCACATACCAGTTACAGAGACAGGCAAAGGGAAACAAACATGGCTCAGGGAAGAGCTGGGCACTCCAGGTGCAGTCCACACTGATGCCACAGAACAGCTGCAACCCCACCAAAGGTCCAGCTCAGCCTGCAGGGAAATCCCAAGTCACATCCTACCAACTGACCTCTCTGAAACTCTGCTTCTCTACCCAAGCCACAGCATGGTTTTTGTGGCACTCACGTTCACATGCAGTCTGCTAGAAATGGGGATGATGAATATGAAGATATTTAGGGAGGGAGAAGTGTTAGGTCCTTCAGAGAGGAAATGACAGAAGATAGCAACTCTCAACATACACAGTTATCAGTTTATACAGACATAATCACTCTCTCTACATAACTAAAAAAGCTATGACAAATCCAAGACCTGCTTTTAGTGGTTTCTGGAAGAAAAGCTAATCAACCTAGATAAATTGTCACAGCTAACCCTCCTGTAGTTTCCTGCTGATTACCACATTTCCCATTATGTTACATGTCCAACCTCCACATCAGATGTAGCAGAATGCAAACTCAATTATCTAGCACTACCTAGTTTGATCCCACCCAAATACTACTGAGAAGGGCAAGTGAATCTACATCTGTGAAAAAAATCAGCAAGGTGGGAAAGGAAGTGAAAATAAGCGTTTTTTCTCAATCCTTACTAAAAAGCTGCCACTGTATTTACAGACAGGGAGATATCTTGATCTTTCACTTTAAAAATTGAGAATAGGTAGCTTCCAAAGTAGCCTGAAAACTGTTCTGCAATGCACACTCAAGCACTGTGCCCAGAGAGGTAAGAGATGTTTGCATGCTATTACTGATTAACCCATACAATATTTCACATGACATTTGCTCATCTGAAGCAAATAATTAAGAGAATGAACAAAGATTCAGGAATACAAGAGCAGTAGGTCAAAAGTCTTACTCCACATAAAAGCAGTTTTCCGTATCTACTTTCCTAAAATTTTTCCAATGTTTTCCCTGATTCTCTTCTACATTATAGAATTTGACAGCATAGGACATTTAGACAGTAATTAATTTTTCAACTAAGTCCAGCAGGTTTTGGTTACACAGTTATCCATGTCTAAAGTGATGGAATGCAGATGTACAAGTCAGTCTCTTTAATACCTACTTCATTAACAATAAGCTCTTCAGTGTGAAAGTAGAAGACTCTACTCCCACATAACTATCCAATAAACCATCATGGATTTTCAGAGCTTCCAAATGAACATGGAAATACTATCAGATGAGATGCGTTAGGCATGACTTCTTTTCTTGCTACAGTTCTTTTACATATGAGCTCCGAGGTACAAGACATCATCAGTTTAATGAAAGACAGGAAGAAACTATTCTGTATCAAAGAATCGTAAGAGAAAAAATAAGCAAAGTACACATGGAAATCAAGAGCAGTCATGGCAAATTTTTCTTCTCACAATAGCCAGCAGTACTCTACTTTTTCACATTCCTAAAAAAACAATAATAAAAAGACTAGACAGTGCTTCATTAAAAATACTGTTTCTTCCTCATTTTCCTGCTATTTTTTTCCCTTTAACAATTTCATATTGGAAGACCACACTTACACTCCAACAAATCCTGTAGGAACTACTTAAATCTCCTTAGACTTCTACTCTTTTTATACCTGATGTGATCAAATGATATAAAGAGAAAACGTGACATGATGTAAAAAAGTGACAAGCATGTCTGGAGTTAAGGAGCTGCCTATGGAAAGCACTCAGAGAAGGTTTCACCATCCTTTAGCATGTACTTCCTTTTGCTAATACATACAAAATAATAATGCAAATAAATGGTCAGTTTCTGTAGTAGACAGATAGTACTGGATAAAGAGTTATCAAACTAATTGAGTAAAGGCCAGTTTGGCAGCTGAAATGGTAAAAAATATGTAATGTTTTAAGTTTGTCCGAACTTCCAGTGACTAGTTGAAAGGAAGCATTACAAAGCTTATTATAGTGTTTCAAAAATATATCACTGTCAGTAAATCTATATTGGTGAGACACGTTTAAAGAAAATAAATAACTAAATAAATGAGTTTCATTCCTATGGTGCACGTAGGCCTTCAGGAGGAGACTTGTTCCTATGTGGAGACACAGCTGAGTATTTGCCCCAAAGAGATACAAAATTACCCACTCTAAATGTCTTTTATCTCTAACAGAAAATTAAAAAATAATGTTCATTCAAAGGTAAAGGAAACAGCATATATGACAAGGAAAGTGCTCAGCGTGACAACAGGCTGACAGACCACAACATCTATCTTCAACTTGAGGGATGTGTAAAGAGAAATTGGAGTGTGTAGACTCAATATGTTTTTGGAGTTGATCCCTCTACAAATGTCATGCTCAATTGCAGTAGGTATTTATATACATTAGTAACAAGGCACTGTAATGAGCGTGCCCTGTATATGTTATTATGCCTGTATGGTGCTATCTATTTTCATCACCCTACTTAGCTTTAGAAACAGTGAATACCTTCTGTGACAAACCAGCTGGATAGACATCCACACAGCCCAACTTAATGAGAGCCTCACAAACTACAAATAAGAAAAGTGCTCTGTTCATTAAAAGATGAGGCTGGAAACCTCCCTTAAAAAGTGAATTATTATTATAAAAATTATTGGTTTCTTTTTTTGGTTTTGGGAGCATTTTTGTTTGTTTGTTTGTTTGGGGTTTCGTTTGGATTTTTTGTTGTTGTTTTGGGGTTTTTTGTGGTTTTTTTAAGTTTATTTTGAGGGTTTTTTGTGTTTTTTACAATCTCTTAGGCCACCCCTTTATGTCCTACAACAATGTTACAATCCCATCTTCTTTTACTTGTGATTACAAAGTTTGACACAATGATAAAAAATACAGAGTGTTTCCAAAAACAATGTTCTTATCAATCTCAACCTCTCATTTTTAATGCAATGAATGGAACTGAAGAAAAAGAAAAGCAGCAGTGTAATATAGTTGCAAACTATGCAATTGTAGCAATTTTGATGGGTGCTTTCCCTGCTGCTGAGACACTCAGAAGAAAAGTCCTTTTAAAAAGTGCGACCATTTTCATTTACAATCCACAGACAGTAAACTACAAAATACAGCATAACATTAAGGATGTATTTACATGCTGGGGAATCTACCAAACTCAAACAGAAGTGTAAAGACTCAGGTGGACCCGTGGCACTGCAATATTCCAGCAAGACCCTGAAACCAAGTGTTTAAGAATAGATACAATACGGTTAAAAAATGGAACAAATCCAAAGCAACTGTAAAAAATATGTAAGAAGATACATATTGACATGTACACAGATCATATGGGCACCATTTTTAAACAACTATTAAACGCTAAATGCATTAGGTGCTGGCACTAAATTCCAGCTTCCCACCATTATGTCTTAATCCAAATAACATTAACACTAAACATCAAAATACAATCATTCTAGGGTCAGTGAGATAAACACCCATATCTGTTTAGACTAAGCAACTGTATCTGTAAGTAACTTTTATTAATTTTGTAATCTTTTTAAGAGCAAACTTTTAAATCAATATTTACAGTAATTACTTGGTGTTACTTTATGAAAATGAGTGTATTGTCTCCCTTACTTTCTCTACCCTTAAGCTGCTGCTAAAATTCTCAGATACATGTCTGATTTCTTGCCGTCTTGAAAGAATTGCATGGGTCTTTGTAGTATTAATAACACCCATCCCCCCAGTCCCAAGAAAGGGGTTTTCTGGAATGCTTATACAGTGGTAAAAAGGGGATTTACTAGACTGGTTTTGCAGAGACAGTACCACAGTTCAATTCTCACTGGTACAGACCTTGCAGAGCACGTCCTGGCTTTTAGTTTGTCACTCTCTAAAGCCTGAGCACCACTTTGTACCAGTTCTTAGGAATGACAAAATCTAGCTATTTCAAACTGTCAAAAGCACTGATTTAAAACATTTGATCACCGAGATTATGGCTTACTTCACCTAGATCAAAAATTAATTTAAAGTAAGTTCATCCAATCCCTTAATTTCTGTAAACTATGATAAAAATGAAGAACAGAGTCTTACTGATTTACTCTTAGAAGTGTTTTGGGGGGGTTTTTTATTATTATTTTAGTATCAGTAAATGCAAATTTAGTGGTTGCTCCAGTTCAGTTAATATCGGGTACTCTAAAAACATACTGAAATCTAAGCTTTGGAGAGACAGACAGGATCAGGGAATGAGGAATGTTGTCAGTATAAATACTCTGGATATGCACAGCACAGCCATTCTGAGACCTTCAAGCTGTCCTTTCTTTGCCTTCCCATCCAGTATCACTAAACTGAACTTACAGACAGCTCATGCTTTCATTAGCAAATACTAATACTTGCATCCATTCGTGAATGAAGAGAGACTGGTGTACCAGAGAGCTTCTGCTGAGTTGTCTCTCTGTTTGGTTTGGTAGTCTCTTTGCTTTTAGAGAAAAGAACAAATCATTTAGGTGGGTGACATTTTTGAGTCTGAAAGCCCAGGTGATTTCAGGGCATGTACTGAAACTGCTGAGGTTGTGGATGATCCACCAAGAAGCTCTGGCCAGTTCAGACCCTGTCACACCCTGCATATGAAACACTGAAAATAAACTGTCTTCTGATCACTATGGCACTATGGAAAAAAAAAAAAAAAATGAAGACAAAAATAAACCTTCCTATTCCTTAGGAAAAAAACTACCCAAAAGACTTGGCTGATATAAGAAGGCAAAAGAGCATTTCCTGCACAGACTTCATGAACCACAGTGGAATATAAAAGAAACTTCTCTCTAACATATTCCCTAAAGCTCACCACCAGCCCCAACATTAAGTGACCAACGTAATGATTTTGCTCAGTTGCAGCATAACATCTACAGGATGTTGACAATATTGCACTATTTATCTTTAGTCAAAATGCAGAGTTGTTCTTTAGGCTCAGAATAGAAAACAATACAGATACTGAGCAAGGTTCGACTGAGGTTTTAAATGCCATCATGCCATGATGAATTCCATGGTCTGTGCCATTGCTTTACAATCCAGCTCAGAGGGGAACAAACCCCTGGTTGAGACTTTATAAATACCACCGTTAAAGAAAACGGCTTTAAAATTCTCTACTAACATTAGGCAGCACTGGAATCAACCCCACTCTTAATTTTAGACTATGTCCTGCAGCCTTCCGATGAGTTGTGTTTTACATCAAAAGAATTCCCATCAAATGTACAACAATGTGATCATCATCAGCATGGTAAATCTGAAGCTTCCACTCCAATCATATCCCTTCTGTGTCAATCCTTGGGTGAATCCTAATTCTGCTCTGTGCTGAGAATGACCAGTAGCAATGTCCTGAGGTGACAGCTGTCAATAGCAAAGCTCTCACACCAGTCACCACTGCTAATTAATAGCTCTTCTTTGGACTGTTGATGTATTGAAGTTCAACAGTCGTGACCGGCTTGTTAACAGCAATGAAATCTCAAGCTGGCAACAGAAAATGATTCATAGCAAGGGTGATGAGTAAGTTTTGGTGAATTGTACATTAGTGTTTTCTTTCCTCATTCCTCTCTTTTTCTGACAAACCAGAACCTTTTATACATTAGCATGCCTTTTCATAAACATTTTATGAACTCTAAATTCCTATTTTTGAAGATGTTTTATAGTAAAAGTATTTCTGGACTTATGGAACAGTTTCAATTCAGCACTAAAAAAAATAAGAGCAAAAAATTAATTGTTTTTACAATAACACAGTGGGGAAAAAAACGGAAATTCTGAAATTGCTGTAATCAAGTTGGGAAGTTTTAGTCCCTCAAAAAAACAGATCTGAAAATGCTTCAAGCCACTCTACCTATAAAAAAATGTATTATGATGATGTTTAACACTGCAGTCTCACAATATGAGATCTTTATTAGACAAATGAATTGATACTTATTACAACTGTGATCTGCTGAAGGACAGGAAAGAACAGAGCCCTATTTATTCACTGAAGAAGCCCTTTTCTGGTGCTTAACCATGCTTCATCCGAAACCACTGAGATAACAGCACTAATCGTCACAATTCCACCAGGGATTACAGCTCATTCCAAGCAAGTTTCCAAAGTCCACCCTGGCAGCAGTTTGCATTCAGGAACAAATACTCTCAGCTTTGGAAAGGTAGTCAAGTTGGACATGAGATACTGCATTAATTAGCTGAACAGTGAGTAAATAAGACAGTTTTCATCTGCAGTTTTGCTGCTGTGGTCAGCAAAAAGCTTTCAATTATCTGACCTATTGCAAACAAGAAGGCAAGGTCTACTTATTTTTCCTTGGACAGATGTTAGTTTAAATTAAAATTTATATTATTGTTCCAAGAACTATATACTCTCTAAATTCGCAAAGGCAAATGAGAACAGTGGTGAGGAGGGGTCTAGGCATTAATTTTTTGTGGTTTTCTATTATTAAGAATCAATCAGGCATTTGTAAAAGATAGGGAAGCAGAAAAGGAGAAACCGGGGGAAGGGGGAGAAAGAAAAATGGGGGGGACAGAAAACAATGAAAGCCTCTCCCTACACAGAAACACAATAAAAACAAACAGGGGTCTTCAGAAGGGAAGCAAAACTAATAAAGACAGTGGTGAAAGAGCTGTAAAAAGGACAAATATATCAGTGTCAGATAATACAATGGCAATTAGCCAACAATTTAAAGACAAAAGTCTCACATCAAAAGGAAGAGGATTTAAAAAACACACATTATTTTGCTTCTCAGCCCTACAGCAGCCAGAGCATTGACACTGCAACAAGATCTTGGTGGTGGGTTACAGTTCAGTGGGGCCATTTACATCTTACAGGTGAGCCGAGTTGGGGTCTGAGCTAATCAATTATGCAAGCAAGAAAATCCATGTTATTATACACTGCAGCTAGCTCAGACTCAGGAGGAATTCAGAGCAAACATCATCAAGACAACTGCGTACCTCATGGGAGGAGTCTGACAACAAAACCTTGCAACTGCATCTCACATCCAATTCTACTTCCCATTTTAAAATTACCAGACAGCAAAGGACAATCAAGCCATAAACAGGCAGTCTGAAGGGGCACAGGAACATTTTATCTTCTGCTTTTGACTGCCAAATCATAATGCTTGAATTCTCCCTCACTGCAAGGATATGTTTTTGATGATGATGATACTGATAACCATTATGAAAATTTAGATCTCAAAAGCCTGGAGCAACACACTAGATTTCAAGATTATTTCATGCTTAGAAGTTGTTTAACAAAGTGCAAAGTGGTCTTGAAAGCATTGTAGCTAAATTTTTACTGGAATTCACCAAGATAAGCACTTTATTTTTAAAAATATAATCAAAGCACAGAAAGGAAATACGAAAACACTCATAAAGCCAATCTTCATGGATCAACATCAGCTTACATTAGGTTCTTCAGGAACATAAGATGACTGACAGTCTCCTCTGAGTTTTGTATTTCATTCACCAGCTTAACTTCAGATTGTACCTCCTTGTCAAGGTTCTTACAGATAATTAGCACTAAGGAAGTAATGGCCTACAAAGTCTGTGTTTATTATTGTTTTATTCCAACTAAACATGACACTTGGCAAAAGCAATGGACTCTCCCTCTTCCTTACAGCATTTTTCTTCCTTCTGGTCCCCTTCTCTTCCTCCAAAACCTTCAAACCAGATTCTGAAGTTCATGGACCCATTAAATAAGCCACAGCAAGCCTCAGTACATTTCCCTTCTGAGGAAATTCATTTGCCCTGCTTGCTTAGCTGAAAAGGCAGCCTTTTGTCCCTCACTGCAGGTGCTGCATTGCTTCTTGGTTTTGTGAAGGCAAAGTCCCCACCCCATTTGAGCAATATTGCTGCCATTTACTGTCATACTCTGCCAACATGGGTGACTTGTCAAAATGTATTCTGGCAGCCCCCAACCTCAAACCCAAAGTGTTTATGGAAATCTCTGTGGATGTACTTCCCGTGAATGAAAGAGTTAATCCAAAAGACCTCTACTAATGCACAACTGCAATTAATGTGAAGGTTGTTAACAAAAACAGATGAGTACAGATGTTGAGTTTTAAATCTACTCGGAGGCAATCCACTTTATCACACTATGGAAGAATGGCAAAGAGGTTCCAATGGGCTTTTCAGTACCAAGCCCTGAGGTGATAAGACAATGTATTATTTCCATTTCCAAAGGATGTAACTTTCTTTTAAAAACCCCAAAACAACACAAAGCGAAGCAGAACAAAACAAACAACAAAAAAAAAAAACCAACAAAACAAACAAACAAAAACACGGGGAAAAAAGCTGCATAGAAGGGAGGATATGTTCCTTATAAAAAGGGAGGGTTTCATATCTTATTTGCCTTCCTATGACACCGCTGACATCAACAGCCAAAGCATGACTACATGCAAGTATTTTGGTGTGTTTTTTTTCTTTTCTTCTCCATTAGTTTTATAAGATTGGCTAAGATTTACATGAAAGGTTGTTGATTACCTAAGGCAAGTAACATGATCAAATAGATTACATTAAAAGTAACCAGCCTCAACAAGCAAGACACAGAAGGCAGATTCTATGAATGACATACACTCTGCTCTACCTGCAGACTGTAAATCATCACAGGCTTACTTGACAGTGCCAGGCATAGGCAGAGCAGCACTAAAACATCATGAGTCCAAACACTGGGGGTTTTTTTCCAAACAATTACACTCTTGGAAGTGGAGAGTGAGGGTGTTTTTTTGCATGAGTCCCCCCACCCCCATCCCCCTCTTTCATATTCAAACACTTGGGGCAAGGCAATTTGACACTGGTTTCTGTAACAAACCTGGTCAGGCAGGATTTCTCACACACCCTGCACAAAAGGCTAACCTCTCACAAAGTACTTATTGGAGATTTACGTCAAGGTTGAGTGAACGGCAGCCAGAGAACAGAACTCAAAACGCTGTGTGAAAAGCTCTGGTGCTAATCACTAAACCAGTGGGTTAACTGGAGAGGAACTGGGGAGGGTGAAACAAAAAAAATAAAAAATAGTCTTTGTAGTATGTCATTTCCAATAGTCGGCTACAATACTGCTAGGGGGAAAAAATTAATCACCTTCAACTGAAAATTTTCTCTAATTATCGAAATGCTGAAATAGATATACTGAAAGGAAAAATCAGCTTCTATGTTCACTTTTACTCCATATTTCCAGTGATATGGATTCCGTATTTCCAATGAAGGTATGACCAGGTGATGCTCAAGACATTGATCTTAGTTGTTGCTGCAGAAAGAATCAAGGATTTGTATACCACTGTCAGAGGTGAACACTGTAAGATAAGCAACCATATAAAGTGAATGACAAGCAGTGATAGACCTTGTCCAGGCTATAATAGCAGGGCCTTGCTAGAGCACATTAACCAACTTGTTCTGTCCATCCAGCACAGACACACCATGCTGTCATGCCTAAGTGTAAACTAATGCACTGAGAGCTGACATTACACCTTGCCTTGCATTAGCTGCATTTGAAAAACCAGCCAAGCTTTTCTATCACTGTATCTTTGCAGTCTAGGTTCAATGTGTTCTTTACAATTAAAAGAGTGTATTACACAACTGGTTCAGCTGAAACAAATTCCAAGAGGAACTCAGATGTTGCTCTTAGTCACCATTTATCCAAAAGTTCTTTTCCATTCACCAGAAAATCCCTATTCTCATCTGAATAGTAGAAGACATTTAGGAACTCCTTAATAAAATAAGGTAAGAATAAATATTCTAAACACTAAGTAGACTGCTCATCTTAAATGCTGCAAATCCTAAAGTAAAGCTGTACTGAGATGCACACATTAGAATTTTTGCAAGCTATACACAGCCCATGTTCTTTCTAGGAGGTCACAGGAGCTAGACCTCTGACCCAGCAAAAACCCCTGTTGCTCTCTCTCCAGGCTTACAATGGACAGGAAGGAGAATCTTATTTCTTACACTGTGATACACTGTTGCACTAAATTTGACCTACTATTTATTTTGTAAATGTTGTAACATATTGTTACAAATACCATTATTTCATAAAACAATGTGTTTATCTATTCTGCAGACATCATATATGAACTTAATTGAACCAGTTGCTCAAGTAACCTTATTTCCCCTAATCTATCCTCACACCACAATACAGAGGCAACAAGCCCTGGCAAAGAAGCTTTCCAGCTTACTGCAAACTACAGGAGAAAAAAGTAGCTACTACCTGAGTAGTCATCAATGTTTAAAAAAAAAAAAAAAAAAAAAAAAAGGCAACACAAAAATCCACAAACAAATTAATGTATTATATAAGAAATCAAAGTTACCTTTTTGTAACTGCTGTTAAAAAGACGGAAATGCTAAGAAAGACTTTCTTCATACTGCTGCAACAACCCCAGCTGCTGAGCATTTACTCTTGCCCTGTAAAATTGGGGTGGAGAAATTCCCTGCTGCAATAAAAATGCCCATAAACCCATAAACAAGAGACACATCACTTCCCTTGAAGAAAAAAAAAATACCATTAGGACAGCCTTTCATCCTTGGTGTAGCTGAAGGACTTAAAACACAATTTCCTGCCTAAATATAATCAGCAACATTACGACACTAGTACCATCAACAAGTTTTAAAGTGACATATGACCAAAGAATTTGGTCAGTGTTTGCTACTTCTGCTGGGAAACACCAAAGAACAAATTGCAAGGCAAAGTTATCACAGATTGTTCTGTGGTGAGGAGGTTAGATCAACTTTAAAAAAGCAGTCAATCATGCAATTCAAGAACAAAATGATTTTGAAACATCAAAAAATTACCATCTGTGCATATCTGGAAAACTTAACATGATGGGGTCCCATTGTAGATGGTGAGCATTTTCCATGTAACTGGCTTCTCTGAAGTATTATGGGAGTCCTGCTCCACTACTTGCTTGGGGATTTTTTAGTTCATGGACTTCTTATGACCATGAACTAATCCTTAACACCTCTACTTTCCATACACAGCTCTGCATGCTTGTCTGGCACAGCACCCATCACAGTATCTTTGACAGTTCTCCCTTGAAAAAACCCTGCCTGTTTGCTAATGCCTGGTACAGAATGAACACAGGACATTTACTTTGTAAGCACCTCAAAATACAGGTGGTTTTGTTTGTTTAGTCTTTGAATGATTGGTGCTTGGGGGCTGGATCAGCTTAGGACATCTTTGAACAGAAAGCAGTGTAGAAAGGTGTTATGCACTTGCAATAGAGGATTCAGAAGAGTCTGTAGTGGACATTAAGTGCTGGCTTCTCATTTTTCTTCAGGATCATCTTCAGGCAAACCTCGGCACTTTGTAGAATTAACTCACTCAAAAAGAGTGCTTTGTATTAGCACATCTGAGTGGGAAATTATCTAGAGCCACTTAGACTTGCATATTTGAATTTATTCACCTGCTTTTTGTCTGTAGGACACCAGATTTCCCCCAAATATAACACATGGAGAATTACAGGGGTTCATTAAAACCATCCATCTTCAGTCACCTAATCTACAGGCCACAATTAAGAAAGTAATCATTGTTCAGGCTTCTTAAATTCAGTCAGGGAACAGAGAAATTATTTGAGAGGGCAGATGTGCTCCGGTTTTTCTTTGCATTCTGGAAATATCTCTCTTTATTCACTGTGGAAAGGGCCTAAGAAAATTACCTTTGTTACTCAGGTTCCTAGAGGTGATAGAAAGATTCCTGTATTTTCATACATAAAGCTCAAAAATTTTGCATTCTTGCCTCCACTCTGTACGTAAGAAAGGTTACTGACTCATAAGAACACAGTAATGGAGCTTTTTTTTTTTCCTTTCTCTTTGAAGAACTGTTTTTTTCAGTAGTTGTCCATGCCCATCACTTAATCACTTAACCCAGCTAGTAAGACTGCACAAACCTGGCTTCAAAATACAAAATTAAGAGCACATACTATGCACACAGTTTGCAGAAATTCATTCTATGTATCCCAGCAACTGCAAAGTACAGGACAGCTAAATGAGGAGATGAAAATTACAGTGGGCCTGAATATGAATGGAGAAACCCACACAGTGCTGACCCTACTGACAGTGAAGGAGGAGCATTAGGGCAGTCAAGACATGGCTTAGCAAACCAGTGAAAAGCCTGTGTTCCATGTCTTCATTTCTCAGATGCTGTTTCAAATAAACACTGCTAGATGTTTAACAGGAACCACCAAGAACATTAGGTCAGAGTTTGCATTTCTGGATTGAAGCATTTGACAAATGTATAAAGGGTAGAAAAATCACTGATAATCACTTAAGGATTCCAATAACTTAAACTGGATGTTAGCAGAATATTTACAGCACTTTGGGATGGATTTCACAGAATCAAAAGGAACAAAGGCATTTACACCACAAACAAGAGGTATAAATAGAGAAATAAAGCATTACAGGCTTGTTTGAGATGCAAAAAAAAATCTTACTGTAAAACTTAGGACTAAGTTTCTTGGGCCACCTTACCTAGTTAATTCCTTTAAATGCTTTCTCTTCAAATCCCTCATTCCCTTATCTGTCCTGGCTCGTACAGTCTGTGTCTTCCTGACTTTTTAGTAGTTAGCCCAAGTAGGAAGATACACTCATTTTTCATATATACACACACCTCATGTAGTGAAGGAATTATCCCCAGTTTTATCCAAGTAAGCTCTTTAAGTTTTCCTCTCCATCATACTTCCTCTTCCTACTTCATAAATGCCTTTTCATTCCCTCTGATTTTACTTTCATCTTACAAAGCCATCAATCCAGCATGTCTTTACACATACTTACAGAGAATGACTATGATTTTGCTCTACACAAGGACTGAGTAGTACCGAAAATAGAGCATTCATCTTCAACAGCCTTACACAATTCCCATTTTAAAGAAATGTCACTCGTGAGATTTAGACACATTCATAAAACAAGAAAAAGAAAGCTATTAATAAAAAGTAACTATTCCATGAAATAATGTTGTAAGTTTTAGCTAAACCTCCCCCTTGCCTTCTTGGTTAAAACCATATTAGTATTTCCCATTAACTGACATATTATGTCTCAGAGATAGAAGAGTCATTAACTGCAGATATGCCAAAATTTTGCTTCCTACCTCCAATGATAAGTCTGCCATTCGGACAAAGCAGAAGCAGGCACTCCTTTTATTTTTATCACCTCCTGTAATTGCTATGTGGTGGTGTAAGTGTCTGGGCTTCTTTCATAGTTACTGGAGATAAAGCCAATACAATGAATGGCCAACAACACACAGGTCTCTGACTATATAGAAATATTTTTTTTGGATTTGGTAACTCACTTTTGTACTTCACAACTATGTTGCTTAAATTTGCATTGGCTCCAAGAATCCTAGACAGATAACTCAGGCACAGACACTTCCATCACAATTAAATGAGACAAGTCCCGCCCTGAAAGTCCATGGGATGGAGTGACTTCAGAAAGGTTGTTTTTCCCTAAGATCTAGGGATCATTTCCTAGAACAGGAGTCACAGCCAATGCAAAAACTCTCATTTATTTCACTGAAATCATGTCCAGGTCAAATGGGGTAATAAAATAATAAGGGGCAACAGACCCAGAGAGAAACCTCTGCTTTTTGACCTGGAGATTCGAATGACACCTGCATGGCACATGGGAAAAAAGGGAGGGCTTTTCTGTAATATGCAAATATAAGAGTGATTGAAAATTACATTCAAAGCTAATGCCTTGTTTCAGTTTAAGGACTACAAATTTATTATGCCTTTTTATTTAGTTAAAATGTTTTATGCCTGAAAGCAAGTTTCTGGATTTCTGAACGCTACAGCAGATTTCATGTTCTGAACTTGTACAGCCTTTCTAAATTCATATTCCAGCTTAAATTTCGATGTATGTCAAACACAAGGTGTTAGGCACACTCAATGCAGTTCTCTTCATGCACACAGCTCTGTTCTGGCTTCTACTTTCCAACAGCGAACCTGCCATGTGCAGTGAAAGCCCTGTCTTGTAAATGCAATTTATAGTTCCCAGGCCATGTTCAGACAGCTTCCTTAGAGGACTCCATCTGTTTTGAAGTTCTGATAAGTTTTTTTTTTTCCTGCTCCTATCACTACACTTTTTTTTCCCAGTAACTTCATAAACTCTCTTGATGTGTCCTTTCTATTCCTTTTGTAGTCTTAATGCCACAGAGCCCTTGGAGTTACCAAATGATGGTAATGTTGGTTAAAAAATTTCAACATTCACTCAGAAAAATAGTAAAAAGGTCGTTCACTTTCTTTGTCATCTAAAAAGCCAAATCAAACTTTGTTCTTAAACAATTTAATATTTCAACAAAAATGGGACAATTTTTTGCTTTTTTTACACGTTTGCACTGGCACAGTGTCATTGTCATATTTCAGGCGTTTTTCCTCCCGGTGTTATTAATAAAAGGTAACTTGAATATTTCAAGAGTTTCTCTTAGAAAGGGATGAGGCAGGCTGACATTCTGCACACACCAGCTAGAGAGTGAAATAGGTATGCTGGAAAAGTTCTCCAGAAAATCCTAAGAGAGGAGAAAAGGCACACATTTTAACTTTCCCTTTGGAAATACCATTTATTTTAAATGTTTTCATCACACTTTCACACCTAAAAGTTGATATAAAAAATAATACTATTGGGCGGTTAAACAGATTTTTTTTTCAAGTCACCAAGTTTACAAAAGACTTCTGAATTTGATGATACAGATATATAAAGCACATTTATAATTTTGTTCATTATTTAAACAGTTCAGAAAGAAGAAATGAGAGGCTGAAATATTTGATCATTTATTGACAGCTAACGAAAACAACCCTTGCTTTACAACTGGGATACAACTTAGAAACCAAGACCAGTGGAAGACCTTTTGACAACTGCAAGATAATGAATGCAGCTCCATTTCAAAAAATTGCACAGAAAAATTCATACTCTTTTATAATTCTGTCCTGACTACGGACACTATCAGCATTTTGAAAACTTGGCTGGTCTCCAGATGGAGTCTTCCTGGTTTCACAGGAAAACAGAGCAGTAGCAGCAGCACAAGTATGATTCAGTGAAGGCACTGGTAGGCACATTCAAAAAAAGTGACAAGTAATTTCTATTGAGACCCTTCCATAACAAGTGCAAAGAGGACGTAAGTGCTAGAGGTCACCTGAATCCACGGACAGCAACCCACAGTCTGCAAATGTGTCAGACAACCATTTAGATGTTCCTCCATATAAAAGTGGCTTTTACATCTACAGAAGGATCACCTGAGAGCTAGGACTTCACCCTTAAAAAACTGCAAAACTAAATAGCATTTACTCTCCAGGACACACTGAAGCAAGGCTGAACAGGATCATCAAGAGGATAAGCTTAAAGAGAGCACAAACCCTTCCAAATATCTTTCTTGTTTTTGCTACGTTTCCACTAGCAGCATGTGTCTCTACAGCCTCTTATCTGAACTATGTAGGTTCACTCATACAAATGTAGCATATGCTACGTATCTATAGTCAGGGGGGTTGTATAACATATGGATATATTCTAGGCTTATACAGCGCTGGCAATACCACACTGTCATGCTTTTGCACAGTACAAAGAGAAACTTAAGACCATGAGGAATTGGTCAGGCTGAAATACCCTTTATGATATTTCACAAAATGTAAATACAACTGTTAAGTTTTTCCTTCTCCATCTAGACAGATATTATAAATTTATTTGAGAAGGCACGGACTAATCTCTTGCATACACCCTCAATTCAATCCATCCCCTCTCTCCTTTGACACTGACTATGGACTTTGTAGTCATTTCAGCAAGTTTACATTTTTTCTCAGTTATTTCTAACAAACCACACTTACATGGCAGGGAGATGAAAGGTTGAGCAAGATTCTCAGTGCTCATGAGTAAAGTCCCTAACAAGGCACAGCTGATCTACAGACAGACAGACAAAGATATCAACCATGTGTTGAAAATAAACAGTTGCAGTCAATTCTCTTGTGCTAGAAGCAGGGAACAGTGTGCTGGCAATATCTGAGCAGTGAGAACGATGCTGCCAATTCCCTGGACCTGCGTTAGTCCAGTGATGGGAGAATGCTGTTTATACAGTCACAGCTCTCGTGTATCTGCTGTTCTCACCGTCTTGACCTGACATGAATGGTTTTGAAACCATTTGTTCTTGTCAGAAGTGTGATAGCATCACAGGAAGGCAAACTGGTCTGCAAAATAACAGCTCTGAGAAACAAGAGATGTGTCTATAGTAGACATATAAAATTTCAGCTTTTTTTATAAATCTTTCTGCTTCTGAACTACCTCATATCCAGTATTTCCAAAGCCACATTCATAAATCTCAATGTTCTTTGGAAGCTACTATGTAGTAATAAAAGTGTTTATATACAGAAGCACAAAATACATTTTTATCCCAAATCATACGGCCGAAGAGAAGGGTCTTGGCTCCTCCTACCCCATCACTCACCCCATCACCTCCTGCTGAGGCAGTCTAACAAGCTACATCATGGACTAACAGCCTGTGGCACTAACCAGTGAGGAGCTATTTAATACCCTGAGGTGAATATGTTTATCAACAGCAAGTTTACCAGTTTCTGGTAGGTAACACCAGACTAAATATTTGATATCCTCCTGATTATTATGAAGCAGTATTTCCTTAGCAGTAATTTGACTCTGTTGCTGTAGTCAACATAATGTAAATGCTTTTATTTTATAGATTGCACTGCATGTTTCAAAGCATTTTATAACCATTGGAATTGTCAGGCACCATGTACTATAGAAAGTCCTCTTAAAAAACAAACTTTGAAAGATTAAAAATACTTTGGATTTATACGTCCCAATGTGTGTTGTAAATATTATTACTACATGCAGGAAAACGTTTTCAGTGAAATGAAACCAGAACAAAAACTAATGGGTCCATGAGATGCAGAGCAAATCTAGAATAAGTGTGAACATGGCATAGAAACACAACATAGGAACAGATTTCACATTCTGTATGCACCTTAAGCCATAAAAAACAGGGGGGAGCTGTTTAGCAAGCACCAAACCATATAGTAATGTATAGTAATAAGTGGCTGTACATGTTGTGGCTTAAGGCCTTCCATGAGACCTCACAGGAGCATTTTCCTAAGCCCTTCCTTCGTCAGAACTATCTGAATTTTCCTTTTACTTTGCAAATTTCTTGCTGTCACAGCTACCAGTTCCTACGTGTTTATCTGCAACAAATGGTTGGTTAAGATGCTCCTTACTGTTGGAACAACTTTCTGCCAATGTCAATTCCAAATGTAAAATGGTAATTAACTCTAGGTTGTGGAAGGTTTGTTATTTATGGAATTGTTTAGCTTTTTTCAAATGAACCCATACATAACCACGATGAGAAAAAAGAAGGTTTCTGCATTGTTCATAGAATTTGCAAGTAATTATAAGGAAGAGCAATTTTTAAGAAAAGCAAAGATATTCACAAAAGAGAAAACTGTCCTATATACTTATAGGGCAATTAGTGATTTTGCCTATTCCTTTCACTTGAAGTACATATAGAAACTCTGCGGTACATTCTGACAATTAATAATCCAACTGCAGCAGAAAAAAATGGGCTCATCTTATTAAAGAAAATCAACAGTTCAGTAACATTTTTTATGAAGACATAACTCATGTTTAAGAACATAGCTTGTGAATATTTTTAGCACTATCTGTTCAAAACAGATTAATGAAATCAATGAAAAATAAAGTACTTGTCAATATGAAAAAAGTTACAGAGAACTAGGGCTGAAAGAAGTATTTATTATAATTTAACTAATCAAGGTTCCATGTATTCAAGCACTGATTGAGACTGTCTTTTATTATCCATGAAAACATTATACCTACTGAGAAGCTACTGCATTTTGTACTTGCTGTTTCTCTTTTATACAGAGGTCTAATTGCTTCATGAAAATGGATAAACCTATAGGAAGCATTAAGTAAAAGAACAAATATTTAAACTTCCATTACAGACTTATTATTATTATTATTTCCAGAGATAACCAGTGCCTATGTGAGATAGCTATGGAAAAAATCTGGGGAACAAACTCTGGGGCTGCACAAGCTGTCAGGACTGGCAAGAAAAGACTGACAAACACTAATCTGGAAAAGTTTAAATACTCCTTTTTCCCTACCAAGAAAAGTTTTGACAGAGTTGCATTGTTTTTTCCTGGAGTTTCAGGAAGAAAGAGGAAATTTTGACTGAAAGGAAATATAATTTTAATTAACCCCTGTAAGCAACCTTAAAGAGCTTTCTTTCTCTGAGCAAAAGAATATGCTGATTCCTGTTTCACACAATAAGAAGTATGGTTATCAATTTGGATTTTTAAGATTTTAAAGTGGGTTATTTTAACAAAATTATTTATAGGCTCAAATCATTACAGTTATTTTGGAAACCAAAAAAAATCATCATTATGAGATTGAAAGCAGATTCAGGTCAATGCAGTGTAACACTTTACATAGCAATCAATAAAAATGTCAATACAAACAATTACTAAAGGCACCATATGACATTCCAGTGGGGGAGAGGGAGGGAATTCTTCATTTTCTACTTAGACGCCTTGCTTCCTTTATCAGCAGATGGCAAACAAATTACTAGTTCAATCCATATGTCTGTATCTGATAGACAGTGTTTTACAAGTCTGAAATTAGTTTGAAACATTTTGAAGTTGGCCAGACTACAGAGGAAAACAGGATAACTTTGTCTATTAATGAAAAGTTGGTTTTGTCATAACAAATACTTCCACAAGCTACTACCCATCCAGACTCATTCAGTCGCTAATGGAATTGTACCCAAAGACATAATCTGTGTTTAACAGACTAACAATTTGTAGTTTCACCCATTCTGTTCTTCTGCTGTGCTCCAACATGTCTCCTTCCACTGGCTGAGGTTTCCTAAGTGGTGCTGATGAAAGCAAGCAAGGCCATGAGAATACTTTTGGTCGGAGGGGTATCAGATCGCGAGGGCCATTTGTGTGCAGGCATTCCAGAGCAAACCTGTCAGAGCACAGCCTGCAAACCAGCACCCTGGCTCCAACCACGACACAGCACAGATGCTGAGAAGAAGATTGAGACACTTTTGCTTAATCTCTCCCCATCAGAATGGCTCCATTTGCAATGCAGACAATGTATATTTTACGGAAGGCAGATCAGAAAGCCTGGACAGTTTTCGTAACAAAATGAATGGTTTGGTAAATTTCTTTCAAAAGACAGCTCCAAATCTGGAGAATTTTAATGATTTGTATTATAGTGAACTGTGACTTCCATAAAAGACTGAAGGGGGAAAGATCCAAGGCAAGCTAAAGAAGACAAGGAAAGAGTGATTTCAGTGAATTTTCTTTGCCATCTGACCAAGCAAAGAGGGAAGCAGACCTATACTGATAAAAACAGCTGACAGCAGGGTCTAGAGGCACTCACAGCCAGGCAGAACATAGGGCACATACAGTAGCTCTCCAGGCACTTGTGAACCCCTTGGCAAGGACTGCTGGATGAAGTTCCAGTTCACCTCCCAATGCTTACAAAATTTAATTTGTTTGCTAGGGACCAACAGAACCAACAGATAAAATATTTCTCAACTCAGTGTTTTTAAAAATGTTCTTTCCTTCCAACAGTGATGTACCTGGGGGACTGGTGTCCAAAATGGTTTATACTTCACCTCTTCAGGAGAGTATCACTAGGAAAGCCCTCAAATACTTTTAGTAGTGATTACTGTTTCACTCCAAACTATCTATTTGCTTACTGAAATAATGTATTTCAGGAAAATCTTTGTCTAGAGGTCTATACCAATGCCAGCTCGGGGCAGCGAAGTTGAATGCAACACTTCTCCTGAGATACACTGTTCATGAGGATTGATTAAAATGTGAGGAGTTGTTTATATCAAGAAATTGAGGGTCCAAGTTCAACAGACAGCAACTGTCCTCTTAATTTTTTGAAGTCCCTACATCACACATGATAGTTGTTACAGATAACCACTGCAAAGACCTCTACCCTTCAATCTTTTAGCTCGCTATTAGAATGCAAAGGCAAATCAATTAAGTGATGATTTAGACTAAAGTTTTAAAGGCATGAAAGATATATTTAAAACTTCTGCTAAGCAGAACATAATTCTCCGTAATGGAAAAATCAGTAAAGCTGTAACATGCCCTTTACTTTTAAAATTATTAATATTTGTCCTACAAACCATTTTTCTAAATAATTACAGAAATTTTGTTTTCAGTAGAAAACTTTTTTTTGTTCTTAATTTAAACATGCATGTAATTTTTTAAATTTAATTCTAATTTTTAACCTAATTTAAAATTAGTAAACATACACAGGTACACATACAAACATATGTAGGTGCCAAGATATTTACAAGCCTTGAAGCCTACAAGATTTTAATCACATTTTCCATTAACTCTCCCCACCCCTAAAGGCCTGCATAAAGCAGGGTTTATGAGAATCTTAAACAAAAAGAAATATTTAAGTTTCTGAGTGACACCTCAGTCAAATACAAATGGGTTTCAGTAACACACTAACAGCCGTCAGTGGAGAGCTTTATGGATGTTGTGTCTTCATCAGCTGCAGGGAGTAATGTCAAAATAATCAGCACAGGATGAGCCCACAACTGAATTTTGAAGAAAACACTTCTTCAAGAAACAGGTTGACTTCATTTATTCTGCACAATGTGAACTTTTAAATAGGTCTGGAATACATCCATTTTGGGTTGGAAGAGGAGCTGCCATGAAACACTGAAGAAATATAAAATACAACCCAGTTTCTTCTAACTCAAATTCATAAATCCATGAACATTAAAGCAGTTACTATCAGAAAAAAATAACCCAACTTCATAAATATGTAAAGATATTATTCTCCATATGTCTTATAAAGGGGATAATAGCGGTATATTAACTTTTGCTTTGATTTGTAAGCTTTCACCTTGTGGTGTTTGCCCTACAGCCTTTTAGTCATGTACAGACTGGAGAAGTGAGAGCTTTGAAGTGCCCAACTTCCAGTGAAGTTACTAACATTTTTTTAATAAGTCTTAAGAGGTCTGTGTGTGATTTACTGTAATTTCAGAACAAGCTCAGAAATTCACCCTAACTTGGAAAAAAATGGGAGAGTCATTTGAGCACATTATCACTGTCAGGGCACCGGGGGGAGAGTGGCATGAAAATAATCTGGAACATGATCAAGTCAAATTCAAAATACTGTGTATATAAATGTTATTAGTGAGAACTTTGAGAGCAACATGACAGTTTTGTATAGATGAGATTTTTTTTTTTGCAACCAGTAAATATAGTTTAAGTGATTCAAAGCCAATTTTTATAATTGCAATGAAGCAGCTGTGATCAAACTCTATTTGTAGAATCATAATAAATTTGCCCCCCACCTACTAAAATTAGTTCTAAGCATCCAAAATTCCCACTTGAACATCTGACTGAACAAAACAGGCATTGCTCCATGCCAAAAACTGGAGGAAATAGACCTAAAATATGCCATTTTCTCACCAGAAATTGGAGGCTCCCAGAATAACATGTGAATTAAAACTCATTTCAAGCTTGTTTGCACTGCTCCTCATTCCCATTAATAGCAAATTTCTTGACAAACGTTCTGATTATTTCTCTTTTTTCCTCACTTTTTTAATTTAAACACAATTTTCAAATCACAGACAGTCTTGCAAGGAGAAACAGCTGATAGCACAACCCATCTGAAAATGGAGAGGGTGGAATTTTATTCTCAGTAAGAGCTGGAGGCAACTTACATGATTAAAGACTGCACTGTAAGCCATTGTTAAAAGAGTTCTTCCCATAAGTGAAAATGTGCAGTTTGCTACCATACACATCAGAGGCACTTAAACCAAAATGAGGTCAAAGTCAACCAAGAAATGCAAATGTCTCGCTCCAGAATTCCTGCTTTTGCTTTTTTTTCTCCCTCCCCTGGAAGGCCAAAGGAAAGAATAGAAATTTTAGCAAAGTTAAAACTGAAATTAAAATCTGTTTTTTCAGTTTTCCTCTTTCACTGGTATTCATGAAAAGGTTTGCATCATCAGACTCAGAGAAGATGATCACCAATATTGACGCAGGATGCCGATGAATCAGGCTCTTCTTGCTTTGACTATCACAGCACTGTTGCACAATAGTTTAACACATCTCTCTTCACTCTTGCTCTTTAGATGGGAAATTCCCATTTTACAGACAGAATTAGGAAATGGAGGTGTAGAGTTGCCAAGAAATCATAGGAAATTAGCCATCTAACTAGGACAAACATGATTGACCAACCTGGGATTCAAAAAATCTCAGGCAGACCAGGGATCCACAAACTCAGCAAAGATTTCCAAGGCTGTTCACAAGCTGCCTGCAATGCTGCATAACCTGGGCTGCCACTACCCCATTTGTTTCAGAAACCCAATACTGTACACAATGCAAAAAAATAAAATATTCCTCCTCTCATCTTTATGCTAAAAAATATATCCTGTCTGAACTCCAAACAATGTAAATATGCAACAGGAATCCATGTATTTATGGATTTATATTACATACATGCATGGTTATATCACTACAACAAAGACTGTAAGATTTTCTGAAATATATATGCTACATAAAAAATGCTTAGAAAAACATCAGCAAGAACCACTTATCCCCTATAAAGCCTCATTTTTAAAAACAGAACTTGGTGGAAGAAGTAAATTAATTATATTAAGCAGGAAATTGTTCACTAAATCAATTGGGCTGCATTAGAGACCTGAAAATTAAGACTAGTTCCAAGGTGACCATTTGCATATTCTGAGGAGTGCCAAGGTAACAAAAGACATTGCAGAAAATCTTTTTCATGTCTTACACACACACCCCCCCACACACACCCACACACATACATGTATATTTCTGTTTCAGCACACATCTGTTCATCTAACAACTATTTTCCATAGTTGTTCTTTTCAACTGGCTGTATTATCAGCCCAAGATATCCCCATGACAAAAATCACAGCACGTATGTGCACTGTTTATTCATAAATCTCTTTATAAATCCTTACCATTTTAAATTTGTTCAGCTGTGGATGGCATCTGGATTTCTTCAAATCAATTATAATTACAATGCTCCCTTCTTTGTCCAATAAATTAAACATTTATTTGCTGTCTATCATAAGATCCCTCCTTTAAAAGAGTGTATTTATTATGTCTTTTAATTACCAAATACATCTAGAGAATCATCTGAAATTCAGTACAGAAAGCAACTCTGCACTTCCAGATGCTAGAGGTATCTTCACATAGATTTTCACTGTTCAGCTCCATGGCACTTCAGGCAAAAATAGAATTATGTACAATCCTTGCCTGCATCCATCTGTGAAATTTAATTTTCCATTGAAAATCTACATGTTAGCAGCAAGTTCTGTCCTCAAGCATCAATGTGTGCTTCTTATTGGACCCAGTTTGGCAAAGATTATCCTTAGTTTCTAAGTACAATTGAAGCTTTCATTTCACTTCAGGTATACAATCTATTGCTAAGTACTACCGGCAATACGGAATAATGACAGGGCTGTATAATGGTTATAGTTGCACTTAGCTTTTCAAAACTTTGGTAAAGCTCAACTAATTCCTTAATTTAGTCATCATGCAAGAAGCTGCATTTACCTAGTTCCCATTTTAAACAAGGCTCTGCACTGACAGTTCTCTGGACTGTTTAGAGTGGAGGGAGCTGCTGCTGCTGCTGCTGCTGCACTGTTTGTCTCTGCAGTGCCCACAGCTGCGCCCCACGCATGGCTGCTTTAACCAACCTGCAGCCACCGTCAGCACCACTTAAAAATTAAAAACGAACCATCAGGAATGTCCGTGAAGACGGTAAAAGCAATATTTGCCAAGCGTATCAGTCACACCTAGAAGAAAGGCACAGTCCCACTGCAGGTGCCCGGTTCGGGGCTGCGGGCCGGGGCCGCTCTCGGTGCCAGCGCGGGCGGCCCCGCAGCGCAGAGGGGCTGAGCCGGCAGCGAGAGCTCCCAGCCCCGCCCAGGGCGAGGGAGGCCCGGCTTGACCCGCCACACGCTGAAGGCTCCTGCTCAGGCCGGCGGACAGCGTCAGGGGCCCCCTCCGTGCCCAGACACCCAGGCCAGAGCAGCGGAGGCTGCCAAGGAGCAGCGTGCCCAGGAACCAAGGCTACCCCACCCTACTTCCCCAGGGCAGGGATGGCACAGAGCAGCTGCCGCACCACCAGGTGATCTTCGCCCAGCGAACCAAGCCCAGGTACAGGCATGTGGCACCGAGGTCAGAACAGCGCACGGACCCTTCTCACCCTCACCTCCGGCAGCACACCAAACACCAGACCGGAGAGCAAAAGAGAGGGCCTCCTACCTGAACTAGGAAGGGGCACTTAAAATTGAGCTAATTTCACGTGACACTGATTGTCAATCTGTTTTGGCCCCTCTGTTCAGTACAAGAAAGCACTCTTTTGTTCTCATCTGCATTACGATCTCATCTATCCAAATGCAGCAGCTTGTTTTAAATCAAGAATTATCTCGGTTCTGCCTGCTTGAATCATTGTTATTGATCATAGCAACTTCAATAAACCCTGCTGCTTACCCAATGGCCTGGGGCCCCATACCCACCTCCCCAGCCCTTTGTTCTACATACTGATTCACCTTTTCATCACGGATTTTGACGTAGCTGCTGCCCTTTCGCAGTATTACCATGCCCCACCCAAATAATGATTTTAGCACTTAATTCTCTTCCAGACCGCATTAAAAAAAAAAAAACAAAAAAAAAAAACAAAAAAAAAAACCCAACACCAAAAAAAACCCACTATGCCCTGCCGGGTGGGTAAACATGGATGAGGGGATGAGGTGGGGTTGTCTCACCACATGACAGACACACCCCACACAAAAACCAGAAACATGCCTTTCATTGGGCAGGTTAACATTTTTCTAAAAGTTACTTTCTAGTCCTATCTGATCACCGTCAGGATGAGTAATGCAAAACATTCAATTTCTTGTGGGTTTGGTTCCAGTAGTTACTAAAAGCAGCCAAGTACATGTTTGTTTCTAAAATACTTGAAAACCTACAGAAAGTTACTTTAGATTCTTTCCTGAGCTCTTCACCAGCACAGGGATTTTACCCGCCTCGGTTTTGCACGGTAAACACAAAGCTTCAAAACCATTTATCTTCAAGTACTAACTTTATTTTCTCATTTTCCTTATTGGAGGATTCTTGCCATTTTCCAGGATGCAGTTAAATGTAAAAAAAGTAGCCCACTGACTCCCCAGGCAGAGACTTGTGGAAACAGGTGTCTTTAAAAAAAATGAAAGACTTTGTCAGCTCTCTGACCTGCCAGAGCTCTGTGCATTAGTAACACACAGTGCCTGCTGAGTTCACCTCAGCTAATTAGAGGACCCGTATGGCAATGAATGGCCTTGACTATAAATACTTCCTGAAAGATCTCTAACAGAGTCAGAGGAAATGGGAAAAAAATGAGATGCAGCTACAGAGAAACTATTTCAGATGTTTCTTGTTTGAAGGGCTGCTTTTCTTTCCTGAAGTTGCTTAGGGATGACATGCAGTATCCAAGACTTACACCAACTTAAATGTAAGAAATGTGATACAATTATATGCATTGAATTTAATTCTGTAGATATACTATTAAGATGCTGCTATGAGAAGGTTGTTGGAAGTGGGACACAATGCCAAAGAACACAAAAAATTCCATCTGTCACCCTGCAGGGACCACCGAAAAATCACATTTAAACCAAGATCCCACTCAGTGTGCTTGAACCTTCTCATGCTGCTTCTTGTGCTCCCACTAAAGGCAGCAGCAGCAATATTTCTACCAGCATCAGAGAGGCAGGTTTTACCTCAAATGTATGTTATCATTCTGGCCAAGAATTGTATGTGCTTAGAGAAGTCTTTTGGAAATCTCAAGGGAGAACTCAACATTTCCACTGCTTTGCAACTATTTGGCATCCAGCTCTGTGGATAACAGGAGTCAGTACTTCATAACAGGAGAAATGATGACTTGCCACTAGGGATTATGTCTGATATTTACTACACTGGTATCAAATCAATTATATGTAGATTTAATACTTACATACCAATTGCTTATTTTTAAATTAGCTCTGCTATCACCCACATAGGAGAATGCAAAACAGGGAGGGGGAAATAATTTTTTCTAATTTTTTATCTCCTCCAAATTTAAAGCTGTATGACCAGCTTTAGCCAGAACAGCAAATTAATTACCACAAGTGCAAATATCACAAGCAAAAAGAAAATAACTCTTCTCCAAGTAAATGAAAACTTTTTTGAAATGCCATGATTTCCTGTAGTGTGCAAACAGTCTGATCATTATGGTGCAAAACAATCTCAGTTTAATAGAACAGTCGATTTTATCATTTGCACCATATAAAATGCTCATAGCAAAGGTTCACATAACCTCAGTTATATATTTAATGTTATAGCCTGCAGTATGCCTTTGATAAGAAATCCACAGTACTTTTGCAATAATGTGACAATCTCTCTCCCTTTGATGGTACACATATCCCTCCATGAACTATGATTAATACACAAAGTAATCCTGCTGTCTGCAGGTCCATGTGACCCCGCAGGACAGACACACTGACCATGTTATTACTGCATCTCTGCTGGCTAAACTACAACATCTATACCAACACCATTAGATGGGCTCACTAGGCCTGTGTATAGGTCTGAAGGCTCAGGCTACAATTCCCCATTTTGTGGAACACTTTATTCTGCAGTGTCCATACAGACCAAAACAGGACACTTCATTTAAAATCAGTTTAGCAAAAAGTTCCTGCTGTTCAAGATCTGCACTGTCAAAGCATTAAACAATCTGCCTGGCCCGGAGTCTGCTGGCTGCCAATGTGCTACCCAAAAAAAGGAACATTTTTGCATTTCAATAGACCTTCCAGTATCAACAAATCTTTAAACTAGAAAATCAGCTACTCTAAGGAAGAGCAGAAATAATGTCCACATTGTACCATGCTGAGGTACATTTTTGGTAATTCCCACTTGCAAAACATACTGATTTGCTCTAAGTACAGCTGCTGGAAATATTTTAATAAGAAAAATAAATTAAAGCTACTCACAGAAGTGTACCAAGCCCCTGAGAAAGATTCTGTTACACACACACACAGCTTGGAAGCATTCTCAGGGATAAAGGTGCATCCACTGCACATGTGTGTTTGCATCCTCTCCAGTTCCCAAAAGGTCACAAGCAATTTGGTCTTTTAGATTCTAAAAATGAAAGAAATCTTACCCCAATGACTCCCACAAACAATCTACTGTAGCACAGAGTCTGGGGAAGGACCATGGCCATCATGTACAGAAGGAATGCAAGAAACAGCATATAAATGGCTTAGACAACATCCAAAGCTGAACATTACTCCAAGCGATTTCCAAAAATTAATTATCCTGTAAGCACTAATAATTTCTGTGGGCTATGGTGTATTTTTACCCCTTCTCCAGTTGACTTGTATTATTTCTGGTATTTTACCAAAATGCTTATCAGTTCTAAACTTGTAGTATCAACCTTTGTCTATTTGAAAAAAAAATGTGAAAAAACCTGATCTCTACTTTGCCTTCCCCCCATCATCAAGAAAGTAAAAAAATTAAAAGCACACGGTATTGCTGCTACTGTCAAATCATTACAAATCATTTGTAATAAGCAGAACCACTTTATAAATACTGAATAGCCAGTACAACCTAAGGGATATGTTCCAAATTTTCTTTTTCAATCCATTTCTCAGTGTTTATTCACTGAGTAATCCCAAATTTTTGGCTTCCTCTGTGTCAATCTTCAGGGGGGAAAAAATGAAGGTGTCCACAGTGATTTTATTATAGGTTTTGTTTCCTAGTCACCAGTTGTCCTTGGATACAGTGTTTTGCATAAGCACTCATTATATGATACTAGAAGGATGTATTGAGTTAACACTTTGCTTTCAGAGAGGACCAACTTTTAGACAGCATTAGCTACTCCTACTAGCTATTTCATATTAGAAAAATAAATGTAGCCAAAAGTAGATAATAATGAGAGATTTGCTTAACGACACAGCACATTTTTTTTTTTATTTCAGAGGACTACAAAAATTAGCATTTTCAAGAATGGATGGTAAGTTCTTTCCTGAAGAATTTTTATTCCTCTCTGGGCCAATTGAGCTTCCAGGCATAGATATCTGTATGTCAGATAATCCTTGACACTAAGCTCCCAATGGTCAAAAGCTGACCATCACTTTGTCTTCTTATTTATGGCTCCAGTACTGCATCCCATAACTCTGTCTGCAGAAAATTAAATCAAGAGAAAATTAAAGGAGTTGTGTTTCTATGATCTTTTTTCAAAGACTGAAAAGAAGAGAGAACTATCACTCACTGAGTCACACTTCCACATCTCCTATCCTTCAGATCACCCCTTACCTTCAAAAAGTTCCAATTCTCATTTTGCTTTCTCTATCCATCAATCATGATGAAATATGTAAGATTAGGGACTCTGTTCAGCAGATGAAAAAAGTTAATCTCCTTTCCCCCACTTTTTTCAAAAATATTCAAGCTGACAGAAGCAACTTGTCCAATTTTCAAAGAAAAGTGAAAATCCAAATATTATCACTAAGGAAAAGACACAGACAAAAAAGTCCTTGGCACAATAGAGTTCAAAGAGTGTGGCAGCTAAAGGTGTACACCGAAGTAATTCCTGTTTGAAAGATGTTGATATGGTTTTATCAGTCATGGTAAACATAATCTGCTAATAAATAATTAGAAAAGTAGGGTTGTACAGAATGCAAGGAACTAATTTATATGCACTGTTAAGACACAAAAGTAAGTCTTTTTTTTTTCAGGAAAGTATGGAAGAATCAGGTTTTTCATACCCAGCAGTGATCAAAGTATTTCCAAATTGATAAAATACTAATTTGAAAAGAAAATGTATATACACAAGTGGTTTTGTATACAGACTTTAGAAAAGCATCTGAAGTTATTTTAAAAAAGGGCGTAAGAAGCAGCCAGCATACAGTTTCCCATTCTAAATTCAGCAGTGGCTAAAACAGGTAATATAATGGGCTTATTCTACAGTTTACTAAGACTTTAGGTCCAGCTACCAACCAAATAAGGACCTTTACAGAACTGATTCTGCATACTAGCATGTTTCTTTGCATATTTTTGTTTGGTTTTTTTTCCATCCTCTGGCAGTCAAAAAATAAATGAAAATATTTTAAAATGTGAAAATGAATGAAAATAATTTGTATTGTGATAAACCACAGATTAAATGGCTCCTCTGGCGAATCTGCCTGCACATGGTTAAGAACCAGTACAAGATCTGAAGTGGGATGTAACTAACATCATATCTACAGCAGGAATTCCACTGCTGCATGGGTTTATGTATGTATTTTAATACATATTTCCTAACAGAGGAGAGAAATATCATCCTGCCATCCACAGTGAGCACACATACAAATTAGCAACAAGGAACCTATCATACTGTAGCTGCTTCTCATACACTTAAAATCTGAGAACAGTAACTAAGGTTCAAAAGTTTGTGGTCCCCCTAAATTGCATGCAGGGCTTAAATTACAGACACTCTGATTTATATTTTTAAGACCAGTGACTTCATTTAAAACAGCTTTTAAGACATCTATACATACAGAGACAGATATACCTGTGTTTAATCTTAGCAGACCATGGAATAGAACATTTATCTTCCTTTTTACATTTTACATGTTACGATAATTGATGCTATGGTTATAAATACTGTTATAAAAGACAAAAAAGGAAACCAGCAGATCATCACTTCCATTCTAGTGAGCTGTGTCTGTGGACTGACTGCTCCTATGGCAAGTTTCTATAAATTCAGATGGGGAGCAGCTCCTGAAAACATGTGGTGACTTCAGGAGAAAAGCATTTATTTGCCTCCCTGTTCAGCTCCTCAGAATGTGAGATCTTTTCTAACCTCAGTTTTCCCTACAGTGGGAAAAACACAACTTGATGGAAGATAAAGTCCCTTGTATACAGATGCTTTTGTTTTTTTAAAAAAGTAGGATTTATTTGGTGTGACAAATATTTGCCTTTTCTTATCACATGAGAGCCTTCCTTTTTATTCTTTTTCCTTTGCTTCCAAGGCAACCAGACAAGTGTCAAAATTGATATATAATTATGTTGCTTCACAAAAAAAAGGTTACTTTTATTAATATTTAACTCACATTTCATATTCTTAGATATGTAGTAATATGAAATCCTCTTAAAGTGCAAACTATCACAACACCACAAAATTTAAGAGGTGATTAGTTGTTTTAATGTAACAGCTGTGCAGCCTTCTGGGGTTCTTAACTTCCCTTCTTCAAATGCATCACCAACCTGCACAATTAGCAGGAATGATTAAACAAAATTCAATCAGAGCTAAATAGCAAAAGCAGAAGCTTACTAATACTCCATCAATATACAGATTGCTTTATATGAACACTTTGGAAAATTTACCTGCCAGTTTGGCTCTACAAATTTGAGTCTTTCCTTGACTTTTTTTTGTTGTTTCCATGCCCTAAAATAACCCCAATCACATTACTCCGGACCTGAAGAAATCATTTGCACAGCCAATCAAACATAACATACATACATGCAATCATAAAAAGCAAAAGGGGAAAAAAAAGTTTCCTACCCGTAGTAAGGACTGGGATTCGTCTTTTGTCTTGCCGTCCCCAGATCCAGAGTAGGGCTGAGTGAGCTGCCCGGCTTTCTCCGCTGCTCCAGCTGGGACACCCTGCAGGAAACCCTTGCTCTCCACTGCCAAGCCATAAATGGGCCTTGCGAGATGGGCAGCTTCTACATTTGGACTATCCCTTAAAGGCTTTGGCTGCTCTTGGCCAACAGACACAGGGGTCAGTAAGCCTAGACTGGTCTGTGTGTATGATGGGCTCCCCCTCAAAATGTCTGCTCCTCTCCAGGTTACATTGCGAAGATCATCACTGGAACTGTCAGTCCAGCCTTTCTCCTTGAGCACTTCCTTATCTTCTATCTTTTCCCTCTTCACTATGCTGTCAGATATGGGCTCCCCTATTTTGGGGTCTGGATTAATCAGACTGTAGACTTTAAGGTCAATTTTTGGCTCTTCCTTGATAGACGAAATGCCGTGACTGTCCTCCCCATTGGCTGTAGTGATGTCCATCTCCTGACAGTGCACAGTGTTGAAGTGCTCTAGTAGTGACTGAGTGTCAACAGCTGTGAAGCTGCACTGACGACATTTGTAGCAGTTGTGTACACGCCTGGAAGAAAACAAGAAGCACATTAACGTGAGAGTCACCCTGTGGCCTTCCCCCTCACAGTGGTTTTACCTACCACGATTAAGAAAATAAATCAAACTTATAGTTTGACCCTCTCTAAATAAAGCAAGCAGGTTTACTTTGGCATCTTATACAACAGGGTAAAAATACTGCTGATTTTTCTCCCCATGCCTTGCAATGGCCTCCTATCATTCCTTCACATTCCAGGGCATTATTCTAAACTTCATAAAATTTTCACTGGGATTTTGTGTTTTTCCTCCTCAGTTTGCTGCAATATACTTTTCACTTTTTGCTGCAGCAGAAACACTAAAAAAACATATTTTTTAACCAAAATCAAGTGATTAGGACAGTTCTCTTGTTATTAAAAAAACACTTCATATAATAAAGATATATGTTAGAAAGTTAGAATGTTTTGAAAAGTCCTTTACTTCCCACCAATTCCATATACTTTTGCTTGACAAAGAGGATTTTGAATGGAGCTCTGGTTAACTTATGGAGAAGAATACACCGAAGGACAGAAGGCTGTACACAAAAGACAGCACTGCTTGGTTCTCTATGGACATTGTAACACAACTTAAAAAGATGGTTCTCTGAAGATAAAGCACAATAGTTGGCTGTGTCACTACAAACTGCGTTTCCTGTCAAATACAGAAATTCTTGGGTAGGAGCTGTGGAACAGAGTGGAATAACACGCCTTCCTGTTTTTACTCTAAAAGCCTATAAAAAGTACTGCATTACTAAATTATGTAAAGCATATGCTGCTACATGAGAACAACATGTTACCCACTTACTGTATCTATCACAGGAACACAACACTGTTTATGAGTTCTCTAACGCCATTATGAATAATTGTTCATAGCACAGGAGTGGTCAGAGCCCTTCAGCAGGCTCCGGGCCCCACTGCACCCAGCATCCTACCAATGCAGAGCAAAATATCATCCCTGCCCTGCAAAATGTACAGAACTCCACGAGAGCTTCTCCCTACAGACACACTCACACATCCACACCCCAGGCATTCAGAGTCACAACAGTATCTTTAGCCAAGGTAAAAAAATGAGCCTTTCACTATCCACACAGGACAAAACTTGTATGAGAAATCTGTTACTGCCCTGACTCCAATTGTTAGAATTAATTCTTTTAAGGCCAAATCTTTGTCTCAGTGAAGTCGATGGCAAAACTCCCATTGACTTCAGTAAGAGCAGGATTTGGCTGTTGATGCATCTGTAGAATTGGAATGATACACAAAATGTCCCTTTTAGACTATGATAGTTTAGAAGGGACAACTTGCCAAACTTATTAAACCCCCTTGCCTTCCTTCTCTCCTTTTGTTGGAAAAACAAACCATATGTTATTTACATTGTCTGATTTTCTTGCAGTTGTGTCAGCACACAGACATGAGTACACATTCAGATTCATGCCTTTCAGCCCTTGTGCAATATCAGCTTTCTTTTTGTCATTTTCCGTATTTGTATTCATTTTAAGGGACTAGATGGTCATGTTCCATTATGCAAAAAACAGATTCAGTTATTCCCCACACAGCCTTATGGCAACAAAACCTACTTGTGGGACAGCAAGCTGTGGGTTAAAATCCTGTTCTGGCCATGTTCCTTTTCCTTAATTTTACAATTGTGTTTTATTAAAATCAGCTTGTCTCTCAATGCGACACTAATATATTCTCTCTTGCAACTTCATTCTTTTCTAAACCAAGCTTAATTCTCTTCTAAAAAAAAAAAAAAAAAAGAGTGCTATCTGATCAAAACCATTTTATAAATACAAAAAGCCAAGTTATAAAGAGGGTCAGCCCTGTAAAGGTGGGATACCATCAGAGAAGTCCAAGTTCGACAGGGGCTAGTTATCTTAAAAGCCAAGTTAAACAAGACACCATTTGGGGCTAATGGCTCAACCACATACACTCCCCATGTGAAAGTTTATCAATCCTTTGGGACACTACTTACTCCTAAGTGTCTCGTGTTTAACTTGGCTATTTCAATAGCTAACCCCCTTCCTAACTTGGCTCTCATCTACAGATATCACACCTCCAAACAGCTGATCTTTTTCTGCCTAACTTGTCTTTTTTTTATTTTTCCATTCCACACTGGCTAAATTTTTTTGATCAAGAGCCATATACACCACACTTCTGAGGACACAAATAAATGCTGACTATTAGATGCAGTTGTAACTACATGGGCTGAAGCCCAGCTAAAATCTCCCTTATTACATTAAAGGTCTGTTAATTTAAATTATTTCTAATTGGTTCAAAGACAGTCTTATAAGCATTCCTTCATCCTTCTATGAGACTGTGATAAGCACTGTGATACGGAAAAAATGAAGACAGACTTCAGTAACTAGTAACCCAACAGGCTTTTTGTTTCAGAACATACACTTTTCCAGTACACATTAAAAACCCGCCATCAACATTATAAATCTTCATACTTCACACGGGTTTGTCCTGTGTATTATTCTATCCCCAAGCTCCAAAATTTAAGCGAAAGTTTGGAACTGTCCAATGTAAGTCACTGTCCCAAATAATAAAATAGTAACTATCATCAGCTATTAGAAAACTTTCAAAAGTTGGAAACTTTCTTCCCAGAACAAGGCACAAAAAGAAAATGTTTTCTTCTTAGTTCTCACTCCACCCTGATAGCAAGCAGGGAAACAAATTTGCAATGTTTGATTTCTTTTTGACTAGAAATTAAGCATACTCTGTGCTTCTAAAAGCCCGAGTTACACCTAGAGTTGTGTACAAAGGTCTTCAAGGCTAAGCAACAAAATTTTAAAAATTCCAGTTTGCAAAGTACACAAGAAGCATTCCTGTGCATTACCTCAAAGGTACACTTTACACCTAAACTACAGCGATACCATCTGAACCTCTGAATTTGTCTGGTGCAACACTGTGTCTTGGTACAGAGCTACTCTAAGAAGAGGAAGATCTTGGTATGGAAATAAAGTGACGTAAATGAAGAAAACAGCATTCTTCCTTCTTTGTTAATCTTTATACAGCCCTCAATCACACTAACAGCAGGCTGGAGCTACAAACTGGCATTCTCTGCAATATGGCATTGGGCTGGCAATGCCATCCCATCCACTGAGGTCACTCAGCATTATTATTTTCACTACAAAATAAAGCAAAGACCTGATTATTGGTGCACATTAAAACATTTCTGGCCCAATCCCAAGATTAAATATCAAGAAATTCAGGCAAAATCTTTGCTTCACAGTTACATTCTGAGAATGCAAAAAATCTTATTATTTGTACTGAAAAGTACTTGAATTGGGCGCTGTAAGATGCAACAATTTTCCCTCTCAAAATCTTGGAGAGATTACATGGTTGGGTTTTTTTACGGATTTAATGTTCTTTATTTGAACTTCCTAACAGGCTGCAAGACTCCCGACACTAGCCAGTTGTTAATTAAGTCTTGTTGACATACTTCTAAGTAGTATGAAGTATTACAAAACACCATCCTCTACAAAAGAAGTAATTTTTTTTTTTAATTACCTGAAGACAGTCCTAGGCTCTAGGGCATAAAAAATATTCTGGAAGAAGGTATGGCTGTCATATCACTTCCATATTTTCACATTTTATTTTAATTATAAATATAATAATTACTGTAATTTCTCATGAACAAACAGGTTTATAAGAAAGTTAACTTTTGGGATGGGTGCTGCACTCAAGCTTGTGAAGAGGGAAAATATTCAGAAGAAAAGACAGCAAGCAAAGCAAGCAAGAAAATTCAGTGTAGTGTTAGAACAGAGAAGAGATAGGGCAAAGTAGAGAGCAAAACTGAGATCAAAGGAGAGCAAAAGCCATTGGCAAGAGCAAACAAGTTCAGAGCAGTGAATTAAGGTGTCAGAAGGATGGAAAAGGCCCTCATAGCTGCTGCTATTGTTCACTGAATGAAGGTTTCTGCTCTGCTGTAGAACTGGGAGCTGGTGGGCCTCAATTTACATTTTTTCCCTGAGTTTCTTCTCTGAAGGAAGTGTCCCAAAGGCGCCACATTTCCATAATCTGCACCTCTGAGACCCTGCTCTGGCTTTTTCTGCCTGAGAATCTGAGGGTCAGTCCCAACACCCCTGCCCCCAACAGCCCCATCCCTGAGCTGCAGCCCAGGTGCTGGGAAGATGCAAGCCCCAAGCACCCCTCTGCCTTTTGCGCACCTACCTCCTTTATCCTTAAGAGGGAAGGAATTATTTAATTAACTCAAAATTAACTTCTAAAGAGAACCTTACATAACTGCTGTCATTCGCATTTTCAAAAAAATTTATTAGAGAAATGATTCTACACCATAAGCTTTTATTTCATTTGAGTCTTTACATTTTCATATATTTTGTAGTTTAATGAATCACTATCCTACCTTGTTCTTAAAATGTTTAGAAGATTTTTCAGCATAGCACTTCTAATTATAACTAGCACTGATTAAATGCTTTCTGTCAAATAATGTTTTACATGAAAAATTCTATCTTTTGCAAAATTGAAAAAATGCACTGTTTTCCCACATTTTAGCAAAATTTTAAGAAAAAGAAGCCACTTCTGCAAGAAGCTGCTTTGATTTAAAAAAAAAATCAAAATTAATTATTTTGGAACAAGCAGGAAAATAATCTCTGGACTAAGTGAAACAACATGCAAAAATTGCCCAAATAGTGTTTGATTTTTATCTAAATTAACACTGTTGGCATCTTTTGGCTCATCAGAATACCAGACAGTTTTGAGAAAAAAACTAAGCTTTGCAATTAACATGAATAGTATCTGATTCCTCAGAGGTATAATGGAAAATGAGTAGTAGCAGAATTAGTGGAAAATGGAGACCAATAAATCTTCTAGGGATTTATTTGAGTAAGCACATTTTAGTGAGGTTTAAATACAAGTAAACTCAAGTGCAGTGTGATTCATTGACTTCAAATTTAACTGAAAAGCTCTCAAATAATCATGTCAAGAAATACTGAATGGAGTGCTAAGTGTAAGTATACATTTCTAGAAAGAAAACTTGGAAAGATCTGCTTTTGCAAATTCTAATACTGTTGCAAATACATGGCTGCGAAGGAATAACACTGGGATATACAAAACTTTTTAGCTAGCAATACATAGTGAAATAGTAGATGTAGAGCCAAAAGGAAGCAAAATAAATAATAAAATAAATTAAGCATGTTGTTCAGACAAATGACTCGAAAATGAAAATAATGCAGACAAAAATACATGAATCAAACTATGTAAGTAGCACCTAAAGCCAACACTGATACTCCAGATTATCAAGGCTAAATCTAAATATGTGAAAAGCAGAACATTTTCTTCCACCACAACAATGTTTATTATTATGTTTACTATTAGAATCCATTCAGCTCCTTATTATATAAATGAAGAGGTTCTAGAGACATGCACATGTACAGCATTTTAAATACATCAGACATACATAATGTGCAGCATAAAAGCGTTGAGACAAATTCTGATTAAGAAATAGAGAAGCTCAGTTGGATGTGAGCTGACTACATTACCATGTTTCTGTCTATCAACTAACACTACTACTTTATAGATGTTCTACTTTTTTAAAATCTGAACTATCCTCTATCTTTAGGTCCTAAAAAGGGAAAGAAAACACATATCTGATACATGCCAGACATCTACTTTAAAAAAAGCCTGATAATAATAAAACTTTTAATGCCTCAAAAGTTTTCGTTTGATGGAGTGAAAACCAGGTTATACATAAAAAAAACAATAAAACCTGCTGGTGTTCGCCATTACAGAGCACTTACCACAAACTGAAATAACTTATGTGATTTCAAAAAAGATGCACAGTGGGGGAAAACAGCAGCAGTACAAGTAGCAAAGAAACAAAATTCAAATTATCAAGGGGGAATTACAGGAGAAAGGGAAAGAAGTTAGCAGTTATGAGGGCATTGCACTTTGCTTTACACAATGTCCTCAGAGTACTCAATAATGTCATAGACTGGGGTTGACAGAGTATGTTGTTCAAGTGTTTTAAACAAAATAGCCTAACCTTAGACAAACAATTTGAGACTAAAATGCCTAAAGTGTATCTCTTGACTTTCCAAAGTGCACTTCCCTGTGACTACTGCCAGAACTGCTGGGTGCTGAGCACTCCAAAGGAGCAGCTATGACTACCCCACCTCAGATTTAGCACTTAATTTTTAAAGTCATGGCTTCTCCTTTCTTGGGAAAAAGGATCCTAGCTTGGCATGCTTGTTAAAACTTAAATTACCAGCTGCAGCAAAATAAAAGGTTGGATTCTTCCAGTAAAGAAGCCATTTCAATCTTCCAGTCATTTAACCACTAAAAAAAGAACATGCCATGCCCCAGCAGCGGACAAAGTGCTGCCTATGGAGTTCTTCAGCATGGCTCAAAGCTGTTGTAATAATGCTTGGAACTTAGATACCACTTTTCATCTTCAAAGCAGTTTACAAACATTAACTAATTAATCCACACAACATCCCTCAGGCCCACTTGGATCAAAAATGGGGAACTGCATGCTGGGACCTGAATCCTCTGTGGGCCCTAGCTCCAAATTAAAGATGAGCAATCTGGTTTTTTTGTTTTGGTTTGGGTTTTTTTGTGGGTTTTGTTTTTTTTTTTCTAAATAGACTTCTGATATATTGCCAATGCAGCCCTCTGTTGGGCAACATTTGGGTGCCCCCAGCTTTAATCTCTATTAAAGTATCATGCCCCAGTCTGCCTTTGTTAATTTTGGATGTCTTGGAATGTATTAAACGTGGCACAGTTTCTGGAGCTTTTAACAAAGCTTTAGCTTTGAAAATGCATCTTCTTTTGTCTTCATTCTAGCTGGCTTCCACACAAAGATCTTTTAGATGAGATAGATACTGAAGCTTTCCGTTGTTGACGCATTAGCCTTAACTATTAACATATTCAGCATGATTTTCTAATATTTAACATCACTTTTGCAGTGGCACATAACTGTTGCTCTTTACAAACTCTAAGAGCCAGCTCCTCCTCTGATGCAAACTGGACTGCCAGTTTACAACAGCCCAGGAACTGACCCAAGAAGTTTAGCAGGGAGTTGGCTGCTACTATGACATTGTGTCAGACTGAGTCAGGAGACTGGCTGCGTCCACCTCCAAATAGGAACACTAGCATTTAAAATAAATAGAATGACACTATAAACCAGCAACACGAAAATAAGCATCTGCAAAAGGATCTTGGGGAATGACATCAACAGACAAAAGAGTGTCTGCTCCCAGTGGGAAACGAACACCAAAACAGCAGTGGAATGCTCTTAAACTAATTATTACATTGCTGGACTTGGGAATGGAAAATACTACAAAAAGGTAGTACATTGAAGCACTGTTACGGAGCATAAAGGATTCACAGTCTATCTTGGAAAGTAAAGCCATTTGTGTTCCCTGACTGAAAGAAGATGCCAACTTTCTCAGAAAAAGCCTAAACTAAAATAGCACCTATAGTACCTAAAAGATTCTGGGTGGAAAATAGCTGCCCAAACCTCAAATATGTTGAAACTTCAGCATCTGCACACAAATCCAAATTTCCCTCTCCTCTGTACAGGTCTAAACGTATAATTAAATCCACCAACTTAGCTGGTGGTTTTCCAAAACAAAGTGGATGTTGGATCGGACTCTGGCTGTAAAGATTTATATCTATACACATTCCTATTTTGATTTCCAGTTTCCTCAAATGTTTGAAGAATGGTGACAGTTAATTAAGAAACTATGGGGGGGGAGGGGGGGGGCTGTTTGTTTGGGTTCCAATCATTAATCATTTGAAACTTCACTGTACCTGTAGTGTCGGGAAATCTCTTCTTCCACCTGGGTGGTAAAGTCACATTTGGTACATGAGTGTTCTTTGCTCTCCTTGAGCGTCAGCGGCCCCTCTGCACCTGGCAGGGCATTTGTTTCTGGTTTGACATCAGACGCTTGGCCTTCGTGTGCATTCTCATAGTGGAGCAGGAGAACGTCCACGTCGGGAGTGGAGAATGAGCACTGATGGCACTGGTGTTTGACTCTAGAGCTTCCTGTCACCCCTGGAGACAGGTGCAAAAGCAAGAGAGCACAGTGGGAACAATTACTTTTTCTGCAAGCAAATGGATAAGTAATTTCTCCAAGGTGCTTTTCTGGGCTGCAGAGGCCTCGGGGACAGAACTGACAGTGCTTAATGGTACATTTATGAATGTTGTGTAGCTGCTGATAGTGACGGAGAAGTGGGCCCACCACTATTACATCTGGGCCATGGCTCTTTGAATACCTAAAGTCACAAAACTGACAGTTGTAGCTTGTCACCATGCTGTCCTCTGCTCCTTTGCTACTCAAGTCTTTCTTTTTCGCCACACTCGCACCCTTTTCTGTCTTTGTCACTAACTCCCCATCTGCATTTTTGGCTAGATCATTCTGGTTAATGACAGATCCCCTAGAAAGCTTATCATTCAGATCTGGGTGAAGGCTCCCTGCCTGGCTTCCCCCATGCTGTTTGCTGTAATGTTCTAATAGTTTCAAAGAGCTGGACGATTCACAGCTGAAACTGCAAAATTTACACCAGTAATAACTGGTTGTATCGGTACCATTTTGTCTAGAGGAATCTATTGGCTTGATGGGCACCGAATATCCAACTGGCGTATCATCTCCTGCTTTTACAGTGATTCTGTCTTGCCACTTCCCCAAGTCTCCAGAATCACATGGTCGAAGAGTAGGACTGGATTTATTGGAGTTTTTCTCTGAAGTTTTACCAGTATCAGAGGAGGGAAGGGCTGCTTTCATTTTGTTTGGGTGAGTCTGTAAGAAGTGTTGCTCTAGTTCAGTGGAGGAGTTGCCCATGTAGGTGAAATTGCAGAATTTGCAGCGGAAGTACTTGGTGTTGCCCTGGCAATCTGGAGTTTTCCGCCCAATTCCAATAAAGGTTCCACCTAAAGTAACCTGTGAATAAAGAATAAGGTTATTTTAGCTCCACTGTATATTTATTTAAATAGCAGGGAGTGGAAAGGGGGGGGGGGAAGAGAAAGAGAGAGCAACTGATTCATAAGCCTCTTTTATTAATCATTGCCACCATTTTCATTTGTACTATGTAAGATATCACACATACACCAGCATATATTTAACATTTGTTGATGAATATTTTTAAATGTTTCTCATAGCTGAGTAACAAATATATTGATTTGCTGAGACTGAGGCACATGTGCACAAGATGATCTTAGTGCTGATAGCACTGTTCCTTCCTTCACTATATCATTAAATAATGTCAGTGATAGAAGATCCAACAATCAGTTCCCATAGCTCTGAAGCCTTTGAAAGGAGATTCTCCTGGGAGTCTATACCAGGTGTGGAAGAAAAAAACCGACCCTCAGTCTTTTGACTTAGATGCTTTAATCATATCCATGTTTCCAATCAAAGAGGATTGCTTTCTAAATTCAAGCAAGCAAAAATTAAATTTCAAATAACAAATTCAGTTTGCTGTGTCAGGAATATGACCAATTCTTACAAATATCATTCCTACACAAGTATCCAGTATCCACCAGGATGCCATTTTACAGAGCCATAGTGGCTGATGTCTCAAACAAGAGGCAGTTTTCTCAAGGATTACTCACAGCAGACATTCTCCAAGGAAATCTTCTGCTCCTCTCATGCACAGAGCTCAATTTAGTCCAAAAAGGATGGAAAAACTACAGTAGAAAAATGGCATGTGGCAAAGAAAACTACCACACCCAAGTCCATGACATCACTAATTACACACACAAAAAATAAGGTAGGTCTACTTAACTGTTCTCATGATGTCTGAGCAAAATGCTCTGCAGGAAGGGAAGAAGGCTTCCAGGGCTGATGTTAATAAAGCCCATGTTCTCACAGCAAGGCAGGCCTGCCCTTCCCAGGAGTGCACCACACCTGCCCCTGACATCAGGGGGAGATTTGCTGCTCCTGTACAACTGGTTTGAAGGCCAAAGAATCTCTTGACAAAAATGTCACCATTGCACAGCTTCTTTTCCTGAGTAGCAAATAGCGTATAGCATCCAGAAGATAATTCCCAAAATCCACAGATATTGACTCCTTTGCCATCATCCAGTCTACACGACATGGTGTAGACATGGGTGGAAGCTCCGTTGTGACATATTCTCAGTTTTTACACCCAGGAAATGTCTTACAGGGAATATAAAATTCAGCCTTGCAGAGTTAGACTTTCATTCTCCCAACCAGTAAGTGTATTACTACATTTCTGCAGATTTCAGTTCTAACGCATTAGGCAAACGGTGTAATTTTTCTTCTCCTCAACAGCTATGCCACAAAGGTAACGTGATTACTGCTCATTCAGTATCACACCAAATGGAAAGACTCAGACACAGAGAGATCAAGAAATGTAAACATTTTTAAATGTATATAATATAAATGCCTTTTAGCCATTTAGCTCAGAGAATGAAATGCTACCCTTTGTATCTCATCAGAACTGAGCATGCGTAGTGAGGCAATGAGTTACTAAACCATGATATAATGAGCTACTGTCATTCAGCCTCCAATTCTTTTTTTCTATTTGTTTTTTTCCTTAAGGAAGCAAAATCCCCATGCACTGGTTAAAACTTTTCCTTAAATAAACTGAAAATGGCTTTCTGTTTGTTTAGGAAACTTATCTCATTAGGCAATGGTGAGTCAGGCAGCCAAATCATTAGAACTTAGCTGTAATAACATTTTCACTTTTAACTGAGGCTACACATTCTGCTATCAAATTATGAACTTGGTTTTGAAGAGGTTCTTTGCAAGAGGGATGTTTAACAGGTCTTCTGTTATGCAGGAGTTACCTCCCTTTATGTATTTTATAGCAAGCAAGAACTGGAGACAAAGCCATGCTGAGACTGATACAATTGACAACAGTGGGATCTGGGTCTGCCTTCTAGTATCTGGCACTTTAGGTCTCCATTCACTGCATTATTTCAATGTTCAAAGTCTTAGTGGTGTCCAAAGACAACTTAAAAAACGCACTGATGGAATTACAGTAAACAGAAAATAACATCAGTTCACTGCATGATTATGTAAGTTGCAACGTGATCTGGTTTTGTTCACTTAATTAGATATGTATGTTTGTTCTATGCTTGCACAGAAAACTGATCAAAATGCTTTACCTTAAGTGGCTCTAATGAGTAAGTACATTCATTACTCTCAACTGTCCAGCCACAGTTACTGATAACAAACCGATTTTGCACACCTCTGCGGACACCAGTTACAAACTCTGAGTTACAATAATCCCAGCTGCTATTCATTGCTAATTACTTTTATTTAAGAACATTGGTAAAACATATGAGTACTAGCATTTTCTACAGTGGACTGTAAATCACACCATTTCTGTAACTTGTGTTAATCCTGCTTAGTGGTCTACACAGCAAGTTTGTGTTCCATGCTAATACATCCTTCTCTGCATCACAAGAGGATAAAGCAGAACTAAATATTCCCACAGTGCCTGTGTTAAGTTCTTGTAATGCGGGAGACACATACAGTCTTTACACCACTCAAATGTAATTGATTACCAGTTACTGGTTTGGCATTTCCCTGAATACCTGCCACAATTCAAAATAATTCATTGCATTAGACCCATGTATGTGAAAAGTAACTCATGGTCATCTTAATGTTATTACACTCAAAAGCCTCTTTTTACACACAACAAAGCCTACTGAAAAGCTCCATGAGGGTCATCATTCAAAGACAACTCAAGAAACTGGTTTCCATGCAAAGAGGTTGGGAGAAGCACTTGAAGTGACAGTATAAACTGAATCTGTTTCAGCTTTCAGCCAGTCACATTTGGAAGAAACCCACACATTTGCAGAACTGTTTGGATTCCCACACTTTGCTCGAATCTTGGCTTGACTTTCAGATTTTTCAGTTACATGTTGTATCTCTATGTACAGGCACTAAACATCTTCAATGGTAATAAAATTGTCCTTCACCACTGCTCTCTCTGATCTGCCCCACAAAAAGTAAAGGAGGAGAAAGTGGAATATGGATGGATGGGTGGATGGGTGGATGGGTGGATGGGTGGATGGATGGATGGACAGACGGACAGATATTGAGGTATACATTCCACAGAAATCAACATCCACATTTCTGTATCGTATCAGAAGTGATAAATTCTTGTATTTACTCCCTTATTTCATTCTGATCCCAACAAAATTTAATCTCCTGCTCTGCTCTAACAGTTACATTTCCTTAGGCAGACACTTCTTCCCAACATAAAAAAGAACCTAAACAAAAGCAACGCTAAAATTTCGCAATTCTGTTCCAGCACTGGAGTCCAAAGTGCCAGCTGACACAGCTAGTGGCAGTCAAAAATACAGGTACAGCTTGTAGAGGAAATGTAGGAACAACTATAGATTAACAGTTCCCTCAACACACAAAGAAGAAAATTAATCTTCACAATTCTCTTTTTAAAGAGAACCTAACATACAAGTTCAGATTGTGGAAACATGATTTAATTCTTCCCTTCATCGCCATTTGCTTATGAAATCTTGGGATTACCATATTTCTGCAGCATCTCAACTGTGGCAATATACTTGGTATTAATTATTACATTGTGTGAAAGAAGACAGATAGAATGGCTTCTCCATTCTTATGCTGGATGTGGTTGCACCAATATTCTTTAAAAACTGCTCTTCAAAGACATGTCTCATTCTGGGATTAAACTGAAATATATTTCACAGTAAGATTTCCATAAACTCAAAACTCTTAATCATTAAGTTTATTCATTAATAGGGAAAATTGTCAAAATGTGAAGCTCATGTGTTAATACAACTAAGCTATCTCCTCATAGCAAACACACATTTCCAAAAATAGCCAGAAAAAGAGAAAAGATAACATGATAATTGACAGTGTTTCAAGATGTACTTTCTAAAGTATGTTGGCAAGTAATTCAACAAAGCTGTGTAATTGCACTATATGTTTCCAACAGATATATCTACTTTGCTTTAATTAGTCAAGACAATGATTTCATGGAATAGATGGACTTGGGCAAAGAGAAGTACTTTCCTCTTTTTTTTAAAAAAATGTCTTTGATTTTTGCCCTTGATCCAAATGCTACCCTATTCTCCCTCTTCCTTTTCAAAATTCAATCCTAAATTCCATCACCCCAAAGCAATTTACAAATACTTCTTACAGAAACTGAAAAAAATCACCAAGGAAGAGAAAATCTGCCATCTCCTGTAATCATGTGTTGCATGAAGAAAATTCTACCAACAAACTACATCTACATAAGAGATTCAACCACAAGGATTACATGCTCAGGGTAAAGCTGTATGAACCCTGGCTTCTTCTGCAACTACTGATTAGAATCCATCTGCATTGGAACATCAAAAGTTAATGAATCCTTTTTTTTTTTTTTTTTCCCCTTACCTGGGTTACATCTTTGGCTAATCAGGAGGTGAAAGGCTCCAGATCCCTTACCAATCTTCTGAGCCATCCAGTCTGCTCTTGCAATTACTCTTAATCTTCTAATCCTAAAATATTTTCTAATGCTCTTGTTTATTCATTTGCTTTGTGCAATATAGCATCCAGAACATTTTAACCATCCCACATTTATGAACTTCTTCATGTCATGCAGGCCAGAACAGATTCCTGGCTTTCATGCAAGTTTGTGTAACACCACCCAGTATTCTAACCTCCCCTATGGAGAATTCACTCCCTCTCACTCACTCCCTTTATGCATTTTAAATTAGGAGAATCTTCAGAGTATATTCTTAAAACTATTTACAGTGATTAATTTATAGGTACATAAATCTATGTTGCACAAGTGAGGCAAAAACTCAGCGCAAACTCCTGGCTTTCTGGGCTCTTCATACTTACCAAAACAAGAAAGCAAACTAATGGATCACTTTCATTCAAAGTGCATTCTTCTTGAGATTTGTTCTGTTGCCATTGAACCCAACACAGTTTTTGTGTCATTAGAATTTTATAAGTATTTTTAAAACAAAGACTGTGACAGAACAATAACAGAACTTAAATTAAGGTCAGAAGACCAGATGTGCAAAACCAACAAAAGAAAGAAAGAGAAAATCAAGACTTTCATTTGCAAACTAGTGCTACTAGACTAGTATCTAAAGAAGCACCATTCCTTCTATTCTCTGTAGATAAAATTACCAGACAGTTCCTTGGCTACTGTAAACTCACACAGTCTTACCGGCTTAGAGGCAAATTCGCACTGATTCATACCAGAAGAAAACCTAGCTTTTCTTTTTCCCCAGAAACTTTATTTTTTTGAGCTCTCATCCTTTCTGTAGGCTATCTTAGCAGTTTATAACTTTAAATATAAGCACTAATATTACTAGTCCCACCAACTGTTTTTATTAGCCGCTCTTCAAACACTACCACATATCCCTGCAGTAAGGTAAGGAATATCAATACATAAACAATTTCGTTTTGAAGCCTATGAGTATACATCACATCAGCTGTTCCACAAACTGTCCATCTGAATATTCTAATATTAGTTTAGACTACTACTCACTGCAAGACAGCTAAAATGGCTTATTTCTGCCACAGAGCAAGGCAATGTTCCCAGGCACTTACTATGTAGCCGATGACATGCTGTAAATCATTGCCTATCATTCTGAAGAGTAAACCTGCAAATGTCTCCACAGAAGTGATATAAAGAACTTCTACTGCATCTAATCATACAAATCATTGCTTATCAGCTATTGTCAATACAGAAGTTAAATACCTCTTCCATGTGCTTTTTCACATAATATTTATGAGTGTATGCAGTTACATACACCTAAGAAGTAAATATATGTATACATGCTCTCAAGCAAATGCATATGGACTTCTTCATTTGTGTGATTTACCACCACCAATTTCTCTACCTGCCACTATTTTTTTAATGTCAGTTGTTTAAAAGAGATGACTGAATTCTGTGCTTCTGAGGAGTGACTCTCAAGTGTGCAAGGCAGCCTCCAAGCCTGACCACGATGCAGAAATAGAATTCAAAATAAACTGGTATGCCCACACTCAGGAGAGCTTGACAGTTTTCAGTTTATCAGGAAAGTGCCCTGAGAGTCTGCAACATGGCTGACATGAAATGGGCCTTGGGCAACACCGGCCTTCATGCAAGTTCTGTTCTAACATATGCTGCAAAACCTAGCATGGCAATCTAGTCCACAAGATCAGGATACATCATATGCAGCAACAGTTGTTCAACTTACTTAGATCTAATTCCTGTATTGTGAACAATTGAACCAAAGTCAGTGAAACAAACAATATAAAATTTGGATCCTTTTGTCCAAGCATGCAAGGAAAATGAAACTCATTCATATACATGTTTCTATTTGCTCACATCAACCAGTTATGTGGCTTCTAGGAAGCCCACTTGACAAAGAACTTTAAGAAGGTTTGATTTACTAATAATACAAAGGAAAACGCTGTACTTTTTAGGCCTCCAATCTGTAATCTCACTTCATCCGTAAGAGTCCCTTTGTCAAAATCACCAGAAACCTTTATCATGAAAAGTGCTGCTGATTACAACTGTACCCCTAAAAAACCCTACAATTTTTTAAGTCTTACCTTCACAGCATCACATTCAATCTGTTAATATAAGTGTGAAGGACAAAAAGCAGAACAAACAAATAAAATGTTTAACCTACAAAAGCAGAACCTACAAAAAAAATCACCGTTTCTCATTCAACTGAATCCTAGTTAAAGACTACACTTCATACTAGTCACACATGTCTAATCTGAGAACAGAAAAGATTTGATACACTGAAATCCAGACCACTAAAAACCACTCATGACATAACACCATGTAGACACATGGAACTCACCGGTGATTTATGAAGGACACAAAAGGAAGAGCTTTACAGGCTCTGTGTGGGCACTTCTACCACCTTCTAGGACACTGAGCAGCCAGCTGGCTGAACATCCAGAAATGCTTTTGGTTGCTGTGAAAATCCTGGCGAAGCTGTTAGCCTTATTTATGATATGTACTTATATATGTAACCAGCAGATCAAGGGAGGTGGTTCTCCCCCTCTATTCCACTCTCATGACCCCACCTGGTCCATCTGGGGATGGGTATCCAGCTCTGGGGCTCCCAGCATAAGGCAGCCATGCACCTATTGGAGTGAGTCCAGAGGAGGCCACCCATCACCCACAAAGATGATCAGAAGGCTGAAGCACCTTTCCTATGAAAACAGGCTGCTCAGCCTGGAGAAGAAAACGTTCTAGGGAGACTTTATAGTAGCCTTCCAGTACCTACAAGGGTACAAGAGTGCTGAAGAGGAACTTTTTATAAGGGTATGGAATGTCAGAACAAGGGGCAACAGCTTCAACCTGGAAGTGGATAGCTTTAAGTAAGATATTAGGAAAAAATTCTTTACTAGGAGCGCAATGGGGCACTAAACAGGTTGCCCAGAGAAACTGTGGATGCTCCACCCAGAGATGCCCCATCCCTAGTAGTGTTCAAGGCCAGATTGGATGGGGCTCTGAGCAGCCTGGTCTACTGGAAGATGTTCCTGCAGGAGGCAGAAACTAGATGAGGTTTAAGGCCCCTCCCAAATCATTCTGTGAATCACGTATGACAAAGCATTAGGCTGAGTGGTATAGGACAACTCTTAAAATATTGGATGTCTAGAACCACAGAAGAAAACAATTGTTGATAACCTCTCATTATTCTGTGGGACAGTAGATAAAGCAGTAATTTATTCCTTTTCTTTCCCTCCCCCCCCCACCCCCAGGTGCATTGAAATACAATCAACAAACTTAACAATGGCTTTTATCAGTCCATGCTTTTTCAGAAATTTGTCTTCTTATATGTTTGTCTAGATCTAAAACATGAAACAATCAAGACCAGAGGATTAAATTTTAAAAAATTAGGGTTTGGTACATTCTGAATCTTTTTAATGGCTGAATAGAAGAGGAGATAGATCTGTGCCAATGAGCCCCAGAACCAGGGCCAGGATGAGCAGGAAACACCTCAAAGGTAGCATACACAATATGTAAGCAACCATAAGAACTGCTGAGCACTGCAGTATGTCTCTGTTCAAGGCTGCATAAATACCCTTCCCCTTGGGACATGCCATCTGAAACCCTTACCTGAACACAGACATTTCTGTCCTTTCTTTGAGGGACACTATTCTCTTTTAACATACACCAGGAAATGGGGTCACGCTCCCTTTTATACAATAGCCTAATGGCTTGAACACTTGTTCAGGAAACAGGAAAAGTAGGTTCCTTTCCTTGCTCTGTCAGAGGGGATCCAAGCCTGCTTCTTCACTTTTGCTGGGCATGTTCTACGCCTTAGCTATAGGCTGCTATGTGGAAGACAGCACCCTCCAACCTTCCTGTTGAAGATGTCTCACTTACTACTCATAAAAATATTGGGGGTTAGAAAAAAGACTGCCTGCTCTGTACTTGCCAGCAACTTGTCTGTCTCCAGACTTTAACATACACATTAAATAGTCATTAGATCAAACAGAGAAGGAGACTTAATCATACAGCAGCAAAGGCAATAGCTTTCAGCATCATAGCTGTTAACTCAGTCACATGCATTTTACTTTAAGCAAAGTCTTTAGATCCAGTATAAAGACCACTGCTTTAGGCACATTCACAAAGCCTTACACAGGCTCAAAAATCCAGCAAGACAAAGTTGCCTATAGAGATTGATCAATTAACTAAATGTGAAGAAAAAGTAATGGGGGGGACATCAGCAAAAAATCTATTGAACTCACTTCAAATGCTACTTTGATAAAAGCTATAAAGCTGATTAACACATTCCCTGGGAATTTAGAGATGTGATAGTGAATGTTTTCTTAAATCTATACTGGGAAGAAAGTTAATCTCCCAGAAACTGCTCAGTGATTTTACCTCATCCTATGGAATTCATTATAACTCAATGAACCAAAAACCTTTGAAGAGAAAAATGGGAACAAGGAGTACAGTAGATTTTTAACAGAAAATAACATTTTCAAGGGAATCTTTTTGGATTAAATATTTGTATCAAGTAAAAATCTGTACAATAGGAATGCCAGAAAGGCTGGATTACTTACACAGTTCCCAGACAAATCCTCTTTAGGTACTACAAAACACACTCCCATTATCTGAATACCTGTACATGAAGCCAAATGTATATTCCCCAGTTTGGCTGATTACACCCCCTAAAAGCTGCATTTAAGGTTGAGAGGGTGGTTTTTTTGGCTGTGGGTGAGGTTTAACTTCACTTCTGTGATACAAGTCCAAAAATGTATTTGATTTCTTTTTCCAAGCCCTCAGCAAATGGATCACATCCCTAGCTCTCTACAGATAGGATAGGAGATACTGTATTTTCCTGCACTCAGGCATTTTCCCATTGCTTTTTGTTTGCCTTTGTTATGAATGCAAACTATGGGGCTCCACAGCACCCGTCACTACTACAAATCTTAGGATACCATCATCTCAACTGACTACTGTGACCCAGATCAAAGTCAGTCATCTTCCTCCTCTGGCTTCTGTGCCCAGTTCCATGGCCTGAGACCATAAATCTACTGATAACTTCCAGCCTAGCTACAACAGAACAGTTTGCTAAGTGCAGGGGATCAATAAATCAGATCCTAAGCCCAGTTCATTATTATTTCAAGTTAATTACAAAGGGATTCTTTTCATTCAGCCCAGTACCTATACAAAATAATAGTGTTAACATGGACCAATTATTCAGGTTCAGTTCACTCTCATGTTATACAGGAGTTTGACTGAACCAATTTTAGCTGGAGCACCAATCAATATGATCCCTTGTTGTGGCAGGAGATGCCAGCTATTCAGATGCATGAGAAAAACCCTCCAAAATGGATACAGGAGTAATAAAAACATGAGTGGGATCAAAGGGGATTTTCAAATTTTTTTTACTTTGTTTATGACTTTCACAAAGCTGCTATGAATCATGAGTGGGGAGGAGAAAGCATAAAAATATTCATCAGTTACTTATCTTCTGACATGTTCTGGATCAACATCTGGTGCATGTGCAATTGATGCACAAACACTTATTTAATCTTCTATTCCCAAACTGACCACGGAAAATTAGCACCCTTAAAAATGAAATTTCTAGAGCCAGGTTTTTTTCTCTTTTTTTCTTTCAAATACACAGCCAACATTGTATAGGCCGTGTGTTCTATTTTGGAAAATGTTTTTTGTCTGAGAAAAGACTGATGGTAAGTAGATTATCTATGGGCTGTTTCCTACCGCTTTTTGTCTCCCCTGCAGTATCTTACTGCCAGAGTTTAGTAGACAAGTATAGTCTAGATTCAGCTGTTTTATTTCTCATTCTATCAGCTCAAACTGAGATAGCTCACACATCTGTTTTATTTCTGAGAGCACTGCAAAGGAAAAGCGCCCAGCTCATTCTAATCAAGCATAAACTTTCCTATAAATAACTAAGGACCTAATGAAACAATTGTTTGGAGGAAATGAAAGTGTGTTTAGAAACTCGAATTCCTCTATACTGTATGTCTGAGCTGTTCCAGTTTGAATGTCTTCCTGACAGCATGGATCAGTTGCTCTAAGATGCTGTCCCTGGAGTCAGCAAACTGAAACTATAGCAGGAAATCCAGGTATTAAGATCATACTATGTGCTAATTATAGATCATCATTTCACAATCTGACATTCACTTCTAACCTCTTTTAACTACATCATGTATTTGCTTTCTAATCAGTTTGACAGGAGAGAGTGTCTGACATGAGACAGTGATCTTTTAGTAAGACAGCAGTTCAAAGACTACAGCTTTTAAGCATAGTAATGACCTTAGTTTGATTTGCTGTTCCACAAAGAAATTGTAGACTTTCTTTAAAAAGAGGAAAAGTTTAAATAATTTGAAAAGGTTCAAGTTCCTGACTTGTTTTCTGGTTTTGGCTTCTTCCTTGAAGTTAGATGTTAGCCATCTTAACCTGTCTTGCAAAATTTCTTTCCTATAGCTATGGTTTCTGCAAGATGATTAAGCATTTTCAGCCTCTTCCTTTTTATTTTAACATACCCTGGGAATTTTATCTGGTGGTTACCACAATGTTTCCATGTATGCAGTCACTTGAAAATGGATGGACATTTGCGCATGTTTTGTTTGTAAACATTACTTTGGCTTGATTTTTCTTAAAATCTGAATTTTTGTATCATGTAGAATACTGAAATATCCTACTGTATCTCTCAGTTCAATCCAAAGATTTTTTTTTTTAAGCAGCATCTATTATTTTTTAACTAATTAAGTATTAGCTGATAAGAAACTAACAGAAAGTCCATGAAAAACTTTTGAGTTCGCTCTGTCATGGTAAAAATAAGATTTTTTTTTCCCCAGCAGTATCTGTAGTTTTTTTTCCTACTTCAACTAGATGAGAATGACTGAGGCAATAATCCTTTTCTTACAGGCTTACTAACATGAAGGACAGCATGGATTACTGTTACTTTTTGAAATGTTTTAAATATCCATTGTGTATCCTGTTTTTCTGGCATGAGACAGCCTCAGAACTGCCAAGACTTGCCATTTATTTTATCTTAATAAGGAATCAATAAGCCAAATCTTGACTCCCAGCAGCTGATAATTTAGGATTACATTTTTAATTTCCAGCTGCTGTCTTTTGTCTATCTGGTTGTTATTTTTCATTATTATTTGCTCTTTTCTTTCCATGACAGTAAATCCTTCAGATATGATTAGCAATTCAGCCGTTTGCCTGTTTGCTGAATAAGATCTCTTGCTATTGATTACCATAACGAGTAAATCCTACACAGAAATGTCACTGGTCAAAAAGCCAAATACTCCTCTACTGTACAAGATGCTCAGCAGACCTGCAGCAAGCCTAGCTAAAATGGACCAAAAGGGTTCTAAATGCTTAAGCAGGTTCTATGAGATACAGTAATCACGAGGGTAGGAAAGGCTTTGCAAGATCTGGCTCTGCAGCTGAGAAGGCAGTGAGCAGAAGCGGGGAGGCTGGGAGCATACAAACCTGCACATCGTAAGTCCCATTTAATAAGACAGGCCTCTGGGAATTGATGTCCTGCAGTACCCCTGAAAGCACAGTGCGGTTGACTTTCTGGAAGTCTTTGGAGTGACTGAATTGCACCATGTTGTGGAGAGCCAAAATTTTAGTGTCGAGCTCAGCATCCTGCCTGGTGCGGTTGTGCAGTCCTAGGTGGTACTTGCGGAAGTGTTTGATGAGATCTGTGGGGTCGTTCCCGTAGTAACCATACCCACAGATGTTGCATTTGAAGTCCTGAAGCTCTGGAGACAGAGGCGCTGTATCTGGGTTATCGTTTACCAACAAATCTGCTTTTGATTTGTTCAGCCTTAAGCCCCCATCTGAAGGCACTTGTGGGTTTTTTGAGGCCATGGGGACTGGGCTTGAGCCTTGGCCATCAGTTTGACCACTTTGCACTTGCACTGTTTCATCTGAAGCTTTTGGCGACATCTGACGCTCCTCATTTGTCTCCGCTGCATCTCCTGACGGGGTACAGACCACATCTTGGGTGTCATCTGCATCTGATTTTTGAGGAGACTTCAAGGGCTCACAGATTCCCCCAACAGCTGGAGATGAGAAAGCCAGCATATTTCTGTCTGTCACCTCATCATGAGGGAAGGATGGAACATTTCCTCCCTTATTGTGGCTTTCATAATTGAAGCCAGCCTTTTCACTCAGCACTGAGCTTTTTAAGTCCTTTTTAACACTGGAAGATGGCTCTTGGACATGCATGCAAAGTTCCTCCTTGTTACTTAACTCTGCCGCATCACCCTGGTCAGTGTTTTCTTGCATCTGCTCTGCAGAAAATTCTTTTTTCCTTCCAGACTCTTCACTTTCAGTACCTGTAGACTCAAGGGTCTGTACCTCACCTTCACTAGCAACGTTTCTTAGAGGGGGATTCTTTTTCCGGACCATATCTACCACAGAGAAAGAAATAAGAAAGAAAGAAAGAAAAAAAAAAAAAAAAAAAGAGAGAGAGAGAGAGAGAAAAAAAAAAAAAAGAAAAACCTATAGAATTATTCAAGATATGTAACAGATTACAAGCCTGACACTTTTAAAAGCATTCTGAACTACATAAATACATTGAGTACATCAGCTTTTCAGAAATTTTTTGTTGAATAGGTTTTTTAAACTATGCAGAACATTTTCAAAAAATTACCACACTGAGACTAAACTTAACTAAAAATAGAACTGTAAAAAACCTACAAAAACACTTCCATGAGAGTCAGTGAATTGCAGGTTTCATTATCTTTTGGGATGATAATGGTCTGGCAGGATGAATTTTAAATGAAAGTTCCTTTTAAAATAATTCTAGAAAACTAAGGGGAAAAATAAACTTTTGAAGTCTAATGTTCATACACAGTACAAGTACACATAACATAGTTTTGCAAAAATACACCTAAAAGACATAACCTCAAGAAGAACTTAAACAAGTTATTAGGAAGAAAACAGATTTAGGAGAGAAAGTATCTGAGGTTTCAGAGAAAGTATTTTCCTAAGCAGGTATCAGTTTCTCTATAGAAAAAGTTCCCCCTCCTACTGCCCATAAACTTCAAACAGCATTATATGGATATTCTAGAGTCTGGACCCACAGTCCATTATTCATGTAATTAGTTCTATTTGCCAAACAAAGAGAAAGTAACTTTATTAGGAAACCCGTTGTCAATAAAACTTTACAGGCCTGGATTCAGACATTTGACATCACTGTGTGGCTGAGCCAGGATCTGCCCTGAAAACACCTGGAATCCACATGGATCTAATCAGCCAAACCCTTCTCTGTTCAGTCCTCCTTGCAGACATAGCCCCTACTGCTAAATCTGCAAGTACACTTCCATGATGCATTTAAGAAAGCTGAGACAGGACAGCAATAAGGATCAGAGAGAAAGGGGGAGTCTGCCACCGATGAGTTAGCTGCTTTCTGAACGGAGAAGATTATGGAAGGACAAGTAATCACACTGTGCAGGAACTAAGTCAAATTCCTCATCCACTTCACCTTCCCCACCCTATTTAAGAGAAAATATATATATGAAACTCCCCTGCTTTCTCCACTGCGTGGTTCTGGATTTGATATTCATCACCAGCTGGTTTGATCCATTTGTGTTCACATGCTAGCTATGGGCAGAAGACAGATGTGCCCCAACTCTTCTATGCTCTTAATCCTTGCCAATGCTGTATACAAGGATGGATGTTTCTCTTTGCCAAATTGTGTGTGGTCTGGTGGCAGCAGCCTGCAGTACCACACATGAGATGTGAGCTACAGACTCAAGTCTGAGCCCCCATTCCCAGGCCAGCCCCTGGCCAGGCCCTACAGAGGCACTGGAGATATTTATTGCTGTGCTAAGGGAGGACCACCTGGCGACTCTGGGAGCTGCACTGATGTGCTCCAAGCAGTGCTGTATCCAGATCTTTGAAAGGACAACCTTCTCAAAACAGTACTTTGAGAAGTAAGGCTGGGGACAGAGGTTAAAAACAAAAGAACAGGCATCTGTACATCCTCTTATTTATATCTGCTCCACATGAAAGGGCACTTTATGCTCTGTTGATAAAAACAGACAACATCTTAGGGGAAATGTTCAACTTGTGTCTTGGGCTGGCTCTGTTGTCTTTGTGGTTGAGCTGATCCACAGGCAGCATGGGCTACAGCAAGGCGGCTTTCACACAGAATGCCAGCTCGTGCTACAGAAATTTTGACACTCCGTGCGGTCTTAATAGGTTTCTTAAATGCCTACTGCAATTCCTTACTGTAGAAGACATATAAGCTTGGGAACCAAATGTCTTCTCTTTAATATCAACTACACCTATGAGGGGACGTATGAGCTAAATTGGACTTTTTTTTCCCCAATAGCTTCTGAACCATGAAGTCACTCAAAACTAAAGAGAAAATATTTTCTGCGGTGGTAAGAGAACTATTACAATATAGACTCGGTCTACTAAAACAACATGCACACATATATAATTCAAGGTATAAAGATAGTCATCAGCCTTTCAGCATTGCTACTTCTCTGTGAGAATCCACGAATGCTCTTGGTTAACACACATTAAAAATATCTGTGAGCATCTCTGGTAGGTGTTCAGCTAAGTATGTACTTTTCTCCTGGTTACACGTCCCAAACCATTTCTAAACTAACTTCCGTTTAAATGCAATTCATGGCAGATAACAGAGAAAGAAGTCCTGACTGCACAGAGAAGAAAAAGTCAGAAATTGAGAAAGTAAACATCATGACTCTTACCTCAGTCAAAATTAAACAAGACTAAATGCAACATTCTAAAATGTTTTTGTTACAGATATTTTTGGCAGATAGGAAAGCATAGAGATTTGCTATCTTCATGACAACTGACAGAAGAGAGTCGCATAAAAGAACAGAAAAAAAAGTTCCTCTCAAGAAAAGAAAAGAAAAATCTGGAATGTATACAGGCTAACTGGACAGTACATCTAGCTACTTTAGTTCTAATTTTCCCAATACATTTGTAAGTCTGAGTTGTTAATGGAGGGGAAAAAAGAAAACTGTATCTGCCTAATGGAGCTTTTTCATGCAGTATTCTACACTTGGAGAAAGAAAGGAAAGAAGAAAGAAGATAACATTGACTTCCTTAAGTTGAATTTAAAAGTACTTTCCCTACTTTTTTCTTTTAGCTTTTGAAAAATCATCTGTCATTTATTTGTTTGATATCCACTCAAGGGGATGGTAAGAAAAGACACAGGGATTTTTTTTGTTGCTGAAATTCCACCACTATCATTTTTCAGAGACATATTATGTAAATAAAACTACATTTGCAATACTCCTAAATTGAAGAAACCATCCCCTAGCAAGTCATAAGTTAGATATAGAAAGAATATAGCCACTCTGAAATTATTATCTCTAAGACAAATAACAGATTGCACAATGTTTTATTGTGTGCCAAGTACGTTTTCGGTTAACAATTTCACTTGAAAAAATAGATCACATACTTGTAAAATCATACCCAGCATTGACTTCATAAGGCATGTGGCTTTAGAGTGCTTTTTACAATTATTAATTCTATTAGTCAACTAGCAGGCGGGCTAATGCAATTGTCTTAGAAGATGCACGGAAGACACAGAAGACATTTTGAGAGCTGATCTGTATATCTGCAAAACAAAACAAAAAAAAAAGGTTTTCCTTCCTAAATTATGCATTCAAAATATGGCGTTTACTTAAAAACATTATTATACCTATTGTACATTCCCACGCATCTATTACTGGGCACTACACAAATAGAGTCTACTGTTCTCTGTTTCCCTCAAACATGAGAAATCCCATAGCTCTCTTCTCCTCAGACACACGTGCTCTTGCACACACACACTCTCACACAAAAAGATAAGTATCTCAGAGCTAATGTTTACCAAACACAAAGGCTAAAACAAGTTTAAAGTAACTGTTGAAAATGAGCTGTAGAAAGAAAGCGTCTTAAAAATTCACATGCATCATCATGGGACTGGCCTAATGGGATAGTTAATGGCATCTGAATAACTCCATCAGCAGTTGTAAGTTAACCTCTGCTGGCTGCCTTATGTTCCACTTCAAACAAAATTAGTGGTGTTACTTTCGTTGTTAGCAGGCAACATCCCACATTTCTACAATGTCATCGCAATAGTAAGTACATTTGTTGGGTGCTAGTTACGAAGCCTAGTGAAGAACAGGCTTTAGGACTAAACTGCCTTTTCATCACTGAAAATAGTGATCTGCCCAAAATAAAAGAATTACTAAGCCTGATGTGAATGAAAGGACTTCTCGAGCTGAGGGAATTTTGGATAAGGCTCAGGCTGCAGCTACATGTACCTTCCCTCAAAAACAGCCAAGGCTCCTCTCTGTGGTTCATACATCTGCAAGATACAGACTTTTTTTGTTCAACAGTCACTCACATCAGTTTATCCCTGGAAACAAAAACTTCTGCTAAAATCAGTTTGTAATTCAGGATAATAATTACCATAGTCACTACTGTACTTCTTAAAATAAAAAAAAAAAAAAAGAAAAAATAATTACAAAATCTGGTAATCAATAGTTTCTTAAGAGTGGTGAAGATAATGGCTAATTACCTGCTGATCACCAGTTCCCCAGCGGGTCATTGTTGTTTGCTCATTACTTTTACTGAATGTGACGGCTTGTCATCAAAGCCTGTTGCAACAGAATGGTTGTTGCCTGGTGCTTGTGATGCAGGTTTAGGTCGGATCTTAGTCATATGCTCTTTTTAACAAAATAATCCATCTAGAAATATGTTTGAATTTTAAGAGACGCCACTGACTAATCTTTGTATAAGTAGATGCACAAGCAGACAAAGAGCAAACTTATACTCAAGGGTATATGAAGACTGTGATATTATCAGTCAATATGCTGCAGCAACAAAAAGTTAAATGAAAATACACATTTATATTCAACAGGCTCAAGTAGGACATCTTTGTTAAGGGATAGTAAAATTAATACTTTTACACTAATACATATTTCACACCCACACAAAGACATATAATGCACATACGGTGCTTGAACATCAATCATTTTCCCAGAATAATGCAGAAAAGAAATCATTAACTCTCAGTGTCTCAGCTTAATGTATGTGTAATACTTACCTATCTCACAGGAGTGTTGCGAGGCTTAATTAATTAGTGACTGTAAAGCACTTTGTGATCCTCTAATGAAAGGTGCTACATAGCACAAAGTATTATTAAAATCATTAGGACCACAAAAAAGCCCTGTGGAATTCCAGCCTACACTGTCTGTTGAGGTTGGGAGTGATCTTATTATTAAAAGAAGACCATCAGACTAATTTTCATAATTTTTTCAAGATTTTTTCCCCCTTTGCTGTTGTGATAGCACGTTAGTAACTAGAAATTTAATCTTGATCATCTTAATAACATACACTCATGTAGTTTGTTACTGCAGGGCTAGAGAAGAGAGCAGGGCTTTTGGCATTCATCTGGCTTTCCCTTTTAAGAAAAAAAAAAAATTGTGAGACATATTTTGACACCTTCCCACACTCCACTCCAGCAGGACAGCCGATCATGTGAGATCGCAGGATACTTGCTATAGTTGCATGGGAAAATAACGCTGTGGTTTTAATTTCTCTCCTTCTTAGACTTCTTTTTCTTATACCAAAAAAAAAAAAAAAAAAAAAAAAAAAAAAAAAAAAAAAAAGAGGAAAAAGAGAAAAAAAACCCCACAAGACACAAAACAAAACCCAGTTTATTATACATAAATAGACTACAAAGACTGTCTGCTGTTCTTCATATAAAAACCCCTAAGTGTTCAAAGTGCCGGCTTCTATCAAGCACATCAAGTCCTAATCAATCTGGAGCCTCCTCTCTGCTCTTCATACAACAATCGAGCAGCTGTAAGGCACACGAGCTCCGAAGAGCGCTCCTGTTTTGAGACTGAATTTCTGGGAAAGCACCTCGGCGGCGAGCTCGGTCCCTGGGGAGCCAGCCGGCACCCAGCCCTCCTCGGCAGCCTGTCCCGCCGGGCTGGCCCAGACCTGTGCCGAGCACAACCAGAAAGATAACGAGCTCATTAGTCCAGCCCACAATTCAAAGAAATGCCGTGTTTTCTAATTTAGGCGTTAAAAAAAAATAAAAAAATAAGAATAAAATTAAATTTAAAAAAAACCACTGGAAATAACACTGGAAACTCCAGGTGAAATTGCTGCCCTCACTGAAAATTAGATTACTTTTCACACAAACTACCCCAGACTCAGACACAGTGGTAGAAGAGTGGCCAAGGCTGCTGCCCTTCTACCCTCCCTTGTGGACACTTGCACAATGAACCGACAGAAAAGAAACATGTACAACTTCACATCCCCACCACCTCCAGCTGGGACACAGAGCAGGAGGCAGTCACACACGATGCTTCTCTCCCACTTTTTGTCGTGGTTCTCACAGCAAGCCTGCCAGCAAACAACCAACACATGGCCCTCCCTAACTTTTCTCTGCTGAGAAGGGAAGGAAACAGCCCCTTTTGTGTAAGGAACCCAAGAGTCAGGCCCTAGACCATGGGAGGGCACAATAACTTAATGACAAGCAACTGCCTCTTCAACAAGACCGCCTCCTTTCTGCTTCGGCACAAGCGCCTTCATATACCGTGCAAGACAGAAGATGTCACAGCTCTAAGCAGCTGACAAGTTAATTCTAAAAGAGTTTTTAATCTTTACATGTTCTTCTGCAAGACCTCAAACTGCATGTCCAGTCTTTCCTGCCTGAAATTGCTAAGGTAGAACGTGATTCCTCGTATCAGTAAAATTAGGCAGGATCAGACATCGTAATTGGACAAAATGCATCTGTTTGGTACTTTACACTCCACATGCTCCACTGAAATTATGATAGCTTCATCAATCTAAATTCATGCCTTAAACGTCATATTAGTAGAATAGCCTTATAGCAAAACACAGTTGTTTTTTCTCCTTTTCTCCTACTCTTTTGCATTTGCATGCTCTTAAGTTTAGCCCCTGATCACCAGTTTGCCAAGGGCTGTTTGCAATTTTTTGCCCCGCAAAGTCTACAACAGAGAGACAAGTGAAAATACCTGTTGTCTGTTCAAGCTTGCTCCTTCCCATTTAAATTTACTTTCCCAATATCGATCATTCTCAAATCTCTAAAGGTGCACTTTTGGACATCTTAAATCCTGCTCTGCTACAAAGTGCCAGCACCCTCAAACAACTCTCATCAGATAAATCTCCTATTAATTCACATTGAATTAATTCACAGTGATCTTCTCTATTACCTTATGCTTCAGAGCACAGCACACATCAGTAGTCATCTAGCCACCGGAATAAATCTAACCTTTTCTATGAGTGTAAAGCAGACACTTGGTCATTTCAAGAGAGTTTAGGAGTGGTATTTCAAAATAGATTGTTGAAGCCTACTTCCAGACACTTATTTCATTTTAAGCTCACTTCTGGGGTAATTACACAGACACTTCCAAGAGAAACTGAAGCCAAAAGGTGATGTGTCTAAAGAGGTGATACGAAGGAGAATTTTATGCTCTCTTGCAACCAAAATGAAGAATTCTAAAACTACGTTTATTTACAAGTTCCTAAGCACAGCAGGTTGCTGCTCTGCATTTCTTACTGGCCTGCTGCAGCGAGCTTGTTCCTACCTGCCCTCCACTGCCATCCATGCAGGATGGGAGAGCCCAACAAGGCAAGATTCACTTTGCCTCCGCTTCCAATCAAGTACCTAAAAGCCCTCTGTACACATGACAACTAATTAAAACTCAAAAAAGCTTGTGAAACACAAAAACTGACGTCACTGCCATTTTACAGATAAATAAAATTATCTACACAGAAATGAAAAATTCAAAGTGTTCAAGGTGACGTGCAGGCAGAGCTCATGGCTAGTGACTGAACCTGGGTTCTCTAGATGTCCAGGCCCACATTCCCCTCCTGTATGTATTTCAATAAAGAAAGCATCACCCTAGCACTTGGCAAAAGGCCAAGATCCCATAATTTAATAAGGTACAGAAGGAGTATCTCATGCTAAAATCTAAGTGCTCCAATTTATCATGACAGTTATGGGATAAGCTGACATTTTATTTGTATGTAAATTAGTCTCCAAAACAGCATTAAAAGGCTGCACTTTCAGAGAATATTATGCCTTTGCTTCTCTGTTCTGCATTTATCTAAACTCAGCTTTGTATATTAAAAGTAGTTTAATTTTTATGTATTGATGCTGCTTTGCATGCTCCCCAGTCTACTGTTATTGCACCAGGGAGAGAATACAGCCTGATTTGCTTACTGCAATTAAGTAACTGACTTCTGCCAGGACTGATACCTCCTGTGAGACCCCTGACTGCCATCATCTACAAATCTTCTGGTCATTCGATTAATTATCTGTCCTTACACTTTATAGGATGCTGAACATTCCCTATCAGATGAAACCAGAGGTCCATTTAGTCGGGTGCTCTCTTTTAGAGACCAGATCCTTCAGTGAAGGTTCAACTGCTTTTGGATAAATCACCCATTTCTGTGAAAAAGGCATTGCTCCTAATCCTCAATGCTTAAGACAGTGGCTTCCTTTCTAAAGAGTAAGAGGGTTTGTAGACTTTAGTTATCTCTCAGAATTTTACTATTTGTTTTTAAAGAAGTCTTATATATCCCCATGTCCAATAAATGTGACCAGTATCTATGTCAACATTACAACGATACTGGTATCAGTGACATCTTGTAGCTCTCACTCTACAATCTAAATCTGAAAAAAAGGGAAAAAAAAAAAAAAAGAAAATATTTTAAGTGTTTAGAGTTTGCTTTTTTTTCAGTGGAGTAGTTTTCCCTCAATCTTGTACTAGCAAGAATCAAAGACCCCCTGGGCTGTGGGCACATCTATCACATCCCCACTGTTCGTCCTGTGTTTAGGGCAAACAACTACTGTCTTGCCAAACTCTTCTAGTAGGTGTGGCAATCTCATATGTTTCAATTTCTTTTCAGCCTGAGTAAACGCAGTGTTCTCTGTAATCCAAATGTCCTTTGAAGACAATGGGAGTTTAGGGCTTGCAAATGACTCAGAACTGAATCTGAGTTGAGTGTACTGGCAGAGGCAAGCACAGTGCTACCCTGAGATGAAGAGTGAGGAAAGAAGGTGACCTCCTGGCTCCTAGGCAAGAGCAATCAGGTGTGGGTACAAGAAATGACTCATTTGTTCTTTTGCATTAAGAATACAATGGACTGATCCTATTTCCCTTGAAGGTAATGGCAAAAGCCCCACTGACTCCTGAGAGAAGCAAGTCTGAGATGAGCTGTCCCTTTCTGCCAGGTGAGGTCTATGATATGAGAGAAAGGCATCAGAGTTCCCTTGCCCAAAACCTCAGTCAAATTGAACCATAAATTACTTGGGAGAAAAGGAAAAGATGCAAGGGAGATAGAGGATATTTTTTACTAGCGTTCCAGAAAAGTTCAAATAATTCTGTTTCCAACTAGAGGCAAAATCCTCCCATTTGAAATGGGGTTGAAATTTCAGAAACTGGGAAAGAGGCAGAGGTCTACAGCCTAGACCAAAACCAGTAATATTAAATCATCACCGGAGAGGGCATTATTGTAGTACTTTTCCAGCCAGACCAGAACCAAGATGAACATGAGTTTGCAAAAATGTCCTTAATTTTAAAAAAAAAAAAAAAAAAAAAAAAAAAAAAAAAATTTGGCAAGGGTTTCCAGACACAAGCTACATAGGTAAGAGAGGGCAACCAAGGGCAACCGGAGTTGAGCCCACATACATCAAAGCAGACTCAGGCTTTGGGTACCTATCCAAACTGAGCCTTCAAAGGTTCTGATGTTGCCCTATTGTTTAGCTTGAATCTTGTCTAAGCTTGTTCAGGAGAACCCACATTCACAAGTATGGAAGAAGAGAAAAAGAACACACATTTTCCAAACTGTGATTGCAAAACAAAACAAAAAAATGTAAATCTACCTGCTGCAGGGTAATACTGGTAAGCGTGGCTAGCTATTGTTGCTCCATGCTTTTCAATTTCCATATATTAGCATTCATTGCCGACATTATTAAATCCAAAGTTATTTGGATGCTTTGATCAGCCAATTGAACCTTGGGTCTATATATGTTGTACCTAAATTCACATAAAGTTTACGAAACTATTATATTTCCCTATTTCAACTTTTTTCCCCTCACATGCTGTGAGTTTCCATATATCCCACAGCCCTACATTCCAAACACAGACTATTTTATTTAGTAATTTATTCAAGAATTTAGATAAAAAGAAAAGCAATGGAAATTGTTTGGCAATCTCTATATAAACAGTTCCTATACATTTGGGTTGAATCATCCAGCAATTGCTCATTTTGACATGCCTGTGACAGATAAAACTTTCATCACCAATATGCCCTCTTGACTTAGAGATCAGGATACAGGGGATCCATATTACAAAATCTCTTTTACCGTTTATGGCTCTCACAAAAGTTAAAATCACATTAAACATAAGCAAGTCAGAATTTTGGCACTGTTTTTCCACTCAGCACAAATAACCCCACTCTCCATTGTGAATGGGGGAGAAACAACAGCAGTGGCAACCACAACAAAAGAGTGGATTGTGTGTTCCCTACACAAAACAGAAAGCTGTGCCTATTCAAGAAATCTTGGCCATTTGTCAGAAATTACAGAACTGATGTTGGAGCCCAATATTAGCTCCTGCCAAAGCAGTGGTGAATTACCTTGCCTTTCGAAACATCCCTATTAAGAAGGAAAGACTCTCTTGCAGCACATATCATATGGTCCCCATGCAGACTGAGAAACACAGCCACTTTCTTAAAAAACCCGAAGTATTTTAACACTTAAACATTTAAACATTTAACATATTACACATTTTAAAAAAAGACCAAAGTGAATGCAAATGGATTCACTCTGAGTGGTTTGCCTATTATTTGCCCTTTTTATCTCTTATTTTTCTTTTGAAGCTGAGAAATGAAGTGAAATGCTGATGAGAAAGCTAGTCTTACAGCGCTTCGACCTTAGTAATTTGTTACGAAACGGCTTTAAAACAGTAGCATTTTTCAGACAGCCGTAAGAACCGAGTACACACATTTACTGAGGAGTATGATTTCTGTTTTACCCATTTCAATTCTGGTCGGAAAAGGGGGAAGGAGGGTGCAGAATAAGAAGACTCCTTGATACTCTGCTGATGTGGCTTTGCAGCGGCTTCATGAGTGCTGGCAACCCTTTAAAACTGGCAAGGGATGCCAGCGCCAGCCTGCTGACTGCTGGATGAATATATATATAGTGCAAATAATGCTGTTCTTGAATCAGTTTTTCCCAAACTCCCACATAAACTTTCCATGGGAAAATCTCATAATGCCTGCATAAGTGATTTTATGAATCTAGCTTTCAGCTTTTGATAGAAGATTTCTTACGCTACTGGCTTTGATTCTTTATTGCACAAAGGGGTGATGCCAAAAGCCCTCACATTAGCCTGGACCATACAGACATCAGAAATTTAATTTAAACATCAGTAATCTGCCAGGATCATAAAACACATACAAAAAAAGATTTAATTTTTTTCCCCTGAGAGGTAAATATGTAATTTCAGAAACACAACTACAACATAGGTGGCAGAATCTGCACACAGCAACATACAGACAGAAAATAAAACTACCAGTGAGAGTAGAAATCTTCAGTCTGCAGAAACGAACAGAAGTGAACAGTTGTTTTATTCCTATTGAATATATATTTTGAAATAAGTTGGGCACTATATTTCTTTTCCAACAACAATGCACCTAAATGTTCCTTAAAATATATGTAACTACCTCTCTAAAGGTTACAGAGAGGTACAACCACAGATTACACTAATATTTCCATTCTCAAAAATCCCCTGTACGCAAGCCTTACCCCATTGCTCCTGTCTTCATCTTCAGAGCTGCCTTCATGCCACCTCAATTTCCAATGCAGTTCCTCACTAGTTTTAAGAAACATCCAGCAATGATGTTGAGCTGATCTGTTGTACTGGGATGTATCCCACAAAAAGTGAAACGTTTTGCCATGTTTTCAATTATAAAGAAAGCAACTACTAAAGCAACTTCTGGGTTCACTGGCATTTTGGAGCCAAAAAAAGTCCCAAAACTACTCGCAGAGGCTACAACAGCACCTTCTTTGAAGTAATGTTGCAACTTGCGCAAAGGAATTTGGGATGTACCTGAGATCTGAAGGTGCTGGTTACAAATTAACACAGCCAATTAGGTGGAGGAGCTGAGAGTCCAACACCGATGGGGCGAGATAACCACAACTGAATAAAAGGACTGCCAAATGTGAGCCAGTTGGCTGAGTACAGATCATGTCATTCTGCGCATCTAGCTGCTGCCCATCAATAATCTGTTGCTGTTTGCTCTGCCCATGACAATCAATCCAAGTTAGGGCTGCTTCTAATTTTCCAGTCTAGGAATAGCTGCAGAACATCCACAGTTGTTTTTCAAACAACTCAAGAGATAAATGTTTCATCCACATATCAGCATGCAAATTCTTCACAAAATGGGACTAGTCAAGAGTAAATAATTAGTCTTGTAACAGTTTCATCTGATAAACAAGAAGACGTAAGGCTGCAAAAGCGATCTTTGTACCATTAACAGTCAGGAGAGAATCCAAGTTCTAAAATTACTTGATTAACTGATACCGGACCCAAAAACTGTGACAATTCTGTAGAGAAGGTTTCACAATAGACATAGTCATTTTTTAGGGATTAGTATTAGCTATAAATTTCTTACCCCCTGAAATCTGGTACAACCGGATTTATACAGCAAAGATGCCTTCCTCTGAAGAAGACAGAGATGAAATCAGAGCCAATTAAATTTGAGCATCTCTTAAACAATTCTTTTGTTAAGCAGTATGTACTGAAAGAATAAGAATACATGAGAGAAAATAGAAATTATCTTCATAATTTGGCCGTGGCTTCTCTTCTTGTGAGTAATGTGAACAGCCAAAGATCACAGATAAAAACCTGAATGTCATAAGACGCTAATACAACCACTGTATGTAGATAATATGATGAGCCTATATGACCTATAGAACAGAGACTGCAGGAGACCAATGTATTTGTGAAGTCCATGGCACTGGGGTGTTCTTCAGCATCAAAATCTACTGATTAAACCAAACATAGACTCGAGTCTCTCTTTTTTAAAAAATAACCTCATTATCACTGAATCCTGTATCATCTTGATTGGCCTTGGCCTATTAATAAAAAAATAATTACTCTTTCTGACTCCCAGATCTAAAGAAGCCATTTGATTTCCCATCCTATTACACCCTAAGTTGTTGAAGCTCTGGATCTCCTTTGAGTCTGAAACAAAAATACCCAACAGCTCCGCTCATAACCCTCATGCTTCATTTGCCCACAGCAGAACCTAGATGTAGTTCCCATTTTGCCTGCTCACAAGATGGCACGCTTGTCTCACGCCAACTGCACAAATAAGTCTGCATTACACTCACAGCTTCAAGGATAATTAAAGGTTAGGCACGGAGGTGGCAGCAACACGCTCCCACACCACCAGTGGCACCGGCGGGGCTGCAGGTCTGTCTGCCTGTGCTGTGTGCCTAACACACCATGTAGGCACCAACCTGCTGCTTTTCCCTTCCCAGGCTCAGGGGTGGGAAATGGGGGCTCAGAAGCTGCAAACCCCAGAAGAAAAGAATGTATCTCCTTAACCCCAAAGTGAACTTTATCTACATAGAACTCTACTGGCCTCTGAGCTAAAGGGGACTTGAGTAATTCATGAGTACACTGTAATCTGGGCAACATACACACACTTGATTAGACTCTAAAATTACTGAAAATTATCATCTCCCTTGTGTCTAACAGCTTGACATATCAATGCCTTATGTTTCACTATGTTTCAATTTGACTCCTGACTGTATATCACGGGAAATACACAAAAAAGAATGAGACATAAGGTTTGGGTGAAAAAAATGAGGATGCATGAGGGACTGGACATTAAAAACGGTAAGAAAATATTAAAAACAGCAACAGAAACACCATATAAACTGAGAAATGGCATGTCTACTGGAGGTAGTGGAATAAAGACATCATGCTTCACTCATCACAGGTAGAGTTAAAATTTGTTCAGATTTAAAGAAATGTCCTTTTTTCTTTTTTTCTTTTCTTTAAAGACATATGTGGATAATAGAAACAATAGGAACATAGGAATATAATTGTAACTGTAGATTTCATTCACATTCACTACAAAAGATCTAACAAAACAGAAAAGATACCACCTTTTACTTCAACAACAGTAAAAGTGCATAAAGTCAGAGACTTTTGTTTACATGGCAGGCAAGTACACATATTTAATTGTACACACAGGCCCTTCAAATTAATCTGTGTCCTTTATACAGGTAACCAGCTGCTACTCATTTTCTGCAGATCCCTGCATTTTGCTCTGAATTCACAAAAACACAAGAAAATTTGATCTTTGAACCCAGCAAAAATGAAATACATCTTAGGCTGTACTGGAACTGGCATGTGACCACTGTAACTGGGTTCAAGAAGCGAGGAAGTGTCAATGGTTTAGGCATCAAGATGAGCAAAAGGAAGACCCATGTGCAAGCTCACACTGCCATAGCAATGCTGTGCAAGCCGGAAACAGTGAAGCCACATGAGAGCATCAGACACTTCTCACTGCCAGTTAAACTGCTTCCTATAATTATAAACATACAAAGGTTAAAGTAAGAAAATTATTACAATGCACTGATAGAAATGAATTCTCAAACACTCAAAAGATTAATCAACAACAGTCTATCAGCATAAGATACTGTGGCAACATTCAGCATTTCTGAAGCAGACAGCCTGGCACTTCGTTTGCTTTGCTACATGAGAAAAATCCAACATCAGATCGTGGGTGCATCCCAACTGTGGGATACTCTTCTGCAGCTCCCCGCTCCAAATGCTCACCCTGGCAACATACTAAGTACGCGTCAGAAAATCTGGTTTGGCACCATTCTCCAAAGCATTTTGGACTCCATCAGTAGAAACTCAAGCAAACAGACAACACGCAACATGCGCCACCCAGCAGATTAGAATTGCAGAGTCTGGTCTGCAGGAAAGAATCAGCAACTGCTCAGTGCTGGCTTATGCTTCCTACAAGCACTCCACCTTTCAGCAATACAGAAGAGACACTTTCTGCTCCAGTTTATCAAGCCCTCTTTTCGTTATTATTTCTTTCCTTTTTTTTTTCTCCTTAAATAGAATAGTAGATTATTAAAGCAGGAGAGGCAGACCTATGCTTAGGCAAGTAAACATGGTCTCATAATTTCCTTTGTGTTCACAGAAAATCAACATTATACATTAATCACTCCCACTCCAAAACAGCCATATCATAGCTATGTTTACACTGTTTTTGTAACACTCATCAAGAAGTGAGCATGGCCTTGAGGCCAAATGACAAAGCAGAGACTGAAACTCCTCTACACTATTCTCAAGTCACTTCTTTCCATTTGAACTAGCCCATCAGGGTTTAAAAGTCTCATTTCAAACAGCTGCATCACAGATGAGCTAACAAGACAAATACTCATGTTTAGACAAAAATACTAAGGAAACTGAATGTTAACAAAAATTTCATGGTGTTTTCAATCTAGAGAAGTACAGACATATACAGAAAACAACTGAAAATTGTATTGAAAATGGGAATGAAAACTAGTAGGGAAGAGTGCAAGCTCTGTGAAATAACAGTCTCTCACACTTTATTAACAGCGATTGAAGAAGGAAAAAAAGAAAGAAAACAGCACAGCAGTAGACAACAAACATAAACCACTCCAAATCACACTTTAAAAGGCCTTATGGCCCAGGCAAAAATTTGAGCAGAAACAGGTAAGTAATGACGTCACAGATAATTCTGAAGTAAGAAAACCATTTTAAAATGTTCAAGAAAGATTCATTTTAATGAAAATTAATGAAGATATGGAAGATACAGCTCTTCTCTTCATGAACATGTCAAGTGCAGCTCATTTAGACTAGAAACACAATTGCTAGCAGCAGGTAAACATTAGGGAGGGAAAAGCTTAGAATCCAGTTGGCATAAGAACAAATAGACTAGCCATGATTAACTTTGGGCTGGAAATGAGAAGAGTTTTAACTGACAAAGCAGTGAGGCTATGAAACATCCTTCCACCAGACGCTGTCAAAGCAAAAAACTCTACCTAATTTTAGGATAAAGGTGGGTCACTTCATAAAAAGGATTACATACTGTAGTTGATGTTCAAAGAGCTACCCATTGCTCACAATTCCCACAGAACTTCAGGACAACATACACAAATTCCTTTTTCAGGGGATGCACAGCCTTACCACTACTCCTTAAGAATATACATGCCAAGGGCACTGTTTCCTCAAAAGCAGTTGGGGTAAAAGTTACTCTTTGTCTCTATCATTTTTGTTAAAATATTTTTATTTTCATAGTGACCTTCTCCATTCCCTTTAAGGCCAATAGCTTTAAAAACACACTATCTTCTGCATTCAAACTAAATACAAGATATGTATTACTTACTTGGGCAGCAGGAATTAACTGTAACATTATAAATCTTTTGTGAAAAAAAGCCATCCTTTCTATCTACTGTCTTACCAGTCACTTGTATGTCTGACTGTGTCATATTTCAAGCAGGCATTTTACATTCTTTTTGTATTTTGAAGGCAGTTTAGTAATTAAAAATGCAATCAGAAGGCAATTCTCAAGCCCTCTACATAGGTTTCACTAAAGACACACCCAGAGTTGCCAACACTGCTTTGCCAGAAGAAAAACAGAGCTACATTTAAAAGTGGGGAAAAAATACGGGTAAAGTTATTTTCAGTAGATTGTGCAGAAAGTCTGAGTAGGACTCAGATACAGGTAGAATCTACAGAGATCTGATAGAGACTGAGAAATCAGTGAGAAATCAGGTTCAGGTATTTTGAGACCACACCTTGCTGGTCATAATTTTTTTGGTTTTTTTTTTTGTAATACAAAACATTAAAATTCTGCATGTTACAGTTTTCAACTGAACTTAATCTCTTTGGATGAAACTAAACAGGTAATGGGTGATACCTGCTGCTCTCTCTACTGAAGAAAATAAACCTTTTGCTCCAGTTTAATGGGGAAAGAATACTACCTGTCTCCCTGCTCCTTCCTGAGGCATCTCCCTAGATTGTTGCAACACCCCTGTTCTCACATAATCCACAATGCCAAAACAGAGATGGCTACACAGAGACGTCTAGTGTGGTCAAATTGACCAGTGCAACTCTTAGAATTCCTAAAAAGCTTTTTATGGGGTTCATTTGGGCCGGATCAACCTTCACATATTATTTTGGTTTAGCTGTATAAACATCAGGACATTTGTTCCAAGTTTCTTCTTCTTCCACATTAGCACAATACATTACTATTGTTTTTTTCTATCTGCTGCACTGAAATGCATTTAAACGTTTATTCATTTATTATTTATTTATGGTACATACTGTCTGCTAAAACCAGGGCTCTTGGACAGTCCTTGATTTGGCAGTCCTTCCCAGCATTTTGTTTCTGCCTGACCTAACACGGGAAGGTTTCCCCCCCCCCCCCCCCTTAAATATAGTGACATTTCTGCTTGTAACAAAATGCAAAGACTTAAGATCTCCACCACTAAGCACACAGAGGAGAGGGTAACCCTGACGAAATTCCAAGGAAAACTTGGTTACATTTCTCATCAGGAGCAGAGCTGTCACCGACTCAGGGAGAGGGTGCCACAGGCAGATCCAGGATCCAGGATCCAGAATCCAAATGTGCAATTTCATGATGGGCTTAAGCCCTGCTGGACCTCAAGGGATGCTGCCCATCCCCCCATCCCCCCCATCCCTTCCCCACTCGCTGTCTGCAGGCCCAGGCCCTGCACCACACTGGCCAAAAATGCCCTGCTCACACCCCAGGGCTGGCAGAGGGCCAGTCAGACTGTCCTTACAGTGGCAACTCAGACTTCGATTAAAATAGCTCACTTCTCCCCTGGAGAGCCCAGCTCTCATTTCCTTCTCTGCCTTTGCAAATTCAACCAGCACTGGAACTAGCACTAGGAACAAGCCAGGAAAGGGTCACATCCCCCTGAAAAACCTCCAAACCAATGCTGTACCTACTCCTCACCCAGAAGGACAACAGGGCAGGTGATCATACTGAAGGTTCTGGGGCAGGGACCACACCCCTGGCCTGGCTGATGGCTCCTGCCCACCTGCAGCCCACCTTGCCAGCACAGAGGGAACACAAAGCCATCCCTGACAGAGCAGCGGAACAAAAATAAGCCAGGCCTTAAAGGAAGGAACGATTAAAAAGTCTTTTTGAAAGAAGAGAGAGAGGGGGAAAAGAAGATTTCAGGAGAAAATCATCTTTATCTGGCAGGGAATATAGGTAGTCTTCAGAAAAGTAAAATCATTATTGAAAGCAAACTGATTCATTAAGTAACATGCAGAGGAGGATTATAATGCTCTCCTTGTCAGTAAAATGCTTTGAAACTATACTTCTGTCAGCTACACTAATGATATTCAGATTTTATATTACACAGCAGAAGTTATGCTCTGGCTAGAATCTGGTGCACTGTGTTACACAGGAGTTCACACCAGAAAAGCAGTTATTAGTTCACACTGACTATAAACATGTTTAAAATGCACAAAAAAACAACAATACCATTCAAAAATCAGATGGAGGGGTGATGAACTGGTCCACACCAAGAGGTGCATTCCCCTTCCACCCAGGAATCTCCTTTGCCAAGTGAGAATTCCATCTTTGGCATATTTTTCTACAAAATAAAAAGACTACTTAAATGCTAGAAGTCCAATCAAATTTTTGTTTCCTTATGTCCACATATGAACACTAAAGAAGAGCACTATTAGAAATAAACTATATTTACCTTTTTACCTGGTAGAAAGGAGTTTATTTCAGTGAAATTAAGGTCTGGCATATTTTGACGACTTTATGTAAGCCCTTATTAAATATAGCAAAATTCAGGCTCCAAAACCCAGTGGAATTGGCACAATCAAATTTCTATGTGATTTATCAGCTTCACTGTCATAGTAACTAACTTGGTGCATTTCTCTGCTTCGTTCTCTCTGTAAGCTGTCAGGAGAAGTCACTCCATCAAACAGAAATGCAACACTATTTTTATTGCTTATCTCTTTTGCCTTGGGTTACATCAGTAAGTCATCTCCCTCTGTCAACTTGACAAGAGTCTTTTTGGTGTTGACCTTAAAAGGACACAGCTGTGACAACTTTGGTTTGGGTTGGATTTTTTTTGTTTGTTTTTGGTTTCGGCTTTTTTTGGTTTTGTCTCTGTTTTTGTTTTGTTACTAGCTCTCAGCTGAATACTTGTTCTTGGTAGTCCAGGATCTTCACCTGGCACTGTTTTATGAGTAGACTGAGCACAAACCATTGGTCACTCAGCCCCCCAGTATCTTCCAGCCTCTACTGCACGAGGCACTGGGTAAGTCAGAGGTAGATACTACTCCAGCAAAGCCATGATTAATTACAAGAGGTCTTCTAGGTTTGATCTTATTGTCTTAATGCTCTGTAATTAATTAATATAAATGTACATCCTTATTTCCACAGCCTTTGCTCAAGATATTAAGAACTCCAATCTCCAGACTCAATCCCCCCTGGCATTTTCTCCTGTGTTACATAAGTAACTGTGGCTGACTCTCTCCAAAAGTCCCAGCATTTGAATATCAAGATGAAAAATCTGCTCAGGATTTTAGACTAAGGAAGGAAGAATATACTATGAATTACATACTGTGAACTTCTCTTAGTACAATATCTCAGCTAGGGGATGTTTACAAAAATATTCAGGTAATCTGAAAACAGCACTTCTGTTTCAGCCACGCACTATCGAATAAATGCAACACATTACTGATTTCAAGAAATAATGATTTTGTGCCAAATACCTCAAAAAGTAAAGAGAAACAAGTACACAGCACATTTCAAATTCATTGCGCTATCTGTACTGATGGTTACTTACATTAATAAAGATTTTTATTAATGTAAGCAACAGCAACTTACACATCGCTAGTTCTAATTGCGATTTAAACTGGCAGGCCTAAAACATCAAGATACACATACAATGAGGTTAAAAGAAATTATGTATGTTTTCACTGTATTTCTGAAAAGTGAGAACTCAGGAAATAATTATTAAAAGGTAGTCGTTTATCAAAAGAAGGATTTTTTCTCTGAATAGTGATTTGTGTTTATGGTAGCTATATATACTCTCAATCAAACAGTTACACAGCTCAACATCATCTTTTGTGTTTGCATATGGTTTTACGTTGATACATAGTACAGATTTCATTCCATGTTTCATATTTACTCGATAAGAAAGTTTCCTTATGGTTTATGAAAGCTGGAATTACATTAAGAATCATTAAAAATCTCTTTAAAGTATTGCTTGTCAGTTCAATGATGCCTGAGGTATGCAGGAAGGGGGAAAAAAGACATGTACAAAACCTGTTTTGCATTAAAAAGTAATTTAAACAAAGAATGACACGTGAGTTATTCACTGTGCATTGTTCATCCAATTGTTTTGGTTTATCATCTGTAGAGGTAACAAAGCTCATTATCGCACACTTTATTTTCATCCACAGAATGGAAAAGGAAAATAAGTCTTCTGTTGCTTTTCTTTTTTTGTTTCTGGTAATCCTAGTTTTGAAAGTGAGAGTCACTGAGCAGAATGTAAAATGGAGAAAACAGTGTCACTGCACCAGCAGAGGAAGCCTCTAGCAGAAGCCAATTCGATCACTTCCACAAACTGGTCCCAGGTGTTTAGATAGCCATTTCCACCAGTACTGTGGTATGACATTACTTAAAACTTTGGCAGCAAATAGGTAAATAAACACAGTCAAACAGTACATAAAGCTGTGTAGACTTATACCTGAACACTGATCAAAATCCAAAAGTCCTGTTTTAAAAGGTATATACTTAAGTCTATTTCTTTAAATACAGGTTTCTCTATTTTAAAGAAAACCTTTTTTATCCCTAAGCATTAATTATTGTGTACCTTGGTTATTCATATTAGATTAGTTAGGAGTCCAGTGACTGTTTTAATATATACTGCAGTAGTTTCATATAACATCTTTTGGGATAGAAATATGCTTTAATATACTATAAATTAAAAATCAAACCACATACATGATGCTACCAGTTTTGCTATGCTCCTGCAAGTATCTGCAACATCAGACTATTATGCGCGAGATGATCACAGAAGAGAAAAACCTAACTGGCAGAATTCTCAATGGGCTTAAACCAGAACAAAAAAAGTGTACTTAGTTTAAGAGCTGACAGTCTGTAGTTTGGCACATACTGCACCTCACACCATGCAATTTTATAAAAATCAAATAACTTTGCAAATCACTTCAAATATTTCCTTTCTCATTGGTTTTAATCATGTTTGAAAGTAGAGAAAAAAAAATTTACAGGATTAAATGAAAGCAAAATGTAATGATCTAGGACTCTTAATTCTCCTGAATGAACATTCCTAAATTTTTGGATCGTGGACCACTGTCAAACTTCAAACGTAATAGGGAACCACAATGCAGCCTTCACACCAATCTTTAAATTAAAAATCCCTAAATGGATGATATGATACTGCAGATCAGTATCATACCATGATTATATGTGTCTGCAGACCCAATCTAGAAACAAATATATTAAAGGATTAACTTTCCAAAAGGGAATGCTAGTCTCTGGGCCTCCTGGTGTACTCATTTTATATACTTAGGTATTACACAGTATCTGAGCATGCAAAGGTCTTAAGATCTCCATTTTATGGGGTTTTAATAGTGTAAGTGTGATATACTAGTTTAAGATGAGATTTTTAAATGAAATATAGCAAGTCAATTCCAAGATGATTAAATGAAAAAAAAAATCATCCTGATCTATCTCCCTTTTAATCCTAGACTGTTGGGTTTCAAGGTTTTTTTCCCATGCAAAATGACTGGACTTAGATCCTCCTTACAATAAAGTACACATAAAATGTGGACAATGAAGTGATTTCCAAAGATCCGCAAAACGGCCAGCCTATGAACAGAAAAAGCTGTTCTTGCTTCAGGCTTATCAATACCGAATGTGGACTAGTATTTTGGAATTTATGTATATATCCATATATTAATTTTAATATATATATACACACAGTATAAAAAAGTTGTTTCATGTATATAAGTTTATATAAAATCGTTCAGTAGGAAGGACAAAAACAAAAAGAGACTATATCTATTCTAATGGCTTTATCTAGTTTATTGGGGAAGGGGCGTGGGGAATGGAAGGGAAGAGAGAGAGAAAGAGAGCGAGAAAGGGGATTGTTCTGAAGCTGGAGCGGGACAACCGTGACTGCTGTTTTCTGCCGAGCAGTTCAGTGACAGCGAGGAGGGAAGAGTGGTTAATCACCGCATTCTGGGAACCGGGCAGAGAGAGAGGGAGCAACTGCTTTCCGCAACACTTCCTGCGATAAGGGAGCCAGCGCTGGCACACGGACACACGCGAGAGGCGGCTGCGCGGCGCGGCGCTTCATGCGACGGCAAACGTGACCCGCAGCCCCGCACCCCCGACACACGGACACAGGCACCCTCAGTGCCTGCAGCTCCGGCCGCCCGCGCTGCTGCGGCCGCCGGCAGCCGGGCGGGAAGGGGCAGCCCCGCTCCGGCCCTCCCTGCGCGGCCCGCGGCGGGCAGAGCCGGGGGAGCCCGCCCCGTGCCCGCCGCCGGCGCTGCCCGGTGATGCTCGCTCGCGACACGCACCCACGACTTCAGCGCTGCACAAAGGCTGCCGGATTGACGCCGCAGCACAGCCGGGCTGCTATTTATTTTCTTGTTATTTTTAAGGGCGATTCCAAGAAAACTTTCGTCGCTCGAAGTTAGCGCTGAACCCCCCGCCCATTCCCTAAGCACTGTTATTAAAGCCTTGAAAAGACTTCCAAAGAAAGTAAACAAGACAGGGGAGGCAGGACAGGCATTAAGGCCAACACGTCCCGTATCATCCAATAACTTCCCCTTACATGCCCAGTACAATGAGGGTTTGCTGATCACAGCTTTTCCACTGTACCAGAGCCAAGTGCAGGCAATTACTTACACTTATGTAGACTTTTATAAGAGATAACAGTTATCGCTATTGAAAGGAACAAGCTGGGGGGGGGGGGGGGGGTCCTTTTTTTTTTTTTTTTTGTCTTTCATTACCAAACTGGTTCAAAAACACACAAAAGGGTTTCTGTGCGGGGCACTGGCTCCCCCAGTCCTCCGTAGAGCCCAAAGAGAGAAGAGCAGCAGCTCCACGCTCCGCCGAGGAGCGCTTCGTCCAGGCCTGGATGGAACAGCCCCGGCACAGACCAGCCCAGCGGAGGGTCCCGTAGCCCCCAGCCGGCAGTTCGGGGAGCCAGCGCTGGGCTGGGCAGGCCGGGGCGGCTGCGCTGGGCCCCCGCCCGCCGCGGGGACGCGCCCCCCGGCCCAGGGCCACGTCTCGTCCCGCGGCGCTCTAGCTGATTCCAGCCCACGGGGATCCGGGTAAAATAAGTTGTAATGGGCCCTGCTGCCCATAACAGCCACGTCCCCCTGGTCAAGATAAAGGCAGCAGCGATCTCCGTATTTTTAATGCAAATGAGATGCAGCCCGCAGGCTCTCAGCCAATTGCCAATGCATTGGGGATGCCACTGCTCTTTAGCTCTGTCTCCGCATGTGCTGAAAGTTGATGAGTGCTGCTTGTGTTTTCCTTCCCACCACCAAAGGACACAGCACAGATATAGGAAGTAGGAAAGCCGATGTTCCAGTAGCACTTACAGACCAGACTGCCGCTGCCAGCATCTTTAGTTGTATCACTACTTCTGCCAGTGCCATTTCACTGGTATTTCTTCTGAAATTCATGCTGGATAATTGTAACACTGAGACTGAGTATCTCTGAGCAAAAGAAGAATGTACTGCAATTTATGGAGTTACCATCTCTGCATTCACGTTTTAAGCAGAGCTATCTGATCCTTACACGTTTGAGGGAAAGGATTTCAGCACAGAAGGTCTATCTGTATATATAAACCAGGGGCATTTTACATGTTGCAAAAGTACTAAATGATAGCAAATGAAAGAAGGTTCCATTGCCTTACTATGAACTCACCACAGGTGTGCTTAAAACAGATATTAAAGACATGATTCACTGTAATAAAGACACCCCAAACAATTATTTAAAGTGATTCAAAATACAACATTTGGAGGTGGGGAAGTGATGATACAGTGCACCCACTTCCCTCCCCCCCCCCCCCAAGAAAATACAACCTCCAACAATAATAACAATGACAAATAAATAATAATGATAATGGTACACATTTATGCAGAAGTACAGCAGGGTTCTTAAGATTAGTCTTGCTTTCAGTTTCACTCAGCACTAAACTAGTCAGCTTTGCGTTAAAGAGGTGTGGAGTGTTGCTTAGGAGTTACAGAAAGTACATCGGCATGTTAAAGAAAAGCAGAAAAACCAGTGTCATAACCCATACAGGGAAATGATGGCTAAAACAGAAGATAGGATTCTCACACACCACTCAACACATCTTTTCCTCCCCAAATGCACAACAGACACAGGAAACAGGAGCTTCAAATACTTACAAAACTTATGCAGAGAAATAAATGGGTATCAGTTGTGTGACTTAAAAAGCCAAAGGAAAAAGGAGCAAATTTTTCATGGAAGCCTTGAATCATACAAGCTGCTCATGTGCCTCATTCACGTCCTCCTCCTTTCACTGCACTTCAATGTGAAGAAGGCAGCCTAAACAATATTCATCTCAGAAATCCAAAACATTGCAGAAACCACACTGCAGCAACAGATCTGCTTCACATGCACTGACGTACCTCCTCAACATCTGAAAGAAATTCCAGCTCCAGTCAACCCATAAGAGACATGTTGCCTGACTGTACCTTGATGGTATTGTTTATGAAGATGGTGATTTACACACTCATAATGATTTAAGCAGCTACTTTGCATACATTACAGAGAGAACCTGAAACATGTGACCTGCTTCACAGGGCAGGATTATACCTCTGTTCTTGTTGTGTCATGTGCAACCACATTATTTAGTAGTTAAAGGCAAGCGAGCACTCTGGTATTCTACTGCCCTCACCATGTATGCAGCTCGAGAGTTTCAGCATGCCTCTGAAACCAAAGGTGAGCCTCCCAACTTCTAAAGATAGACAGTTAAATAAATAATATAATTGTCAAAGGAGCTCAGTCAAACCTACCACATGGTTCTGCCCACTCAGGATTATGACGTTTGCTGGCAGATTTTTTAGGACAGGAAATCTTTCATGGTGTTAATAAATTTGTAACAATGATCATATTCTTAGGGACTACTCCAGTACAAACTTTCATTAGCACTCACACCATCTCTCACAAAGCACTGAGAATGTATGCATGATCATCAGCAGCTAGGAATAAACAATAAGAACTTCAATCCTTTTTTCTGATGTTGTTCTCAAGAAAAAGACAAAAGCTTTTCAGAAAAATGGAAACTAACATCCAGAGAACGGCTGGACTCTGCCTGTCAGCTCCTTTGTAATTTTTAGTTGTTTTTATTGATCCATACACTTCTTATGCACAACTTCATTACTGTTTTGATAATTAAAAGATAATTAAGTACAAGACAGAGCATGTATCATGCTGGGGAATCACTTAGCAAGTGAACTGTTGTGCTGAAAAGTGGAATTCTTTCTGTCATTCACGGCACAGTGATACATCAGTAACAGACGCCACGGGAGCTATTTTGGGGATGATCCAGTGGCTTACCGGAGCCACGGAAGACAGCAGAAAAGCGTAAGGTTCAGAATTCAAGGGAAATCCTGCCACAAGGGCCTTCACACTTCACAAACACATAAAACAAGAGCACATTCACACAGTTTTACATCAACTGCAGGCCAAGTACAGCATTTCCCATATAATATGTAATAAAAGATGTCAAAGTCTGACTTTTTTTCATTTAAGAAAGGAAGACTGGTGGGTTGAAGGGGAGGTATCTTAGCAGCACCAGGAGTGAAGGCACCGAAGCTCTGATCACAGCTTTGCCACTGGCTCACTAACACTGCAGTTATTTAGATTCCCTGTGCCCTGGCTCACCCATCAGTACAATGGGTATAATACTTCATCCTGTCCTTAAGAGGCAATTACTGCTTGTAAACTACTCTGGGAACCTTGATTAAAATGCGCTGGAGCTTTTCGATAAGTATTCCCTCTGAAAGAGCACACAAGCTGGGAAGTACTACCTGATGGCTGCAAAAGAAAAACAATCATTCTGAATGAGATGTATGTGCCTGACCTATGCACATGTGTAGGTGGATCCCTCCTGGAATATTGTTTTTTTCTCATTTTTTCAGTTACTATGTGTATATTCAAAAACAGGAGCAGTGAGAACAGATAATTATAAAGCTTTTGAAACGTCGTGGTATTTTCACCAGAGGATCACAGTGGGCCGTCTTCAAGAATTCTGATGCAGAACTCTATGTAATTAAAAAACATAATTATTTATAATACTCCTCAAACCCTGTTTTCATTAAGGAGAGGAGGGGAAAAAATAAGACAGATCACTTTAAATATGAATGCTTTATGAATAAAGATTTTTTTTAAATTGATGAGCATTCATTTTCCCATACAGTCACATAAAGTCTGAGTAGTTCATGTAAAACATAATTATCAACGTTTTAAACCACATTTTCCCCTTGAAAATAAATAAATAAGGACGCCAAAATGTTTTTTGTTCATTAAGAGTCAGATCCAGCAGAAAACATCTGCAGACTTCTAGACCAAGCAAGCCCTGGAAGGCCATGGTACTGGCTGCACCTCGTGCCAACCTCAAAAATTTGGCTGGTTCAGAAAGATTTAAACAAAACAAAAAAAGCCCTGCAGCTTTACATGTCTGGGAATTGTGAAACTGCGTTAGGTTTATGAATAAAGAACAGGGGTGAGAAAAAAAAAAACACAACTCCTTTTAAAAAGGAGATCCCTCTCTCCCTCCTGCCCTCCAGCATTCTGGGTGCTAGACAAGGGCTCCTCTCCCTCCCCAGGGACACCATGGATGTCAACAGTTGCGGCCCGAAACATGGGGTCCACCTGCACGCCCTGCTGCAGAGGGGATGGGGGCCCGAAATCCAGCCCTCGCCCCCGCTTGGCACATCCAGCAGGCACCCAACCATCCAGCTCCCAGCCGTGCTCCCAGCCGTGCGGCAGCCGCCACTGGCAAACCCAAAGGAGCGTCCCCGGGATGGGAGCCAGCCTGAGTTGTTCAAAGGACGCTGCAGGGCCACCACAGAGGGGCAGGCACAGCTCAGGATGAAGAGCTACCCCTGCGAAGGTGGCCAGAGGACATGGTGGTCTCCCCTGAACCAGCAGCCTCTCTAGCCCCAGGGAAGAACGGGGCCCCGGGAGCAGCCCAGGATTTCTACCATGGGCTTGAGGAGGCTCCAAGGTGCAGCGGAGGGAAGGAGCCTCAGCTACCACAGGCGACCAGCAACTCAAATTTAGATTTCAGGCTACCCTGAATATGTGCGTACAAACACCACAGGGGAGATGATGGCATTGCCGGAGCTGTTAGCTGAAATAAAGGAAAAGTTCAGGATGAGGGCCCGGCTACAGCAGGTTCTTTAATGAAAATTAAAGAAGCTGCTGCTAGTGTAGTCACATTTGTAGGCTTTCTGTAGAAATAATGACTTTTTCTGACTAATTCTTCACTACATCTCTCTTTGGGAAGCCAAGAAAACTCCCAATTATTGATGTCACACCTTATCTTCTGCCCTATTCAGAGGACCAGCCTACATTGCAGTGACGCCCAGCTCAGCTTGTGCAGCTAGCCCTGTGCAAGGAAAAGGACTGGGCAGGTATGGAAAGACCGAGTTACAGTACACCCATGTGTTCTGCTCAAAGCCATCCCAGAATTTTGGTTTTGCAAGTGTTCGTTTTATAGACACCTCCTCAAGAGGAACAGCAGCTGTAGTATGCTGCCTGGGCTAGCAAGATGTGACACATGCAGAGACATATACTGGATATATATTAGGAGAGCACAGAGAGACTCTGTGTGATGACCATATAACTGCAGACACTCTGCAGGTGTGTATTTACAATACTATTTATGTAGTGCTGAAAGTGGACTACATTAATATAGAGTGTGCATGATTCACTGTCATTAGTTCTGCCTTCCAATAATGTGGACCCTAAGATAAATAGTATCACTAGAGCCTCTCCCATCCAATAAACAGACTTGTTAGTTTAGTTATATATACAAAATTTTCAACTGCAATCAGAGATGCTTTTTAAATTATTAAAAGTTCTTGAAGTGAAACCTTTGTTTGAGTTGAAATGAACCAGCTGACATAAAAAAGCAAATGGAGAAGCCAAGACTTGTATTTCAATGAAGAATAAATTTGGTATCTTAAATAAATAGTATTATTCTAAACATGCACTAAAATAAACCATGCATTTTAACAAGAGTAGATACAAAATATTGTCATATTTGTCATTAGAGCTTTATATACCTGTTGGATTACTGCTTTCAAAGCCGTAAGAAATGTACCAGTGTCTGTGAATTAAAATGCACTTTCTTTATGCTAAATCTGTGAAGGTTGTCCTGTGGGAAACACTGAATTCTACATTAATTTTTTTATTTAAAAGAAAAAAGCTTACACAGCCTCAGAAAAAAAAATGGCAAAAATCCCAACTTTGTCCATTCAGCCTTTGATTCTGCCTTTGCCTTAATAAAATTGTTGACAGAAATGAAGCTAATCTTTGCAGCGACTTCTTCATCTTTCTTTAAAACCGAGGAGTTTAACTAGCTGCAGTTCCATCAACCCTGACGTGCAGCTCACTATAAAGATGAGATCCTTGTCATTTTTTTGTCCATATCTAATATTTAAGGAGGAAACATTTTTTAAAAAAATCCATTTAAACTCTAAATTTTGGCTACAAAACATCTCAGTAAGACACCGAGATAATGTCTCTCACAAATCAAAACAGTAGCAGTAGTACCATCTGTAAACTCAGAATTAAAGAGCCAGCATTTTCTATAAAACTGTAAAAAGTATTTTTAAAACACTTTTTAAAAAACATTTTGCTCATTCTATAGCATGGGCACTGAAGGCTACAAATAACTGGATCAGCAAGCAAGTTCACCATATACTAGAATGACTCCTGAGGTAACTCAGTAAAAGCTGAAGAGCTTGCAGCTAGTAGTTAATGGGATAGCCCAACTCCAAAGTCAGAAAGAGCAAAATATCTCCCTTTCATTAAAAGAGTAGGGAGGGAAGCTTTAAAAGGTACACAATTAGTTAGCTTTACAGTGATTAATTCAACAACTGCAAAGCCAAAAACAACTTTAGGCACTTAACCATGAAACTGTCAGGTCTCTATGCTTGACGATAAAGCATCTACAAAGTAAACATTAACTTCTGTGTTTTTTTCTACGTGCATATTCCATCATGAGAAGATGATAACCAAAAAATTACCAGGCAAGCTCAGAAGAGGCTTCCTATACATTATTCCCCCTAACAAAGAGGTAAGATGTGCCCAGATTCCCTTCCTCTTCCTTACTGCCAGCTCTAGTAAAACAAACCTGACAGAAGGGATTGAAAATCAGATTGAAAATCTCTTCCCCAAGGAAGCAATGAGTTCATTGCAATAAGGGAGCTTTAAGGATGAGGGGACCCCTATACTAACCACATCCTATCCATATCAAGGCAAAAGCAGGCAGCAGCTCTTCCCCAGACTAACTCTCCCGAGGAAGCAAATGGAAGCTCTGCACAAGTAAGGAATGCAAAAGCGTAAACTTTATCATCTCTTTTAAATAAACTCCAAAACTGAATAACTATCAAACAAATTGAAAAAGACCAGGAAGGTGACAAATTAAAAGAACAAATCAACATATTTCTCTGACCTGCAAATATTTAACTCAAGCACATTCTTCTTCCAAACAAGATGCCTGTGAGTGGTTTGATGGCTGCTCATAATCAAAAGTGTCACTCACAAAATTACAGCATTCGAGGAGGGTACTGGGCAACCGAAAATGGTTTTTGCTAGAAGTGTGTCACAAGCACATCTTTTAGTTACTTCAGAATTGCACACGACTTCGCTTCATTCCTTTGCACTGGCTGCATGCAGGTTGCTTCATAGAAATATAACTGCAGTAATCTGCTTGACAGTAAACAGTAATCAGTAAACACTATTTACTGAGCAGATGTGTGCCCCTGCTACTCCTTCAGTTTACCTATCCTCCATCTCCGTCTTCCACTCTCAATTCCCTTGCTCTCAGAAATTTTAGAGGGGGAATAAATAAATACAGGTAGTGAAACAGTGAAATCCCATAGCTGGCAAGGTTTTCCTCTCTGAATAGACAAATTCTTAATTCCATGCAGCTCCAGACATTGAAGGATTAGACCCCAACCAGGGAAAACACAGGAAAATGGTAATAAATATCGCATGGTAATCCACAGGAACTTTGGTCCCAATGTGATTTTTCTACAGTCCTGCAAAAAAACAGCATTACAACATCCATAATCTCAGCTCGTATATCAGAGCACTCTCTCCATTCTCCTTGCCCTTCCTTCTTTCATGTAGTGCATTTTCTAAAAAAATGTACTTTTTCTGCAAAAGTAAAGTCAATGCAGTCCCATTCCAGACTGAAAGCAGCACAGCAGCTCTGTGAAAACTACCATGGACCATCGCACTGCACAGAGATACACGTGAGGAGTGCAGGGTTCATGGCAGCATTACTCTGGTAGGGGCTAATCTGAAATTCCTTCTGTCAAAAGAAGTCACAGTTTGCTGGAGAGAAAAAATAAGTAAATAGTGTTCATGTGCAGTAAGAGTACTTCATGTCATAGTGGATTTTACAATATCTTAGTTTGCTTTCTATTCAGGCATGTGTCTTTTTTGGCAATAAATTCTGAAGACCTAGGAAGGTAAAACTTGCTTAACCATGAGTCTCATTCACCCGATTAAAATAAACTCCACAGCCGCTGCTTCTTTCTCCTGTAACTACTTTTGAAGCTCCTTCCCACTGACAACTAGCCACTGTCATACACCACTATAGACACAAAAATCTTTTAAAATGTCAGCTTTTCATATGCTTAATTTTGTCCTATTCAGGTAAAATGTTTTGCAGCGTAAAGTTCAGCAGAGCTGCCAGGTCATCTTTCTTAGTAAAGATTTTCACGTGCACAAATAAAAATTGAGGAACGACTGAAGAAAAAAAACCCTGTACAAACGATTTTAAATGTTCCTTAGATAATGCAGTACCACAACAAATCTCCAAGGAAAGTTAAGCTGAGACTGCCATGAACACCAAATAAATCTGCACCACTGGGATATTTAAGGTCCAATAAATCTTACTTTCCAGTGTTTTAAAACTCCAGAAGATAGTCTGCGGCTCTAGACTCTGTCTGCCTACAAGCTATCAACTCAGACTTGCCTTCAACTCAGAATATTTGTGAGAAATATTTTCAGAATATACTCATGTTTACTGAATTACCAAATTACGAAAATTTTTATTAAAAAGAAAAACCAACCACAAACACACATATACATACATAAAAACCAACCAAACAAGTTACTTTTTTCTTCTGTTTGTATGAAAATGCTGAAGAAAGTTGGTCAAAAATGCCCATATTTCCAATTCAAATATTTTTTTAATTTTTTAGCTATCTTTTCTTGCAGTTTAAAATATAAAGCTAACAACTAATTGTAAAAAAATAAAATGCAAAGCCATAAAATTCCTCACAGAAGAGCCAAGGAACCTAAGAAATCACATATTGTGCAATTTATCTGATACTGTTAAAAATACTAACCACCGGAAAAAAAAATCAGATGTTATAAAAAAGCATTTTATGTACTATGCTGCAACTTTCTGCAGTTTGGTTATACCAAAAGCACATTTTGTGGATTATGGAAGTCACTGCTTCCCTTGGCCTGAAAAAAACTTCCTGATGACATGGCATGCAACCTGGTGAGAGCATTAGAGCCTGCTTCCATAGATATGTACCTGTCATACCAGACCTCCAGTCACTATTTCTACACTGCTGTCCTTCACTGCTATCTCTGCAAGCCTTTGGGAGAGAAGTTGGTGAGGACAAGATAAAAGCACGCCCGTGAAGCCAGTGAGTAGCAGCAGGGCTCAAAAGCAGGTGCACTTCCTAAACCTACTTTTAGTTTTCATTCCACTTTGGGAAATGAACTGTTTTCCAATCACAATAATCACTTTTAAAGGTGACAGACCAACTGTAGTCCTGCTAAAGAGCAACTTCATGGAGTGAAATACTCCTCGACTGTCCTGAGTGGGGCAACAGAAAAGCAACGTGGCGCCTTACAAAACAGTGTGTCCTTAGTCCAGCGAAATGCTGTAAAGTACCAAACTCCGGTAAGTGTAACATGAAGCCCCAAAAGTCGCACTTCCCTCTCAGTAAGCTGCATCAGAATTAGTCGCTGCCCAATGAGGACTGGATCTTAATCTAGATGAAGCTACAAGAAATTTTGTCCAAGTACAGGGGCAGATCGGGGACATAATCAGAGGGAATAATCAATCTTCGGTTAATCTTTGCTAGTATCTAAATTTCTGCCAGGTTGACAGACAAAGCAGGTTAGATTTATTTTTCCAAAAATCATTTGTCAAAAAAAAAAAATCATCCTAAACATTAAAAAAAAAAAATTAAGTTACGCTAAACTTTGTTTTTCTGCTAGCAAACCTCATGTCACAAACAACTGAAAGGCAGTGATGCAGAATGGATTCTTGCCTAGATTTGTAAATTTTTCCAGGAGTTGTAATATCCTGTATTTGATGACATCATGAAACTAGCAAGAAAAGTTGGTTTTCAATTTATTCTACTTTTCCCTCATTAGTGTCCATGTCAGAAACAGAGTAAGAACCCTCATTAAGTCACATTAAATTCTTTAAACTCATTAAGGGCTCAGAGAAAGAACAATACAAACACTGGTGTTTTTGTAAAAAATTATGCAACACAGATGGACTTCCATTTCCATGTGTTTTTAGAATGGATGTATGTGTGTAGGGCAGTTGAAGAGAGCAATCTGCATTAGCGAGAAACTGACAGAATTACAGAGGCAGAGCACCTCACATATGACAGAATGACACCTGGGTAGAAATTGTGCATAATCATTTCTGACCTGATATTAATGAATGCTTGGTATCCTGAGTTCCGGCAGAGCTGCAGTCAGTGCCGTACCCCACACTTTTTTTCAACGATTCTTTGGGACTTTCTATGGGGCAAAGACAACCTTGAGGGCCACACAGCCAGCAGCAATCCAGTGGCAATCAAACCCTTTGTCCACAGACTACTTTGATTGCAGCTGCTGTAGCCTAACATACTATCTGATTGTAGGTGAAGATACATCTACTAGTCATGCATATGGACTTATACGTAAGATACAGGTGTGTGCAGAGTTTCAACAGTCTTGGAGAGTATCTCTGGGTGTGCAAAGGGTGGTTATTTGTTAGAAGATTTATAGTAGCTGAATGACTCAGATATATGCTGTTGATAACTTCTGGTCTTACCCCCCATAAGACTGGAAATATGAGCTCAATGCCACAAAATTATTTACATTCCTACAGTATGCTCAAACAACTATTACAGGATTAATTTAATCCATTACATTATTATTTTTTTCATGATAGACATAACATGCAAATAGGAGTTTAGTTCTAAAGAAAACTCTGGATCTGAGGAACATAAAAGGAGACTAATTGCATGGCATAAATTTCAGATGTCTGTAGCAGGCCACAGAAAGAAAACAGTATATACAGTATATGGGAGACATGAGTTACTGTTTCTTCCTTCCTACTACTGTAACAGATGAAAAGAAAGGTGGGATTTTTACTGAGGGCCCCCAGATTTCAGCCTCCAGAGCTGGGTGCCTGGGCGGCATGGGCAGGAAGCCTCTGTTCAGCAGCTCTCCTCTCCCGCTGCTCTAGCAGAGGCAGATACTGTTTACCTGCAAGGCACATGGTAAGGCTAATCTATTTTCACAAGCTTTTCCCTCAGGTATTTGGGGCAAGGTTTAGTTTATTAATTGTGTGTGTGCATGTGTGTCCATATCTATTTGTGCAGGAGGAAAAGGCGATCAACATGTATTGCATTTTTGGTCTGTACTCTGGTACAGACTGCAGCTGGCCAACGTCTGCTGAGTGTATTTAATACACCTAACACTGAGAACTCTAAACAGAAAAGCAAACTACGTTCAGGTTAGGAAACTGGAGTTATCTTTCTTTCATTAACTGAATTCATGAAGCAAAATTTCACCTGCACAGTAAGTTTTTGATTATGTTCCACATCTCACAGCTTCTGCCTGAAGAGGGTTGTGTGAGAAAGTCAAGAAGACTCATACAAACGTTGAAAACACTGAAACCCTTCACCCCCAAAGAAGATTGCTTTATCCTAACTCATTTAACTTTCATTAAACCACATTCTAAATATAGGAATTTTAGGCAATACTTAACTTCAGGATCTTCATCAAACTTTTTTTAGGTAAGTTGAGATTTTTTTTTTTTAAAAAATTCCCTGTAACATCACTGGGATATCCAAAAGCAATCTGCAAAGTATTTGGCTAGGCAGACCATGCCTTCTTTTCCCCTCTCTTTTTAATTAACTACTAGCAAAAATTCCCATTTTGTTTTTTCTTTTTTTGTGAACCACCACCAAGCTGTATGTTTAATTTTTTAAGTTTCAGTACGTACTTCAGACGGCAGACTTTGCAAAGTAGGTCAGGAATACCCAAAGGATACACATTTGAAGGCTACAGATAGCAGAACACACCATTTACGGCTTTGTATATACACATACATACACATTCTATATAATATAGGTAGATAGATTCAGTGATTTAAACACACTACATCTATACCGTCTGTTTCAAGAACATTCAGATATTTACACTGTTAGATCACCACTCATTTTAGACACACTCTAGTGCCAGCTGCCAAAAAAAGGTACACAAGTCAAAATATGTTACCTTTGTTCAAACAATACTGCTGTTCATTATATAATAGAAACTGTCATGCTTAATCTTACAGGAACCAAGAACTGGTACATTCCTGGATCATAGGTGGCTTGAAATGGTTTGAGGCAAAACTGAACAACACTGTTAAGTAAATCACGCTGAGAAACTTAAGCGCATTGATGATTTTTAGCATCATCTTTTACAGACTTTTTTTTCCCCAGATCTATTAATACACTAAAAATGCTGGAGTATTTTCAAAATACAGAGAGATGAATGCACCAGCGATTTTTCTGTGACATTTTTACAATATCACATTATACATTCCCTCTTGCATTGTCATTCTTGCTAAATGTAATGGGGGATCTGAAAAGGATGCTTGAGAACAGACACCATGATGAAGTAAAATGTACCTGCAAAAATTACACATTGACTTCGAAAATACACCAAAAACTTATTTTTCCTTGAGCATTCTCAGTACTGTCCAAGCAACCCAAAGCCTACTGAGGGCACTAAGCTACAGGCCGTGATTTTCATTTTCCATTAGAGATGAAAAAATTGCTAAAAGCAGCATTCAAATATATGTCTAATATGTTCAAGAATACAGAAAAAATGGTTAAAATGCCTTAAATTCTTCAGGGTTGGACCTTTTTAAAATCATATTTTAACCTGGGAAATTGCTAAATTAAAAATACGTACACTTCACTTATTGAGGAAAATCTCTTTTACAGCATTACTACTCCAGGACTTCTTCAGATTTTTAAGTATTTTACAACTTCGTCTTAAACAACATGGATTATACAGTATTCATCAGGCAGACACAACCTTACAGACAGACAGACACAGACACACACAACTCTGCAGAGGCCAATCCTGCAGCTTTTACTGAATCCAAAAGTCCCCCTGACAACAGTGAGTATTTTTCAAGAATGAGAACTGCAGGATCAGGCCCCGAAAGTGCTTATGATGATGAGATGTTACTTCAACAGATTGAATGTTAGATTAAATATAAAGATTGAGGCAAGACAAGTCTGGGGTTTAAACCCTAGGGAGGATTGACATTTAAAGTGTTGCCACTGAATTATAGCTCTCCACATTGGGTGGGGTAACCTCCTACTGGGTGGAGTGTCTCCCCTAAAGGAAGGGAAAACTGGCACAAGCCAACTCAGTCTTTGAACGATTTTCCTACTTGCCAACTTATGAAGTCGTCCTGACGTCAACTTCGTCAAGAAAGTCTATTGCCCAACTCTGTCTTTTGCTGTAGAAAGTTTGCTTGTGCTCAAAACCCCAGCAGACGTAGAAAAGAAATTAAGGAAAACAGACGGAAAACCCTGAACAAAATAAAGAAATGAAGAAAAAATGTGTTGACTGGATTTTACAGTTATTTTAAAAAATCCTTTTGTTGGGTTTTTTCTTGTTTCTAACATCGAGTTAATACAAATAGACACAGATCACTCAAAACTATTACTAAACATATTTTAAAACCTTGTTTAGCTTTAAGACATGGGGTGGAGAGCGCACAGAAAGTGGACACTCTGAAAGATAAGATCTCTTATGTGTCCTGCAATGGCTAGTGAGTATCTTCCTAATAAGCGTCACTAACAGGTATAAAACACATTCATACTAGGAAAATAATATTCACTGAACAGCCATCAAAGGTAAGTTTAACATCTTATTTCTCTCTAAATCAAAATAAATTGTTTCTCTGAAAGAGGGAGTCAAGTGCTGGACAAGACAGAAGGAACGCTGGGGGGAATCAAATAAAAACAAAACAAATAAAAAGGATAAAGCATCTCAAAGTGCCCATGAAGTGAAAAAAAAAGTAAAAATCAGAAAACAGTTTAAGTTACCGTAACCTGAAATGCACCAGCCATCACAAAGAGCAATTGGAGAAATCCAGCAGAGCTCAGCAGGAAAGATTTTTAATAACAGATTGAAAAACAAGAATAAAAATAACTGCATCAACAGGGCCTTTCTTCCTCAGGCCACAAGCCCGTTTTTACTTGATATTTTAAAAAAATGTAGTTTGGCCACTAAAACCAATCCAGAACATTATTAAAAGTTAAAAGCTACCAATTACTTCTGTCTGTTCTTTTAAAGCAAAGTTTGGCATTACGTCAGTTGGTTTAAAGAAAACAAGAAAGAGAGAGGGAAAGAAGGAGAGAAAGTTTCCTGCTTATATAAATTAAACCACCAGGGAAGGTGTCTAGCCACTTGTAAAGCATTTATTACAGGTTTTTAAAGGGCTAGTAACATTTTAAAAATTAAATATTTTTAAATACATTTAAAGGAAAAGAGAAAAGATGAACTGAGCCTGGAAAGAAAGCAGACTTATGAGAAATTAGACATGCATCAACTGAAGCTAAGAAAGTAAAAATTACTATTAGGACTAAACTTTGCAATTCAAAGTAACTCTGTTTTCAAGGCAGAAAATCTTATTGTAGCTGCTGTACTCACACACATCCCTTACGAGACGGAAAAGTTCCACCGAACTTTATGGGATGGAACCAACTGGGTTCTGCAGAAATGTCCTACAGAAGCGCCACCCGTGGCAGCTACGCAATTTAATGAATCATTTTCTTTCGATAGCTCTACTAAATCCACATCCAGACATCCCCAGCAGGAATAAGATCCCTTAGTTAACGCAGCAGGAGCATATTAAAAATCACTGATAGAAGGATTGGCAAGTTCTGTTAAATTTTAGATGTATTTTTCACTGGTGGTGTTATTATAAAATTTTAAAGAACCATTTTAAAGGTACTAGAAAATAAGAATCTGATAGCACAGAACATGAATAAAACACGACGGCTGTAAGTTTCTTACGCACAGCTGCGCCAGTTCACCTAAATCACAGTCTTCTAAAGCCCGTGATGCCAAGTCAGAGGCTCCTCTGACTCTGGACGACACATCAAGTGGACTGGTGTTCAGTTTTGCAACGCATTTGGTGTGTGACAAAATGTCCACTGGGGATTTTAAATCGAGACTAGGGGAGCTATCCTCCCATTGCTCCGTGTTTCATTTGAGCCTTGGTCTGCATGACAAGAAGTCAGAGTAATATGCCAGCACTCTCTTCCCCTCCCTGTGCTCCTCTGCCCCAGCAGCGTTTCTTGTGTTCTGGGCACATACACAACTGGCGAAGCAGCTGCGTTCTGGAAGGCCCTTTATTGATTTGGTGCAAAATAACATCAAGGAGTGAATAATAAGCATAATCTGAAAAATGTAGTTGCATGTCTTGCCCTTGTAAACATTTACTATTTAATGATGTAATTGTACTTTAATCCTTCACATTATCTAATATAACTCATTGTGCTTTTCTTTTAATTAGCAAACACACAATCCAAAAAAAGCAAAACCCAGAAAGTTTGTACACACCATAAAAACTAAAGCCCAAATAGTTTTAAAATAATCAAATGTTCTCTCTCTGGATGCAGGCTTATCTTTTAAAGTCAAAAGAGAACTTCATTGGCACAGGGCAGGAAAAAAGAACTCCATAATTCATGTCACGACAATACCGAGGAAAAAAGTTCTTCTCCAGAAGGACTGGAAAGGGCACCTTTATTTATCTTCTGGACATACAAAAATAATAGAACCTAGACCAGATATACTGTAATTAATGTATCCAAAGGTCAACAGGCAATGGTATTTATACAATAAATGGGAGCAGACTACACTGGTTATAGTATTAATCACCAGTATTTGAAAATAGCATTGTTTTCTTACTAGGTAAGAACTTGAGAAAGTTTCAGAAACAAAAAAGAAACACTTTTCTTTTTTTTTTTCCTCATACCTGCCTGCTATTCTTTTTAACCAATTGGTTTTTAACTCGTGAGGTATAATATTTGGGACAAATATATCCAAGTTTACAGTTGCCCAGGACTGCCAAAAACAGACCCAGGCTACCTCACTAGTTGTGTCGAGGAAACTAAATTAAGTAAGGGCAAACACCAACTGGAAAGTTGTCAGTTTACTGAATGAATAGCTTCATTTTACACACCAGTTAGAATACCTTAATCAGAACATATTTCTGTTCAAGGCCAATACTTTTACAACCAGATGGCAGTTTGCTCTACCTGAAACTGTATTAAAAATGTAATTTATTTCCACTATACTTTCACCTAACAAAAAGGGTCGTCAGATTCCCAGCCTATCATGTTCAAAAATATTTAACCATAAACTTTCTCACAATGTTATATTTGGTGTTACCCACAAACCTTTATTAAAGTGATACTGCCAGTGTGGCTTCAGTTAAGACCTGAGAATGTTTCTATTAAGATTATTACATTAAAATATTGTCAAGAGTTTGTAAGAAACATAAATATTCATACACATACAGCCCCCCCAGCCCTAGAAGGAAAGTTCCACATAAAAAGAAAAATTTAAATACGTACCAAAAGCTGCCTGGTTGTAATTACATTTTGGGTTTTTTCCTAAATGTCTCTGCTAATTTTTTAACTCTTTCACACTGTAATGTAAAATAGTTTTATTCCAAAGCAACTGCCTGATAAAGTGCTACAAGAGGTAATTCGCATGAACAGAAAGTAATTAGTCATTGCTTGCACAATGCTTTGAAAATATAAAACCCCATGTGTCAACTAGCATTAAAATATGATTGGAATACACAGATTTGACAAGAAACAATTGCATGTCACAGACCCTCAAGTCCACAGACAAGAATTAGTACTTTGCTGTTATAAATGCACTATCACGGTATGTGGATAAGAGCATTCTTTACACTCAGGCATAGCATGCATGATAATAGTGTGCACCGTAAAAGTTTACTACAAATGCAAGAGAAGACATCACAGAAAATAGTCCTGCTAGGGATTCATCAAATGTTACTGAATTTACACTCACTGATAAAAATGTAAGTCAACCCATAAAGCTACCATATAAATTATACTAAAAATGCATTAAAAACATGAAAGGATAACCTGGCTGCATCGTGTTTGATGCCCAAAGAAGTCTCAGATGTGTGAAGTTGTCATTTACATTCTTTTCCTTTATTAACAGTGCTATGAAATAAAAAAAAAAAAGCCATACTCTCACAGGCACAGACTGCTCAGTGTTATTTGGAGTCTGTTTCAGAGGATCACAGGCAATACATGTAAACTTAAAAGCTGATGCAACTTTGCCCTTTACTTACTTTGTTTGTGACTATGTATATGCAAAGTTTCAAAAAGAGAAAGTTATTATATGCAACCAAAAAAAAAAAAAAAAAAGCGATAATCAGACAGAACAGGGTGGATTACGAACTGACTGTTTTTCTCATGTCTAATCTCCCTTGATTTTAAAATGGTGAGGTAGACTTCTGTTGTCACAGTCTGAGGATAAACTTGCATACAGGCACTGATGCACTACTGAACTTCAGAATCACCGACTCTTTGTGGCAAATCTCAGGCAGGTATACATTATTCAAGAGGAAAAAAGAAAAATACTTTTTTTCACCTTTACAGAGAAAGGTTCCACTTGGTTGGTTTGACCATATTATTAACAGACTTTCATTCAGTAGTTAAAATAGAAAGAAAAAAATCTTTGAAAGTGTCGATATCATTTCCAGACAGTCTTGTCAGCATCACAACTTACAGGAAATAGTTGATGTTCTCAGACAAACCGTGCGTTTACTCATAGACCCAGATTACTTTAAAAAAAAAAAAAAAAAAAAAAAACAAAAACCACCACCTTCACTATTTTGGAGGGGTTTTTTTAATCGTCACTCTGGTGGAATACCTGAGAGAGCTGTCTAACCTAACACACAGATTGTGAACATGAAGCAAACACAGACTGCAGTTCAGAAGACTACTGTAACTTTTATTCTCATTTTGTCCACGTCAGGAACTGGCTCTTACCACTACTTTCCTTTGCTGCCCCTTGCATTTTTAACTCTGGCAGTCTTCTCTAAATGTTCAGCTTTTACTAAAACCAACAGGAAAGTAACATGATGCCACCAACATCCACAGGATTCGGTTGCATAGTTGAAGATAACAGCCCAAATGACAAAAAAGTTTGATCTTGAGAGACTTTACTGAACTCAATTAAATATAATTTGAGACGTATTAAATTGTTGTCTCTTTCCATCAACATTCAAAATGTGCTGCGCACTGTAAAAGGAGTGAAGGCAGCGCAGTCTGCAGGACAGCTTACATTTTCTTTACTAGACAATCTTTCCCCCTCGGAAGGGGCTTGTCGCCTTGGTTCCCAAAGGGTGCTGGGGTTGACCCGGCTCCTGCTCGGCCAGGCAAGGTGCTCGCACTGGCAAAGAACAAGTGATGGAGGGGAGACGTCTCTCCAGCTTATCACTTAGCTAGCTTAGCTCAGTCAGTGCACTGGAGAAGTTTGCCATTTGCAGACAGAAAACACAACCAGTCGTGGAAAAAAAAAAGATAAAGGAGACTAGCGGGCCCCACTAGAACCCGCGTAGGAGTGCCGGGGTGTCTGAGCACCGTGATTTGCAGCAGGGAGCCAGATAAACAAAGCCCCCGAAATGTCAAGCCCCCTCGGGGAGCCGCTCGCGTCCCAGGGCAGCGCAGCGGCTGCAGCCCCCGGGTCAGACCCTGCGCGGCCCCGGACCTGCGATCGCCCCGGCCCGGGCCACCCCGGCTGTCCCGGCCACGGAGCGCCCACCGCCGCGCAGCCCCTCCAGCCCCGGCCTCGCCTCCATTCATTCCACCCTTCGGAAAGCCACACGCGGGTGGCTGCAGCGGGGGCAGCCCCCGCCGCAGCCCCCGGGCTGCGGGGCGGGGAGGTGAGGCGCTCCACGAAGTTGTGGCAGGCAGGGAGAGCCGGGCGCGGGGACGCAGCGCTGGCAGTAGGGCTTCGCCTTTAAGAAGGAAAAGTTTTACGTCTCTCTGCCTCTGATTTGAAAAAAAAAAAAAAAAAAAAAAAAAAAAAAAAAAAAAAAATCACCACCACCACCACTATGTCGCCTGTTACCCCCGTGTGACCGGGAGGGATCCCAAGCCCTCCTCCCGGAGCAGCACCGCTCCGCACTCGGCCTCTCCCGGTGTGTCCCAGGGAAAGGAGAGGAAAAATAGGAAGGGAAAAAAATACAAAAGAGAAAAAAAAAAAAAAAAAAAAAAGTTTTTCCCAAACTTACTACTCTTCATGATGGTGTCTCTGTGCCCCGCTTGTCATGATCCCCATTAAAACTTCCAGCAGCGGCAGGAGCGGCAGGACTGTGTGACTGCAGCCCATCGGATGCGAACCCTCTGTGCTCGTCTTCTACTTCCACCCCCCGCGTCTCCCTTCCCCTCCCCCCGAGTGCCCCGGTGCCGGGGAACCGGCGGCCGCGGAGATAAGGCGCGGAGCGGCGCGGAGGGGAGGGCAGAGCAAGCCGCACCAGCCCGCGGCCGCCGCCGCTCCCCTCCCCGCCTCCGCGCCGGGGGGCTGCTCCCCCTGCCCGCCGCCGCCGCTGAACTTGACCCTCCCGACTCCAGCGGGGCTACCGCCGTTTTGAAGTCGCCAATTTCCAGCCATCACACATGGCTTTGACCCTCCGGCGGGGGGAATGGGGGGGCGCGGGTGGTGGTGGGGGGGATGCACCGAGAGAAGCCTGTGAAATCCGAGCAGCCCCCGTTGCCTGAGATAATGCTCACCCACCCTTCGCTTTTGTTGTTGTTTTTATTTTTTTTTAGGGGGGGGTATTTTTTGGGGGAGGGGTGCACCCCCGCTGCCCCCCGGGCACACGCCACGCTGCCGCGGGCGCCGCGCCCCCGCCCCACGCGCGCCCCCCCCGCACCCGCCGCCGCCGCGCCGCCCCCGCCCGGCCCGCCGGCCGCGGCGCCCTCCCCGCCGCCCCCGCCCGCGCCCCCCCGCGCTTACCTGTTGATTAACCGGCAGCAACAGCCCCGGCAGCCTGGAAGATGGTGGAGCCGCGGCGCGAGCCATGAACCGTCTCCTGCTGCCGGCGGAGTTGGACGCGGATTATGTGGCGGTGGCCGGGGAGTGGGGGGGGGCGGGGGGCCGCGGCGCCGCTGCCTCCCCCCTCGGCCCCGCTCGGCGGGGAGGGGGCGACGGGCCCGCCGGCGGGCGGTGCGGTGCGGCGCGGGGGCGGGGGCGCGGCGGGCCGGGGGGCGCGGGCCGGGGCACGGCGCGGCGGCCCCGCCGGCAGCGAGGCGGCGGCCTGGGAGCGCGGGGCGGCCGGCGCGTTATCGGGACTGTTATCGCTTGTCAGGACCTCCGTCTCCCCGCATTACGTCAGTTTCAAGACACCAACACTATTAATATCAAAGGAGCCTTCGCGGAGGAAAGCGCCACCCCAGACGGAGCGCCCTTAAAGAGACAGTGCAGGCGGCCCCGCCGCGCGGCCCGCGCCGCCCCCCGCCGCCGCCTCCGCCCGCCGCCGGGCCACGGCCACGGGCAGCGCGGGCCGGGTCCGCCGCGACGGGCGAGCGGAGGGGGCGCGTCGCCCCGCGGCCGCGGGGACTTGCGCTGAGTTGGAGCAGGGATAGCCGCAGGCCACAGGCGCGCCCCCAGCGCGGCCCGCGGGAGGCGGCGGCTGTGCCCGCGGCTGTCACTGCGACCCGCGGCTGCCCTGCGGGTTTGGAAAAGGTGGCGGTGGGGATAAAAGGCGCGACCCACGCGTGCCCGTGGCTGCCCCCCTCGGGAGACCCCAGCCCTGCTCGGGGTCTCCCGCAGGTTTGGTATCACCTCTGTCCCGTGCCCCCCGTTTGTGTGCGGGTGCTGAGGCGGGTGGGCAGACAGTTCCCAGGCTGAGCGGTGAACCGTCCCGTTACCACCCGCGCTTTGATACCGGTTGCAGGCCAGCCCTGAGCTGATCCGAGAAAACCCTTACAACTTCCCCTCCTTGTGCAGAACTTTTTCAACTCGAAATACTCCTATATCCCCCATGCTACGGACTGCCTGAAGCCTGCATGTCAATGTAAAAACTCTCCAAGGAGAAGCAGTACATAAAAGGTTCCTATGAAAGGGTTTTAAAATCCCAAATATAGTAGGCGTTAAAAACTATGTAAACATTTGTTGGGTATTTGGACACAATTTTTCTGCAGTTAGGTGACTTTATATGGCGTGCTTTTCCTCCCATGCAAGTTGTTTTAAGCTGATTTCACATTCAAATAGATGCATTCTGCTTGCTTGCAACTACTAAAACATTATTCGAGGAAGAAGGTGGAAAATAATTAAATGATTACAGTTTGAGAGTTGAAGCTGCTTCCCCCCAAATACTTGAAATTACATAACTTTTCCCTTACAATTTTACTCTCAAATACATGGTGAAGTGTAAAGTAACAAATCTTCAGAGATACGCAGTGACGCAAATGAAACCCTATTGTAAAACTTACGGCGTTCTCAGCCCTCGCTCCAAACTTAAATATTCTTCATACATGTTTAATATAATCCAGTGGCAGATTTGTAAAGTAATTGCTTGTGTAAATCACCCAGGAACATATTTCCCCCTTAAGTTCTTTTGTAGGATTGTCTGATAAAGCACTTTATGAATAGAAAAGAAGTAATTCACATACAAGAGGTGAACTTGTCATATTGAGAATGGAAGGTTGCGTGATTAGGCACACACATTAGGATCCCCGACACAGGGAAAGGGGAACTCACTGAATTATGTGTGGTACTCCCTCTATGCCCATCCACAGAAAATGAGTTCGGAGCAGCAGAGAGATACATGGAATGCTAAGGAAAATAATGCCAAAATTTAAGGTTTGTTACAAAGTCTGCCTCGATACTTTAGTACCTCATGCTTGGTAGCACCCCACTCATACGCAAACAACCTTTCCTGACTTCATAAATTTACTTTTGCACAAGCTGCAAAATGCCATGGCTGAACCACAGTCAAGGAGACAAGCTACTTCCACAAACTTTAGTAAATACAGAACTCTGAAAAGCAAGTGGTTTTGTCACATCAATTCAAACGTGTTTTTCTCAGCAGTTTGAATTTTACTATTTTTACTGAGCATGTCAGCCCCAAGTGACTGTTCACTTGGCATATGTCTTGCATAGGAAGGGTTAAAATAGGCAGGTATTTTGTCTGATGATTTGGCTAAGCATCTTGCAAGCAGGGCTTGAGTGGAAAATATTTAAACAAGAGTTATTTCCCTTCACTTCTCTGTTCTAGTGAGACTTATTAATGTCTTTTTATTTTAAACCAGGAAATGATGCCCCCCACACCTTAAATCCCAGCCAGTTCTTATGTGTGGCTGTAGCTTTCCCAGATTTTATTCACATTATGACAGACAAACTGTGAAGATCGATAACAGCAAAAACACAGATTTCAACATGTGTAAAGCTTGATGAAAAACACACCTTTTTTCACCTGTAGAGCGGTATTATAGAGGTGTATTTTTAAAGGACATGAGTGTTCCTGTGCGTGCACTTTTAAAGTGAAACCGCAAAGCCATTCATAGGCAAAGATGAGAAGGACACGTCTTCATAGTTTCAAGTGGACAACTCTAATGAAATACTCTATCTCTCAGAAAACATTTGTTACCGTATCATTCTTAGAAATGCTCTCATGATACATTCTGCATTTCAAGTTAAAATAAAGCAGATCAAGAAGATGTCAATATGAATCTGTTTATATTCACCACAAAGAACTGTAGAGAACTTAACAAAGGCAAAAATATTTTTATAGACTTTCAGGAAAATTATTTATTTATGAAATAATTTACAAAGAAAATTTTTACCTCATGGCTTAGATACATTGCATATGCTTATGATTGACACAATATGTTCAGGCTCAAAGCCCTCCCCCCCTTTTTTTTTTTAATTTTAGCAGGACTATTTCAAAAAAGCCAACCAATTCATGAAGTCATACAATAATTGTTTGACAGTTGTTTCCAATATAGGAAAATAAGTTATGTATATTGTTTTCATTCAAATATTTGTTGATTTGTTGTTAGAATGCTTTGACATTGACATGGCACAAATTACATTAGGAGAAATATTGTAGAATTATTTTCATTTATTATCTTCTACTGTCAAACTTTTCCAAAACCACTTAAAAGAAGTTTTATTTCACTTTGTTCGAAATTCGTAGTCTGCATGAAAGTAGGTTGTTTTTGAAATAACAAGTTCAGCTTTTTCTAATAGATAAGAGCTGAGGAAATGAAGGAAAAGCAGCAAAGTGAGGAGAGGCAGAGAAAGTGCTGCTTTCACTGAGAGGCATGAACAAAGTAAATTCTAAATAATTCTATGGGTTTTTTTACAGTCAGGCACATTCTCCATTGAGGGAGAATACAGAGGCCAGTCACAGTTGCTTCTTGAAGGAAAACAGTATAACAGTCATTGTTTATCAAGATGACATAACATGCCATTTTTGCCTTTATTGTTTAATGCAGTTTCTCTTGTAGTTTACTCAGCGTAGATACAAAGAGGGATTAACAGTAAAGCATAAGCATACTTGTTTTACAATTTCAGCCTTTTAGTGCATAACTTACTGAAAGTACTAGGGCCTATAATCACAATGATTTTACCTGATGGAACATGCATTTTAGAAATATAATCCAACTGTTTACCCTAACACGTCATAAATTGCAATTCTCTACAAAAACCTCAGAGATTGACATTCGTTGCTCTTAAATGCCTGCTGCTTTAGCACACATCATCAAGAAAGTATTTCTGTACTATTCTCCCTCTGGTTGGTAGCATATTACTTGAATTCTAAAGACAGTTCTCTTATACTGTCTTCAAAAATGAACATTTTGAGAAGCACTTAATTCTGAGTCTGAGGCACTCCAGTGCAAGATTCTTGGGATCATAAACACAGCAACTTGCAGAATTTCTGCAGACCCACTTCTTTTCTTTGCAGAACTTGTGTGACATGAAATCATCGGGAAACTTTTGTTCCCTGTCTTACACCCTGCACAGAGTCAAGTTTCTAAACTTCAAGTTGTGCGCCAAAGGCTAAAAATTACCACGGATTTTCAAAGAAATGGGAATGGGGACCCTAACAATGTGGTTGAAACATCTCTGAAAAGAGATTATGCTTTGTGATAGACAGGGCAGCGCTGAGAACAGCCAATGAAACAGCATGCAACTGAAAAGCTAATACCATGGCCTCATCCCAGATTCAACAGATGTTTTCTAGGGGGATTGGATATCTGGTAATGGGAAATGGAACCGTTCTTTTCTATGTCACTGGTTTTAACACAGGCCAGTAGCAATGGAAAGTCAGTAATAAGTGATGTTTGCTTGGTAGCTTTCTCCATTGTGTGGTAGAAAAATGTCCTCCTGACTGCAGTGTACCATGGCTGGCTGGTACCTCCCCACACCCCAGTGGCACCGCTGCCAAAAGGGCCTTCCTTGCACAGAAATGCCTGGAAACCCTTTTCCCTGGGAGCAGTCTCCCAGGGAGGGATGAGGAACACCAACTGGGCACAGGCTGCTCCTGCTAATGGTATGTCTGCAGATAGTTAAATAACTCTGACAGCCACAAAAGATAATTTATCACTTTACACTATCATAAAATCTACTAGAAAATTAAAAATGCTATAACACCAGACTCTCTAAAATCATTTACATGCAGGAATTCACATAATTGTATAGATTTTGATCTTAAAAATGCTATGTAAAAGGCATTCATCCAAAGCTCTGAAAAGCCTCACATGCACATACACATACATATGAAGTAATACATAATGAGAGTCTCCCAAGAAATATCAATGAAAGAAGTGGCAGCATTTCTTCCCCACATTTCAACTGCAAGATCAGCAAATCAAAACAACCTGAGCCCCCTGTCTTGTCATCACCCCTGCCAGACAGAGCCACTACCTTTCTCTCCCTCAAATCCGTATTCATCCTCCCTCCAGCATTTCCAGAATTTCTGGGAAGGTTAATCTGGATTGGTTAAAAGTGTGCTGCAATCAATGGGGGAAAAAAAAAAAAAAAAAAGCTGTAAGTGTGTTTAGTAGTTTTTACATTAGGTCGTATATGCAAGTATTTTTCAATCTTATTCCCAAGGTTTGTTGCTATATAAAAGCAGTGTTCTGAACATAGTAATGTTAAAACTCTCTACAGTGTCTCCTAATATAAAGCAACAATTCTGTACAATTGAAGTGTTTGGCTCAAAAGGAATTTTCTCTCACTTGATTTCTTGTAAATACTTTTTTCTTTTCCATCTGTGACTTCTAACTGTGTTCAAATCTTTATTTTAATGTGACAGACTACAAACAACATGCTTTTATTGCAAAAAAAGATTTATTCACATTGATACTGATGCAAGGTCTCAGATTTAGTTTAGGGAAAGAAAATATCTTGCAAATATTATATTTCACTTTGTAAAAAGCAGCGCTTTCCATTCCATTATGAACCTCAAATGCATAGCCTTAATATACAGCCCAGGATGTGCAGTAATAGCACTTGGGAATTTCAGACACATGGTGCATTGGTAAAATTACCAAGATGCTGTCACTGTTTTCCAATTGCAAATGGAGGGAAAGTCACTCAAGGTAAACATGGCAATGTAGGAAGTGGTCTTTAGTGGCCTCTCTTAGTTTCCTGTGAAATGTCTAAGCGCACACACAAGAACACACAAATAGCTACATTCAACCAGACTAATTTATCTAACTTTCTGAGTGCTCAGTCCTTTGTGTAAGGAAGGGCTTGACCTTAATCTGGCCTTATCCTCTGCATCATGAGCCAGTCCGTCTTGCAAAGATCTGATGAACCACTGCATTCTAGGGGATTTTTATAGCAAAAAGGAAGAAAGATCAGCATGTTCACAGAATCACAAAATCACAGAATGTCCAAGGCTGGAAGGGACCTCTGGAGGTCATCAGGTCTGATCCCTGTGATGTAAAAGGGCCAGTTACAGCCAGTTGCCCAGGATCCAATTCCTCCTTTTGGAGACTTCATGATTCTCCTATAGCCTACATGACTGCTGTAACTTGTTCCTGGTCTGAGACAACTCAAAGGGGCTTTCTAATCTGAGTGAGAAGCGCACCCTGACCTGCTTTCTGTCTGACCTCTGCATAAGAATGAATATACATCCACAACTCTTTTAATGGTTAGTCTTTGAAAACAGGTAACCTAACAAGAATGCCACCTTGATTAACACTAAGGGTGGTTGACACCAAGATTAATATATACCACATCCTCTAGTGTGAAATGGTAGTGCCAGTGCCTTTGTTGAAAAACATAAAACAACAATAGGCATCCTTTAGACTTATTCAGGAGTTTGCTTTGCTTCATTTTCCTCAGTGATTATCAGTCTTGAAAGAGGTTTCCTGTTAAAAAAGTCTTTCCTTTAGGGAAGAGCACAGCCTACAGAAGCTGCAGCAGCCTTAGCTCACTGGGTTCGGCTCTCTCACATAGAAACCTCATTTCTGTTCATACCTCTCACTCTTCAGGAGCTAGATCATGTGCCTGTATACAAGGTTTTACTAAGCACAGCATGAATCAGGCAAAAATAATGCTGATGGATAGCCCTCATTTACACTTGAGATCTTGATGTGGTGAAGTGCAGATCATGACCGAGAAAACCCGTGTGTCCTTGTCTACTTCAATGCCTGGACAAACTGATCCCAGAGAGGGCAAAAAAAGTAGTCTTTATAACGTCAATATTTTTTCTCCTTCCTGACTCCACTGCTTTTAGTTCCTTTCACTGCTCACATAAAACAGTTACCTTATGACATACTAAAATATTTATGGGCTAAGACTTCTTATTTAACAATGACCAGAGATACCCTTAATAAGCTGCTGAAAAACCTGGATAGTTTATGCAATTTTCCTGCATGTGTAATTTTTTTTTTCCAGTCAGTGCATCAGTGGAACAAATAAAAACCAAACCTAAGCCAAAAGAAAAAACCATCTCAAACCAAGTAACTCATCTCTGACCAACCCCTTCCCGTTTTGTGCTTTAGCATTTCAAAACATGCTGATATTACTGACATTGACATACTCATTGAAATAAGGATCATTAGCTATTTTTAAATAAAGGAAATAATGCTATGCTGTACATTATGACTAATATATGAAAGAGTCACTCATACAGTAGTAAATGGTAAATAGAACATTTGTGATTAATAGCTTTATATTTTGTGGAAAAAGGCATCCTTTTGAAAGAATGATGCGTACAATGTGGGCAGAAATGAATCTTCACTATTTAAGAATTAGAGCAGTAAAAACAAATACAGAGAATTTGAAAGTTATATCTAAGAAAGACCTATGTGACCTTCATGAGCCCTTAGTCACAGAAGCCAGAATGGCATCCCTGGAGGTAATCACACTGGTCTGGTGCCCTATTTTTCCTTGCCAGGAGTTAGAGACAGCCCAACTAGCAATCCAGAGACACACAGCAAGTAAGCTGCACACTGTGATGTGAATTCAGATGAGTACATTTATTGCACTGAAAAATTAGCTCTTTTTTGAGGAATGCAGGTGATGTAACACACAGAGTGAATCCAGACCAGCTGTGGGGTGAGCATTCTCAAGAATAGACAGAAAGAAGAGTGTGACACTTTGAAAAGTCTAGAAAAAACACTGGTTTGGGAATTTTGCACATCACTGTTTGATTTAACTTTCACATACTTTGCTGAGGGTGTGAATCTAAAGAAGGGACCCAAACAGGAAAATGGAAATACTGGCTTAAAACAAGCTATGAAGTATAGCTTTTATGGAGATGTGTGTACCTAGGCTGCTAATTATGACAGTGAGGCTGTCAGGCAGAGAAAAGTAAACAAAAGGAGTATCAGAGAAAGGAGCACCTCTCCCATAGCAAACTTCATGTATCATTGAGATTCTTGAAGAGAATAAGAACCCGTATAAGGACAAAGTCCTTTTTTTCCTTCCCTTCATAGTGCCATTCTTGTAGATATGCAAGTGTTAGAAAGAAAAAAGGCTACTTGGGAAGGGCTCATGCATAGCAAATTTGTTTTCCCCCTTCCCCATCAACTGTAATTACAACCATTCAGACAAAGCTGGTTTTCCCAGTAGGACTGGCTGAAAACACACTTCATTTACATGGCCTAATTGGGCTTTTTTGGCCAAGGTTGTTCTATACACTGACACTAGGACTAGGTACTTAACATTGAAAAGTTCATTCTTGTGGTTTGAAGTTATGGATTTCATTACTTTGAAGTAAGAAAATCCAGAATGAAGGTGTCTCCTTTAGCACTGGTGCTTCAGTGTTGTGTACATGCATAAGAATAATATCAGTAATTATATTGGCCTCAAACAGCAAAGAGTCTGCCAATTAAACAGACAGTCATTTTATTTCCTTCTTTCTTTATGAAAAAAATAATTGAGGTGTATATGCTATTGCATGAAATATTGGTTATATGATCTTGTAGCCCGCAGAAAACAGCACAGTGATCAGCTGATTTGTGAAGATTCACTACAGAAAGGGTTTAGGAAAAATCAGCTTCTTCTATATTCTACTATTAACATTAAAGTAAGATTTGGTTTTATTTATTGTTTATTATTTTGTTTGTAGCTGTCTTGTCTCACTCAGCAAAACACACAGTTCATGAATATGTATCTTATAACCTTTTCTAAGCCAAATGCACAAGGTTTAGTTTCAGGGCCTTCCATATTGTACATGTCCTCCACAATCAAGAAAGGTTTTACATAGTCATCAGTGCAAACTCAAGCCATGTCTAGAAAGAGAATTAGCATAAATATTTCACCAGGCCTTGGTGTAGACAAGATTCCAGCAGCTGAACCTGTCTTTCTGCATATTTAATTGCCACAGTAATTAGAACATAAGGGTTCAAATCCACAAATACATTTGGGTGCCTAATTCTCATTAATTTCAATTGAGAGGTAGCACTTGCATCTCTTTATGGATGTAGAAGACACAGAAACCTCAAGAATCTTATCTGTTCTAAAATGCCCAGACAAATATTCCTATCAGCTTCTTCAGAGCAGCAGGAGTTTTAGTTTAATTTCTGTTGAAGGTACATCTTAAGCACAGAAAATTGCACAATGACAATGGAGGCTGTACTTGTCTCTCACCTCCTTTCCACCCATCCAGCCATTTTGAACCACAGGAAGTTTCCAGACCATGGGATGGATGATGCTTTAAGAAACTCAAAAAATCAAGATTTTCTCTGGTGACAGCTGGAAAATGAAGCTGCCAGTTTATGCTCTTTTATGATCTGATAAAAGCTCATGAAGCTAGTGGTACAAGCGTGGCTCAATACCCCTACTTAATCCCCAGATGTAAAGAGAAACTGTGATCACACCTCCAGATGTGAACCCTTAGGAATGAAGTTTCTGAACCTGCATGTAACTGTGCAAATCTGGGATGGTGCACAAAGGCTGAACCCGCTGTGCTGACCCAGTCGAAAATTACCTTGTCTCTTCAATTAATTGCCAGTTGACAAATACAGTATCTGGGGCAATAAAAAGGATGGAATTTCCTTCTTTTTAGGGACTTTTTCAGGAAACAACAGCTAACCTTTGGAGGCATGTCTCCAGAACCACCTGTGCAGGCAATAGAGAGAGTGATGACTACCATCAGCTGCCATTGGAAGGAGTTTCTCTCTTTCATCCTTAACTACTGAAGAAGGCCAGCCTCTTTAGTTTAGGCAATTGCGTTTGTTATTTGTGTGATATGAATACACACCCAGAGTTACATGATTAATCACGATCTCCTCACCTTTTTACTTTAAACTTCAGTCTGAACTTTGCCTACATATGTCATTTTTAACTATAATGACACTTGCTAAAAAAATGTTAGAAATAGGGAAAGTGCATCTCCAAAAAATATAGCTTAAAGCCAGAAGAAACCATTACAAGCTTTGTTTTGTCTTTCTGCATAATTCTGGCCACAGAACACTCAGTACTGGCTGTGCCAGGCTATAACTGCTGTATGAAGATAGTATATCTTTCTGAAGATGTCTGTCTTGATTTAAACATTTCCAGTGTTGAAGGATTCACTGCACTCCTAGGTAAGTTGTTCTAGTGTTAAAGTTACCATTACTCTTGAAAATGTCCCTGACCTGATTTAGTATAACTTCAGCTTCCAGTTCTACTTTATTTTATTTTATTTTTGTTTAGTTCAGTTTAGTTTATTGACCTATGTTATTCAAATGAGATCCTCTCCTCCATGTATGGACTTACAGACTATAGTTTACTTCTTTCCCTTAAAGCAAGCAAATGAAGTTTCCTTCATGCCTTATCCTGGATAATTTCAGTATATTTTTCTATGTCTTTCATCTTTCATTTAAATACTTTCTGAAATACAGATACTACACCTGGTCAAATGTTAGACTTATTCTGTTCACTTTCAAATTTAAGCATTTTTCTTACTTCATGCCCACTCTTAGTGCAAATACTTACTTCATTTGTATTTGAGATTCACATATAACTGGTATAAACAAAAAATATCTGTCCAAGCAAGACCCCAGAGATTGACTTTTTTTAATTTAGGCCTATTTGTCAAACACGATGTTTCAAAATCATTTTTCACTCCTTGTAGAAAACTGTTTTCTGCTTTAGGGTTTTTTTCTTTTTTTCTTTCTTTCTTTGAAATATTCTTTGAAAATTACTGAAATAAGCACAGCATACTTCATCTTCAGAGTTCTCCTGGCAAGAGATTTTTAGGGCCCCTAGTGTAATTTGCTAGAGGCCCTAAAACTAAAGGATTTCCTTTCTAATGGTGAGAAGGAATCAGTCATTAGTTGTAGTTTCTGTCACAAGCATGGGTAGCAATATCACTAAATAGTAGAGTCACTTTTTTATGATACTGACTATTTTTACTTAGGCTTTAATGAGAAAACTCTGCCTGCTGAGGCACCAGGTTATAATCTTTCAAATGAAACCAAGCTAATAACTAGTCCTATGGCAAGACAAATCTGCAGCCACTAACTAAGTTAGTGGCGATCATGCTTCACACTTAATCTTGAATATGATAGATAGGGAGTGAAACTAAGAATATTGAACAGCTGAAGAAACCATTCCTCTAACATGATAACTAACTTGTGACAGCGCCCTGAACATCTTTCTTTGCATTCAAACCAAAGCAAGCTGAAGCAATTTAGTCCTTTGAAAGTGTCAAATGTAAAATTTGCACAGCATTTGTCACCATGAGAACTTCTAAGCCTAGACACCTGCATCAGGCAGGTTCCCAGGGGGAACCCAGGTGAGGAAGAAAGAAGTCATCCAGAGCATCACCATGCTGCAGCAACAGCTGGTCTGCAGCAGCTTGGGGCACTCACAGGGATGATCCCTGTTTGGTGGAGACAGCAGCTACTTCTGTCACACAGGGTTATGAGGTGCTTCACAGACCAAGCACCTATTTGTGCACCAATGTCAGCAGATTGACACTTTGTCTTCTGCTAGTGGTCAGCGTTTGTGGATCAGCACTCTGTAGAGGTCCAACACAGCTGACCAAGCTGCCATGAGGACTGCGACCCAGCCATTCCCACTGCTTACAGACCAGCTCCTTTCAACATCTGATTGCCAACAGAAATGTGCCACAGCATGAAACTTCAGCTGTGGATGGCACAAAATGCACAAGCACCTCTGTGTGCCACCAGGTTTCATCCCTAGCCTGTGCCATCCCTACAGCAGCTGTAAGCCAGTCAGTCTCAGACCTATGCTCAACAACAGGGGCTTGAGTGGTGCTGAGTGAATGCATGTTTTTAGTTCTTTGTGGTTTTCTACAGAGTATAGAAGTTAGTTTTGTTCTGATTTGAAAGCAGATCAAAGATACTCAGCATCTCCATTTCTCTTGAGGATACGGTTCCTGGAATGGCTGAGCATTGAGAAGCTGCAAGTGCCTGCCCAAAAGGTGTTTGTGTATACAGACATGAATGGAAAGCGGATCACAAAGGACAAAATGGATAACAACAGATACAGATGCCTGATCACTGAAGAGCATGACATGCTGACACAGTGGCACCTTCAGTGGCACATTCCTTTCCATCCTTCTCTGTTTTTATTTATTTGTGTGGGCAAGTGTCTTAAGAAACTTTAAAAAAATGAATTGTTGGAATGTCAAATATAAATTGTAACTTATTTTAAACAATGTGTGTGTTTTAACCAGCTCTTTGACATTAAAAAAGCATATTTTGTCTCACAACCTGCTTAAAGCAAAACAAAAGGCTAAGCTACAGCTCCTTACAAACAATGAAGGCAATAAATACAGTAAATTACTGTTTTATGTGAGACAATATACTAATGTTAACTGAAGCAATGGAATTAGAAAACAAACTCCCTCTGGGAACAATTCTCACACCCCTGTTTTAGAAGGAAGCAGAGTTTACTCATAAATAATTTAATGCATTTACTCCTGCTAGACTGGACTGACAGGTCTTCCATACACTGAAGCTTTGCTTCTCTGATAATTGCAAACTTTTTGAACTGAGAAAGTTGTCAACTACAAAGGTCTGTACGGTCACTGTAGGACTATCTAGGAACATAAAGATGTGCTCTCTAACACGGTATTACTGAATTTAGCCAATCACCATTTAATAATAATATTCCTTCAGACCTACTTCTGTCTATGAGCATGTAAATAATCTCTTTTTCAGAGTCATGTAACAATCCCTTAGCAACTTTAACAGTTGCCTTCATGAACAAGCAATAGAAAGGAAAAGACATTATTGTTTGGGCTTATTTAATACAGTCCAGCCGCTAGAATAAAAAAGAAAACAAGGCAGCTGGGTCTATAAGCACAGCATGGTCTGTGCTTGCAGACTCAGCTGTACAGCAGTACAAAAGAACCAGAACCAAAAAAAGAACTGCTTGAAGTGTGTCCCCTGCTACCTGCCTTAGAAAGCAACCTCACAAAATACTGGACTTTGTTATTAGATTGGCTAACACTTCCTCTTCAAATCTAATTTTAATGCCATGTTTTTACCTACTTTATTCACAGTGCTGCTACATCTTCTCTCAATTCACAGAAGCAGATTCAGAGTTCATCAAACCTATTTTCAGCACTAAGAGTACAGAGCTATTGTAATCAGTCGCTTCTTCTAACTCTCATCCTTTTGACTTAATCTTTCTCTATTAATCACTCAAATGCATCTTTGCATGCATGCTATGTACCTTCTATCCCTAACTTCAACTTTTACGTGACTTTTCTTTTCACAGATGACTCTCACACAGCTGCCTGCAGATTTCTTAAGACTCGAGTGGAAGAGAACTCGGAAACTGGTCGCTTGACTCAGAGGTGAACAGTAAGAATTGTGGCACTGATTTTTCCCAAAGATTATTATTCACAGTTGCTTATTGGTCAGGGCCAATCTTGGAGACCATAGGCACAGATATGTCAGCATTTCAGAGCCTGCTCTAATCTAATTTGTGGTTCTGCAAGACTGCTATTTAGACTGGTCACTAAGTAGCTGCAAGCCTTGCTCCAGTCTTGGGAGGCGAGACCATTAGGAGTGTTGTGAAAGAGCTGAGTAACCCTAGCATGAGGGGAGGCCACCGTGCCCAACACAGCCCTAGCACTGATCCTTCCTGTGGAGCTCCCCAAACCACTCCCACCGGTGCAGGAGTTACCACTCTTCTTTTGTTAGGCACTGCAACCCGAGGAGTTGGAGGAAGATCTGATGCTGCTATTGCTGGTCTAGCCCTCCCACAAATTCCAGCAGGGAAAGACAGTGAAAATTATCTGGGAATGAGCTGAATCAGCTTCTTTTGTGTCGGTGCCATGGCCGCACCCGCTGTGTGGCCAGTTCCACCCAGCCCTCATCAGCTTCTGAGTAGGAATTGGTGAAGGCTTGTGTGTTTCTGGACTTCCCCCACACTGGGAGAGCGATAACCTGGTTCTGGGAGTAAAAGGACTAAATTTAGGTCTCTGCCTTGGATTTTTCATAAGCAAAAATTGGATCTCACCATCTCCGTGGGATCCTGGAATGAGTTTGTAAAGGCTTTCACAAGAGATAGAGATGTGATGTGTGGATTTTTTATTTAGGATTTGCAGGAAACTGGCCAGTGGTGTTGGTGCAGGAGGGCCTGGACTTGCAAAATCCTTAGTCAGTAGTCATGTGCTGCATTCCTCTGAAGACAAGGAGAAAAACACAAACCTCAGCACCATCATCTCGGTATCTGCCTCTGCAGAGGAAAGCAGCAGCCCTGCAGCCGGTGGCCCCCACATTTTATATGTATAAATGAGGGACGTTTGAACATGCTCCTGAAGTGTATTACAGCCATGACCCAAAAGCATCTGGGACACACACACTTGGGTGCAATCACAGTGTCTTAAAACATATTTAAGTATGAAGAGCAAAAGGTTGATTAATTGTTTCTGGACACACATCTCAAGCGTGTGACGCCAGCTCAGCAGCTGACACCATTTTCAAGTCGCAGTGTCTTTATATCTGGTGCCCCACCCCAACAGGGTTTGCACACAGCCTTTCAGAGGGGGGATATAGATACCTGCATTTAGGAGTGCTCAGGGTTGTAAGGGCTATGCAGCACCCAACATCAAAGAAAATAGCAACAGCATGTTGAATAACTGGTTTGATGTGTATGTTTCACATAGATTATTTTCAATGGGTCATCACCCTCCTGTTGTACACTTGTTTCCTAGAAGTGCCCTGAAACAGGCACATTTGTGGTGTCCTGCTGATATGAACATTCCTATATTTGTCAAACACAGAACATTGGTGCCACTAGTGTTTTAGCTTGTGTCTGATTTAACTGAATAGTCAGACTTGAACTGGATAGAGGGTTGGTTAGACTTACTCTCATTTATATTTGTTTGGTTTTTGTAGGATCTATAAGATACAAAGAGTTGCTGCGGAGACAAGAATGAGACACTGAGAGACTTTTCATCTCACAAAAAGAAATAGCTGATCAGGGTTTCACAGAGGGCACTGTGATGTGCCTGTCTGATACGCATGGCCTTGTGTTAAAGAGACTTCTGAAAATGCTCGTGCTGCTGTTTACTGGGTATCAAATTATGTATATGTGCTTATTAGGAGAATAACATGTGAGTTTGCCTATAATCGTCATAGCTAATATTGTTATGCCTCAAACAGAGAGTAAATGGAAATCTTTCTCAATACATTTTCCATGTGTTTGTTTATGTGAATGTGCTTCCTGTATAATTATGGGCATTTTCATCACAGGAGTACATATGAGCTAAAATTTACAAATAAGCTTGGTCTCATCAGTTTTGCTGAACTACTGGAAGTTCAGCCAATACTGTTTCATATAAAGGAAAGAAAAACATTTTAAATGCGAAAAAACAATCGTGCAACTTCAAGAGGTAGCAATCAGGGCTTAAAACTCAGAAACTCTGGAGGTGCGCACTCAAAATCGAACAACAACGACTTGAATTCAAACTTTTTGCTCCACCAAGCCTCCTAAGGTTTTGGGCAGTCCATCTAATAAATGCCTGAATCATGCCTATATGTTAGGGTGTTTTAATTATTACATTTCAGAGTTGCCACAAGAATACAAATATTCTCTATTACCAGTCTTTGCAGTCAGAGGCACAAATGCAAAAATCACGTATAAATGTTAAACTTGGAAATATTCAGATTTGTGCATCCAGGGTAAAATATTCCTGGAATTTAAGAACAGCATTAAATAAGTGATTATCTAATATACAACAGCAATACAGGCTTAAGTATTTTTTCTGATTTAATTCTTGCTTCATCTCCAACAACTGTGGTTTAGTAAGGCATCCAACCCTGATAAAAGTAATTCCAGTGATAGAAGCTATACCACAACACTTGGCACTTTGTTCTAATGTTAAAAACATGTTCCATATTTCTCATGGAATTTTTTTAGCCTCTCCTTCCAGCCAATAGATCGTGTTATGTCTGCTACACTGAAAAACCCTTTATTATCAAATTTTGTTCTTATTTATTTATTTATATCAAATCAAATTCTTTGTGTCCTCCCATATATCTTAATACTCTAGGAACCCTGAACTCTTATTCTCCTTGCTAAATCATGAGCAGCAGAACTGGGCACAGTAACTCTAGTGCAGTGGTAATTTAACTTTGGCAAACAAAGATTTCCAAAATGGCTTTTTGTCTACAACACCACTATAACAACTCATATTAGGCTGACTATCGAGTTCAACCATCTAAGACTATTTCAGATCATGACCTCAATTCTTTATGGATTACTTTCCTTGTTCTTGTGTTCACAACATTACATTTTCCCATCCTGAAACATTTTGGTTCACCACAACTAGCTTACTAGGTCGTTCTGTACCAACGGCCTGTATTCTGTGTTATTTATCTTTCTTTCAGTCTTTGCACCATCTAAAATGTGTAACTTTTATGTCCCGCTCAAGAAATTGCTAAAAGCCTTACAAGCAGTAGGCCAAGATAACTGATGAGACTCAGGAGTTGTCTGATTCGTTAGTACAGTATTAGCTTTATTTTAGACTGCTTTTTTTTTTTTTTTTTTCCCAGTGTTTCCTAGCCAGCTCTTTAAAAGTTGTTATTATATACATGTTATTTGGACTTGCTGATTTTAAAATGACTAATTCTGGTAGCTCTGTTTATCATCACTCTTCCTCACTCTTAAAGTGGAAAGTTTCAATTAATATGTAGTACTATCACATTTTTTCCCCTCAAACATAAACCATACACACTTATTTAGCACTTTTGCTGTTTCTCCATTGGTCAATTTTTTTAGTAATCAGTCAACACTGTCATTTTGATTCTGTTTGCCTCAATATTCCTAACATATTCCTCTTGTTACCTTTTAACTGCCCTGACCCATTTTCTTCTGAGTTCTTTTGCTCTCCACCTCAGATTTGTATACTTTCTAACTTATTGTCACTGCTGTTGTTTTTTTTTCTTTGTGTAGGCAGATAGACAGTTTTAGATAGATACACACTGAGAAAGAAAATGGAAGAGCATTTGTTATAATCTTTATGGAAGATTGAATTTCCCTTTGAGCCAAACTGGTTTTTTTAATCCTCTAGACTTCCTTTTTGACTTGGAGCGTGGTGGAACTACTAGTAGAGTCAACCAGTAGAACAACTTCTGGAATAGTAGATCAACTTCTACTGCTTTGTCTGAATTATTATTAGTGTTCTTCTGTTTACTTCCACCCCCATCCCATCTTCACACAGAGAGGATTGTTTTCTATGTAGAAGTACGCATAGCAGCACAGAGAAGCCAGCAGGGCAGCACTAATGAAAAAGAGGTATGATACAGAACGTGTAATTAGATTTGAATTTGTAGTGTAGTATAGCAGCAAAAGAGTGTAGCTGACGGAAGGATCAACTATGCAAGAAGACATATAGTGTAACATTATTTCCCTATAGCTCTGGTCTGACCATGGACAAATTATTATATTCAGTCTTGGGCACCTCCTTAGTAATTTAGAAGGAATTCAAAGAAGAATGACAGAGTGATTACATGGTGATCAAATAAGACTGAGGCTATGGACACGTGAAAAGAGCTCAAGGCTTGAGCCTGAAGCAAGTTGTATCATTGCATTTCCATACAAAGAAGCTAGGCATGATTATATGTACACAACAAAATCTAAATACATAACTCTGGATTATATATCTACAGAGAGTTACATTTTAAAAATTATGTTAAAAGAATGTTAAGATTGCAAAATCAAGCATTCAAGTGGTAGGAAATGCCAGAGCAATTTTAGCTTGGTGCCTTTGTGAATATTCATGATGATACAGCCTGTAGCTGTATGATCTGTCAACAGCCTATTTTTTCGTACTCTCATCCTGGCTCCTGCTTACCTATGCTTGTCCAATCTCTGTTTTGTTCTTCTGCTTGCCACAACTCCTGCCTCCCCCATCTCTTATCCTCTCCTCCATCCACTGCCTGACACTTCTGTTTGTCCATAATCCTTGCTCCATGCTCCTTAAGCTTCTCTTGGGGCTCATACCACTTCCTTCTTTTACTCTTCTCTTAGCACTTCCCACCTTCCTCATCTCTCACCATTAGTCAGGCCATGCCTCTTTACCTCCTACAAATGTCAAAGCAAAGGGAATGCTGAGAACACACAAGAGCCTGATTTCCTGGCTCTCATGCATGATACTCAGGCCCACATGAACAGCTGGGACAAAAAGTATAGAGGTTTTTCTACCTTTTCAGATCTCTTAAAGTAAGTTCAGCCTCAAGAAGAGGCAAGATTTTTAAGAGCTCTGTTTTTGTTGAGCATGCTGAATTAAAGTAGAAATTTTGAAGAATGTAATCAACATAAGAAGGGTCTTTTAAACCTGTGTAAGTAGTGGACTTTTTTTCCCTTGAAATTGCATAGTTTGACAGAGTTGTCAGGGAGTGACAAAAAGGATAGGCCTAGTTCTAGTGGTCATCTTACCCAGAAACTGAAAGTCAATTGTGTGCTGCAAGGCATGTGTCACAGCTTCTCAAGAGAAAAGAATATTTTTTTCTCTCTTTCCCTCATTAATCCCAGTTTTAGGGAAGGCTGACTTATGCTCTTCTATACTCTCCAAAATATAAACTCAAGACATTCATGTAGAGACTAAAAATTCTGCTCAAATGGTCAAAGGTTGACATAGCATAGAGCAAGGCTAACAAGAAGGAATGGCAGCCGTAACTGTAGATGGGTCTAACAGCCCTAGTATACCATGGAGAGAAAAACTGGCAACACAGTAGCTTGGGGGAAAACATAACACCCTACAAATATCTGGAAAATACAATGGAAAGGATGGACAGAAATTATTTAGGATTCCCTGAGTGGAAGTTAAAGCATGAAACAGTGGTATGAAATAAGCTTGTATGGGAACAAATGCAAACCCTTTAAATTTTTTTTCTGAGCAAAAATATGAAGTGTAGCATGGGGAATATGAAGTGCAGCACAGAGGAGGAGCTTGACTGGATGATTTAGTAGAACTTTTCCATCTTTTTTTTCTTAACTAATGGCAGAAAACTGAACAATGACCAATAAGAAAAAAACCCATCCTGCACCCTGTTCATCCAGTCCTTCTCTGTCTCTTTATGTGGAGACTCAGCTCTCCTTATCTGAAGAGAGAATGTATCAAGAAGATGAAGAAATATCTTTAGTGGGTAGAAGAATTGCAGACCTTAATGGTTTAGCTGTGGGCAAAAGGCAGCCAAAGTTCTTCCTTTATCTAAAGAAGGAACATTTAATGGAAATTCACATATAAGAAGATTTTAAAAAGTCAAGACAATTCCTTTACTGCTGTGTAATTTATACAGTCGCTTGAGAGGGAAAAAAAGAAAGAGTCAAAGTATATTTTAATGGGTACATTAGAAATGGACAAGATTATAGTTTACAGCTTTTATGTTGCTTCTGCAGTTTGTAGAGAAATATATGATAAATTTTCAATGATAATTTAAGGATTTAACTTCTAATCTAGACTTCTAGGTGAAAGATCATTTAGTTCTCCACACCTACATTCTTTCAGATGGGTAGGGACAGCATGAAAAGTATCTCCTAAAAATTAATAACTTGGAATCTGCTCAAATTTTCCATCTCTCTCCTCCCTTCCAGTTCTCTAAGAGACCCTCATTTTATGATATTAGATAGCCTTAGAGTGAAACAGCTTACATATTCTTAAAGGAAATTATTTCCTGTTAGCAGGTTCTTCGATACCAGCTGCTTCAGGTCAAGACAGATTCCTTTTGGGGATTACATGCATTTGTAAATATTACCTGATGTAACTCTTACAAAAGATTATACTCTATTATCTGATAAGGTACATGATAAAACTTCTTACGTCCTAGAGCCGCAGGGTGGATGTGGGACCCAGAGAGTAGTTTATGGCTGAGAGATGGCAACTGTTTCCGAAGGGGCCCAGGTCTGGAGTAACTGAGTCCAGCATGGTGTCCAAAGGTGATTTCCTGGCATCAATCACAGCTCACTTCCTCCCACAGAGGAGACTAAGGTTACTTAGGGGGCCCTGTGGTAGTAAAGCCATACTGAAGAAAGCCAGAAAGTCCCAGCATGGAGTCATACTTGAAAGTGTGAACACTGTAGTGGGAAGTGGTGATCTCCCCTCTCTGGTGACCAGTGGTGGGACACAAGGAAATGGAGTGAAGCCGAGTCAGGGAAAGTTCAGACTAAACATTAAGAAAAGGTCACCAAGAGGCTGATTGAGCACTGGAACAGGTTCTCCAGGAATGTGGAGAACCTCCAGGCACCAAGCACCAAGCCTGAGAGAGTTCAAGGGGTGTCTAGACATTGCTTTTAGTCATATAGTTTAGTTTTAGGTTGTCCTGTGAGGAGCAGCGTGTTGAACTTCACCCTTATCGGTCCATTTCAATTCAACATGTTCTATGATTCTATGTGTATACATTGGGTATTATAGGTTGGGCAGCCAACTACAAGACAATAATAGTAATCTACTGTTACAGTTGAATAGGAGTTATATTTATAAATAATCTTTTTGTCTGAGACATTTGACACTACCACAGACATAAAACCAGTAATTATGAAATAATAAATAATCTTGTTCTGACTTAGAGGTGGGCAAAATAGCTCCAGGGTTTCATAGACCTTTTGTCTCACTTTCCAGTAACTTTCAGCCTCAGTAGTAGACACAGTTGTGGGAGCTAGTGGTATTTCTCAGTTTTGTGTTGTGCAATTGTTGCAGGCAGAGAGAGACCTTCAGACAGAGTTTATTAAAGAAGCCCTCACATTGAGTTAAGAGGTGCAGAAAAGACCCCCTTGCTTCCTAAACTCCTCAGAAAAGAGCCAGTGTGTGGCTGGATCCAATCTTAGCCCCAGATTTTGTCAATTAATTATGTGTAAAGGATTATATACAGGTGTAATTGAACATTTATACAACTTTGTCCTGCAGAATTAAGAATGGCAAACCGGATATATTTTTATAAATATATATGGTTTATAATGAAAATTATTAGACAAAAAGATCTTAATCAGAATTATTTACTACAGAGTATAGGAGCTATAACAACTATTATAATATAGTGCAATATGAAACAATATTGAAGAAATTATATTAAAAGCAATTGTATTAAAGCAATTTTATTAAAGCCGGCAAACCCAATTATTAAGTAGAGATTGATGTTCTACTCACTCTTACCAATGACAGTGGGCAAATCTTTTTTGCTCAGTCTCAAGGAGTAACCTTGCATGGCATCCCCAATCAAGGGACTTATCCCTTGGGATGTATCCCCTACAAGGGATACATCAGAAGACCCTGAGGTTAAAATGTAGGACTGGGCTTTTGTATATGACTGCCATATGTCTCCAGGCCAGCTGTGTCAGCTCAGCAGTTTGAGATAAGTTATCAGTAGTATCACCTGTTTGGTCCTTTATCCTGATGTTTTACCAGGTCTACCCTATCTTATCTCACTGTCAGGGTGTTTGACTTTGGGATTGATGAGTCAGGCTGCTTTCGGCATTGTTCAACACCAAAAGCAGCATGACACCCCCTCTTCATTTACCACTGATAGCTTTGCAAATCACCATTCTAGGCAGAGCATCCTGCTGCAGCAACATACCCCTTTGAACTGGCCTGTGTATCACCAGTGGCAAATATGCCACAGGACTGTTCTTATCTGAGTTCAGATCATGTCCAGGTTTTTTGCTGAACAAATGAACCTTTGAGGATTTTGGCTTAAAGGTTTTTACCGTATCAAATTCCATATTATTCTGTTTTCTCTAATTTAAGAGCTTTCCTTTCTGTATTATTTAAATATGCATCTATACATGATAAAATATTTTACTTGTAACTGGTTGCCTATTTGCCAAAAGTATTTCTTAAATCCACCTTCTCCCACAAAGTCTCTCATCTCTGATCTACATAAAAGGTGCATCATGTTAATTCAGATTTGTTAAAAAACCAAACCTGCTCAGCTATAGGATTAACATGTATATAGAACACCACATGCAGTTTGTATTTAAGGTCCATATATGCAGCACAAGTTGCATATTTGGAAACTTATAGCTTTCTGTTATCGTTGGCATTGAGCTAACTAAATGTGATCCTAAAATGATGACAGTTGCAAAATCCTGGATGCTGAAGCTCACAGAGTACCCTCATTGAGGCTAAAGCAAATGATAGAAAAGGAATTTTGAAAGAATAAAGTAGAATAATAACCAGTGAGTGATGCCTTTATATTTGCTTTCTCTGGGAAACAAGGATATACAAGTGAAAATCCAGGGGCCACTTTCAGAGAAGGGTTTGCTTTTCATTGGAAAGGAACAGGTTTGTTTCATGTGTGAGGAGAAGAAAGGTTGTAGCTCCCTATTCCACTGACCTGGATAGCCCATTCCCACACTGCTGCTCTGCAGGATCTGGAGTGACTGATACTGGCCAGCAACCATGGCATGCTCTTACAGTCTCTATCTTTTATGAAGTACCATAGGTGCGCAGAGAGAACCAAGGCTTTTGCAGGGGAAAATTGCCTGAAAAACAGTAGAGGTAAGAGTGAGTGGGAGCAGATGGAGGGCTGATGTGTCTCCAGTTCCCGGCAGTGTTACTGTAGGAGGAGGCACTGGAACTCCTAGCAGTTCCCTCACTTCTTACAAGTCGTCCCAATGAAACCGAGTCTTTCTGAGATGTTTTGATAGGCACCAAGATCTGAAGAGGTGGGCAGGAAACTGCTCAGGGTTCTTCTCTCAGCTCTATTGGGGAGGATTTCTCAATAAGAAGACAGATAATAGTAGCTGTATTAGTACATGAGGGAGAAAAGTAAACCTGCTACACAGTGCAAGCTTTTGACATCAACAAATAAATCATAACACAAAGACAGCAAGCCCCAAAGGTCTTTTATTCAGGTGTTGTAAGTTTAAAACAAAAAAAAAAAAGTCATTTATCTCAGGTAGACTCTGTTTAAATAAAAGGTTCTTGGAAGACAACTCAGCAAGCATATTTAACATTAATGGGATTGGGAAGAATAATTTATGTACATTAGAAAAAAGGAAGCCTAAAAAATCACAAGAACTGAACACAAGCCAATTCAAAATTATTTAGGATCTTGTACAAGTTACAACAGTGCATTCCGTGACTTGTAGCCTAATATCAAATACCTTGAGAAGTTTTTACAAAATCAAAGACCAGACACTGCTCAGCATGTTAGATCTATGGTGAATATGAATCAGTTCCACTCTCTTTTCAGACCTGACCACCATTCCCATGCCAATTGGTTGAAGTTAAATTATACAAATTAAATGCAAAATGAGAATGCAGCAAATAGTATGCACTAAAAAACATGTAATTTCAAAAATGAACATTAAATCACTTCTCTTCCCCATCTCAATCCCTCAGGTACTTCTGCTCTGCCAGGTATCATGTCCTATTGTATCTTTTCTCAGACCACAAGACAGTAGACTTGGACTTTATTTATCTGTCAGAAATAGGCACATCTATAGTCTAAAACAACCTTCTGGCTAAATTTGGATTCTAGTCCTGTTGCAGAATGCCACCTTCCTCAATGAACAGTGCACTTGGCAATAAGGCAGGTTTGGTTTTTTTTTGTTGGTTTTTTTTTTTTTTTCTCCTGGGGAAAGTTGCTGTTATAAGGTACATTAGGTTATTAAGCCCTGACTTTAGAATAATAAATAAAAAACATGCTGTAACTGGCAAAGTTCAATCAGACACATTTATAACAGTTAGAGTACTCATCCTGTAAATCAGATTTTCAAGGAATGTGTTAAATTTTCCATAATCAGGGATCTTTAAGCCAAGACTCAATATCTTATTAAGAGGAATATCTCAATTCTAGCATAAAACCTTAAGCCTAATGCAGGAATAAGTTGGCTAGATCTGTATGGTCTAACTTATACTGGAAAGCAGATATCAGAGTGATTTTTTGTGAACTTTTATCTATGAAAAGGAATGGTAATAGTAAAAATATTAGCATTACAGCTATCTAAGTAGTTCAAGTTACACATGAGAGTCCAGAGTTAAGATTATTTAAACACTCAATTTTTAAGAATACTAGGAATCACTAGGAAAATGTGTTTTGATGGACTCTGTGGACAATATCCTATAGCAAACAGAAATTTAAAAAAGGAGTTATTCTACGTCAGTCTCTGAAAAACAGACAAACAAACAAAAAAGAACAACAACAACCCAACAAATCAACAAAGAGAAAATAAATTAATCAAGATTGCAAATGCAGGAGAATTACAAGCTCCAAATGCTGAGGAAGGATTTGTTCACTAAGGAAAGAAAAATCAACTTCATTTTCAGGAATGAAGTGGGGATACTTTTTTACTACAATTTCATTTTTCTTCAGAGATTTGGTTCACTAGAAAATCCACTTGGCACTTTTTTCATCACCACCATTTATAAAACTGCTTTCTTAATGAAGATGATCTACTAGGAGACAAAGGCAGGAAAAAATTTAGAGCAAAGTGTTTTACTGAAGGTGGAGTAGGAAGTAACAGTCCATGGAGAGTCCCATAGATGGGGAGCTTTGGGGCAGAAATTTCAAAGACAGTCATTGTTGGCCCAATGTTGTCTTCTCTAAAATCAGTGGAAAAACAGTGTTCTTTTTTTGAAATAATGTACTTTAATGGAAGCAAAGCTAGTCCGGGGAGAAGTGTTTATGATAATTAAACCTTTTGTGTTGATTACCAAAAAACATTTTAAGTTTAATGGTACAGTAGTAGATGGCTATCATCATTCCCAGAGCTTTTCTTTGTGATAATTATTTGTCCTGGTTTCGGCTGCCTGCTGGGTTAAACCACGTTATTATAAATCCCTTCCCTTCAACAAGGAGGAATTTTCTTCGTCTGTAGCTTGTATGTTCACTTGGAATCAGGGTGCATAAGCCTAGCCAGGTAGCTGGAAGAAGCATGAGACATCAGAGCCCCTAGTGATTTTGTTGCACAGAATATCTTTTTAGCTAAAAATACTGAATTGAGTGCTTTAACATACATTTTGGCATCTCCTATCACTCTTGTCACCTTTTAAATTCCAGAAAGAAACATTATTACTTGAACGACCCCCCTCAGAAATTAATTTCCATTGTGATAATGCTGTTTAATCTCTTCACTGAAGTCAGCCTACCCTAACATTGTGTCTCATCACTAGACCCAAGCAAGCTCTTCCCCAGACACAGCCACCTGGGCTGGCCAAAGCACAAGAGCTCACATGCTGTGTGCTACTCCAGGTATCAGCTGCCAGAGGATCTCTGCACAGCACCAGATTGGGCATTTTCAGTCTTCTTACTACACCAGCGCATTAAAAATCATGCACTAGGAGGGAAGTACTGTTCTTACTCCCTTTTTACAAGCAGAGAAAGATGATAGTAATTTGCAGAAGTGTTCATAACTATTATTATTTATTATTTTCGCTGTGATAGCATCTATGAACAGTCTGTGGCAGAGCTGGAAACAGAATCTAGCTCTTGTGAGCTTACCAGTCAAGTGCCAAAACCACAAGTCCTTCCTTCCTCCCACACTGCATGTATTTGTAAAGAATTATGCTTTTAAAAAAATATATTTGTAACTGCTACAGCAGTGTTAACTCCCCTACTCCCCCTCCCCTAAAATATTCGGGTATTTGGTGTAGGAAATTAGTTTTTAAAGGGATTTTATTTATATTTTTCCCCTGTAGATCAATTTAATGTTTTCTCCTTTGAAAAGCCCATGAATGGAGGAAAATAATTACCACAACACACATGCACATTCCTAGCAATTACTCATATGCTCATAGTCGCACATTCATGTGCACATAGTCACAAAATTCAACTTGTAAAAAACATTGATTTCCAGGGTACTCTCAGTTGGTGACTGATCAAACGCTGAAAGCATTTAACCTCTCTCACACTCTACAAAACAAGTAAGAGGAAGTGAGGGAAATAAAAAAAAAGAAACTAGCAGGGTTTCAAACAATGGAGTCAAAGAAAAAGGTCTGTGTACAGTTTTTTTGCCACGACCACAACAAAATGTAAGTCTTTTAATTTTTCTTCCTATAGACACCCATATTGCTGTGGATCCTGCTTTCAAAAGTCAAAGTGGGAAAAAAGGGCAGGAAAAGGTCTTAGTGAGCCAGGATAGGAGGAGCCCTTCAGAGTCTTTTAAAATATGTAAATAACTTTTCTGTTGAATGTGTCTCTGATTAAACAAAGCCATTATTATTAGCTTTTAAAAACTGTAATTCTGAAATACATGCAGCAACTTGCCAAGTAACAGCGCTCAGGACACTTGTTCCCTATTCTTCTCGCTCTCATCCTAGTTTTCCTCTCTTTGCTATCCATATTATTCTCATTCTTAACTTTGGGCACCATAATGATTAACCCAGTGGAGCCCAGGTCCTTGACTTGTCTTCTAGAGGCTACTGCAACATGAAGTGCATGTACCTAGCAATAATAGTAGTCTCCAGACAGCACTGAGCACGGTGCTTATTACCATGAGTAGTCTCATTGAAGTCAATGACATTGCTTTGTTCCAGAAGTAGTTACAGTGCAGTTAATGGCACTCTTCATAGTGTAAACACCACACCCTATGAAAGTGTTTAAAACATCAGGACTTTATAAGCTGTTCTGGCCAGGTAATCTGTCTTTATTTGTCATGCTGAGCATCACATATGATTATGACATGATGTATTACAAATTAGAAATGCAGGAACTTCAGCTGTTAGATGTAGGTTTTTTCACTTTTATAGTTGTTTTACTCTTTATAGAAACATGGAAGTTATATTAGAGCTGGAACTCTAAAATTTCTCTGATTTATCTATGTGCCCCATAATCTTATGCACGTTTTTCAACTGGACCATAGTTCAGATGGCCATAATAGGACCACTGGATACATTTAGTGTTTCAAGCATTGTGATACTTGATTCAGAATTTCCAAAGATTTATCTGTCTTTGGATTCAAGGGGTTAAAAAAAATGTCATTCATTAAAAAGAGTAACTCTCAGCGGGGCTTTTTGTGCATGTAGATTTGAAGATCACACTGGAGCTGCAATTATCTCCTAAGTGACCTGGGTCACTTAGTGTTTTTTTCAATCACTATGTGCTTCCCCGAATTTTTTTTTTTTGGTTGGTTTTTGTTTTATTTTTGAGGAAGAAAGAGTTGAGTTTCAGTACAACTGAGTGTTTGGCAAAGCAGCATGTTTGTTTGGAAAGGACTATCTTGCACAGCTATGACTGATTTACAATCAGGTGTGGTGGCCAAAAAGATTAATGAAGAAGCCAGCAATTCTGTCCTTCAGTAATTTCAGTGAAAATTGAACTACCCTGTATGCTGGGAGAGAAGTTCTTAGACAAGCAGGACATGGCATAATATTAGCCAGATGGGAGATCTACCTACATGGGTTTTCCTCCTAAAGGAGTTGAAGTTCTAGAAGAATGGAGAACATCATGTGCCTCTGTGTGTGTGTGTGTGTGTGTGTGTGTGTGTGTGTGTGTGTGTTTGAAGCTGGAAGTGTTTCAACCTATATGTATGCATCAAATTCCTATTTAGGAATATCTTTTTAAGTGCTTATGTATTCTAAAATGCTGCAATGAGAAGAAAAGCAAAATGGATAGAGTGGAAGGTGAAATGGTGAGAGGACGTAAAATTGCAGGGGGTAGGTCAGAGTCACCAGAAGACAAGACAAATACACTAGATTATTCAAGTGGCTAAAGCTTTCTTCTTGTAATAAAGCTCAAAAAGAAAAAATTGCACAAATGATTATACATTTTCTGATAGAAAAAATTCTCTTTCATTAAAAAGAAAAAAACAAAAACAAAAAGTAACTCAACCCAAATAGATCCAGTGAGAAAAACAAAACGAACCAGAAAACTCTTTTTTTAAACTGATTTAGGGTTGCTTAGACATATTTTGTTTCCTTTCTGAGGAATAGGTGTGGCAATTCCTGAATTTCTGAAAAGCAGGGAATGCATGTGCAGATCTCTCAGTTTAAATTTTTGAAACCTGGGGAATTCAAGTTTTTATTTGCCTCCATCTGTCCTACTCTCAGGCACTTACTCAGCAGCATAAAAAGATCATCACATCAACAATTTTTGAAAAAGTTATTTTTTTGTGTCTTCAATGCATTCATCCTTCTGCAGGTGACTCAGTCTAACACTTTTCTTTGACTTGCCAGTCTGTAAACCCACAGAGACCACACATATCTCCCATCTAGCTGATGATGATCTCAGTACCCTACCACTGGTAATGTACACATGACAGTGCAGAAATGAGGTACACAGGCTCTTCCCAGGTGCATCAGTATCTCTTCCCTATGATGGTGAATGCCGGAGTCACTGACAGGGATTCACACACACCCAGGGAGATACAGCTGCTCCCCAGTCACTTCTTACAGCCCATCCTGCTGCACTGCTCCATCCTATCCTTCTGTCTCTGCACATACACCTCATAGATGAGAAACAGGAAAGGCCCTGGGGATTCCCCAGCAATGTGCAACTTCCACAGGGCAAAATTAGGCTGCAGGTCCTAATGTAATTTAACTGTTTGCTTTCCAGTTTTCCAAAGTCTGAAATTTGCTATATCTGTGCTATGAAGTGAGATAGAAGGCATTTTTTTTAATTACTAAACCACTGCTTGTTAAATATGTTAAATATTGTATGTTAAATATTCCAGGGAATGACTTTATAGTGGGTGTATTTGTCAGTGTTTTTCAAGTCATCACTGCAGAGCATATGCAAACGCAAAAGATCACATTCATAACTCTGAGTATTTACTCCATGAGACTGATTTTAAGTGCTGCAATGATTTGATTATTGTGTAGTTTCAGTGAAAATAGTTCTAGTAACTTGGTGCTTCTTATAAAAGTACTTTTAGCACGTATATAAATGAAGCAGCTATTCAGAGTTTGAGTGGTAAATACGTTTAAGAGGAAGCAACTAACTCTTTTCAGATGTATTCTGCAAATAAAACAAAAGACAAAATAGCTGATGTAAATAGGAATTAAATGTTCATGATGATGAGCTGGGGCTCATATTGTATCTCAGAAAAATACATATATCTATCATGTAACACAGACAGTATTTTTAATGATCCTTCATGGAGCTGTGATGGCATATCTTGCACAAGCTCCTGGAAGATCAATTAATAGTTAGGATAAAAGGGCCAAAAATCCACACTGCTGTCTTACCACCCTGAGGCTTTGAGTTCAGCAAAGAAACACAACCCTTGCCAGTAAACTTATCATCCAGGGCTTTGCAGCTGGCAGTCTGTGGAAAGCTTGCTTTAAAAGCTAAGTGTCAAGGTGTGCTCTGAAGCTCCCAGTATGTTCAAAATAGGACCAGGTTCAGGTTTAGACACGCTGTCAGCAGGCAAAGGACTGGGCCTGCTCCTGAGGATGCCCAGGAGCTTCTTTTGGCACATTTAAATGTTAAGGAGCATAAAAGTTAGGAGGCATGTCTAGCCTTTGAGCCAGCTGGAATACGCACTTGTCTCAGCAGCACATTACCTCCACAGCCCACATATGCGCCGCTTCCAATCAGTAAAACAATAAATTCCTTTCAATCTCCTGTGGCAACACTTCCTGAGACATTTTAGTGAGCAAAGTAGATGCTGCATGTAATACTTGATTCGTGACAAACCACTGTCACTTTTTAGGGTGGCAAGGTAAATGTATGTACAAGTTACCTGAAATGTCAGAAAGTAGGTCCCAAAGTAAAAGGATCCTGTGGATGTTTACTTTTGGCAGAGGTGGGCAGTGGGAGGCTGCTGGGCCTTTCTGGCACCAAAGGTAATAATACTCTGCTCAGCTATGCAGCACAAGTGGAAAGCTATGAGCACTCAAAGCAAACAAATTCCCAAGCTCTGCAATGCCTCGGTGTCTGTAAGGGACAGGCAATTTCAAAACAAAAGTTTATCTCTTTTGTTAATACAGACACTTTATCACTGTTGTTAATACCAGGCTCTTAGATACTGCTGTGAAATGATAGCTGAATTCACTGATCCATGTTTACATGCAGTGAAGAGACAGCAAATATATACTAACAGCCTGGTTTACTCTTAATGTAGTATACACTAAAATTTTGAGAGACAATGCAGTAATAAATCCCATGGCAGTTATTTTTCTAAGCTCATGACTCTCCTTATAATTGTTATGCCCATGTCAAAACCTCAAAACGTGGAAAAGGCAGCCTGATCTGATGGAAATGGACAGTTGACAGAAGGCAGATTGCATTTGCTTACTGGAGAATGATTCTCTTTTCCAGGCTGTTTTGTCCTTCTGGACAAAGTGCCAAAAATTATAGGTATAAATGGCAGTTTAAACAAAGCTCAGTTTAAATTCAGATGCTAATTGTGCAACCAGACTGCGTATCAGCACACATTCTGGAGGCACAGGCAGAGGTCTCTTTCCAATCCCTGCATTTGAACCTGGTGGAAAAATCCATCCCTGCTTAAAGGTTTCCTTAAGGAGAGACTAATCTCTGTGACTAGGTAATTATGACATTTTGTGTATCTCCAATAAAATCAAGTGTCTTTATTTTCAGCTTTAAAAGGATAGTATTAAAAAGCCCTAGCCACAGAAAGCTTGTTATGAATATGACCCTTTGTCCCAGGTAGGTATTGCATCAGAAAGAACAGTGGCATACTTGTTGCTTAATTTTAGAAGGAAAAAAGGTTTTAAATTTCACAGCAAGAGAAAATATTAATATTTTTATGTGGAATAATTTCTGAAAATAACTGCTAGTAGAAAAAACAGAAGCACCTGGGGATAGTATCTAACATCCCATGTGGATTACTTGTTGAGGATTTTAATTTTTCATACCAACATACTTGTTCCCATAAGAAACAGGTCTCTGTTTTCTTTTAAAAAGTGTGTCTTTGCTGGTTTTACAGTTTTTTCAGCTTAAAAACAATAAGGAAACTACTTACCTGTCACTTCATTAATTTATGCAAGATATATGTACCATAAAAAGGATTGGAATATATCCTTTTTCTTAGGTCAGGTGAATATTTGAAGCATAGATACCATAATACATAATACTGAGCAGGTGTACCATATGAATAGTGGAAGATAACAGAATCTTAGCATTAATAGGAATCAATTCCCAGTTGTAACCATTTCCCAAAGGAATACAGTTAGAAGTTAAGCATTTTATTTCTATTCTTGTGTCAAATTTGCCTCCAAGCAGATATTTTCCCAGATAAAAACTCTAGCAAGTAACACCTTGGGATCTCCTAGGGTCATATTCCCTGCTCTTGAAAACATTTGTGGGTGTTGGGGGAAAAAAAAAGGGGCGAGGGGGGGAGTAGGGTGGGAAAAGAAGGAAAAAAAAATGACTGTCTCTCTGGATTGAACCTCAAAGGCTTTCTTGACGCAAGTGTTACTTAGACCATGTGAACATGGTTTCCATTTTTTAAAAAAACCCTCTAGATTAAACCATGAACAAACTGTCCATTGAACTTTAATGTTTCTTTGTTGCTTTGATGGTTAGCAGATTTCTGCTTCATAGATTGCCTCTGCCCCATACATTCTAAAAGTGAAATGATACATTGTAATTCAAATGATAATTGTTTTGATGATTTAATTGATAACAGACAGAGGAATAAAATCTCTGTTTTTCTCTGCCATGCAGATGATGTAGCTACATTTCTTAGTAAACATCTGTGTATAATTAAGGGATGTTGCACTAAAACTGTATCTTCCTTACCTTTGCTGTGGGGATTTCTTGAAGCTCTGTAAAATAATCCTGATTCAGGAAAGGAGAAGTTTCCTCTTGTTATCCAAGGATTATTTATCTTTACTTTTAGTGATTTAGGTGCCAACTAAGAGTTATCTGTCCATGTTGTTTTTAACAACCTTGAGACCAATCATGACACATACCCTATTTTTTTTTCTTTCCAAGAATCTCTGCAATCTCATCAGTTTACCTTAAAAAAGAAACCTTAATTACTATATTTTAGTGCACACAGTACCTACTGTATGGATATGTTTTTGCAACTGCAATATTATGTGAAAGAAAGCAAAAATATCCAGTAGAATCACTTCTAGTCCAATTGTTTTATTGTGCAGTAATACTGTATTTTTTAAGAGTTGCATCGTTGTATAGACATGTAAATCAAAAGCAAACCAAGGACTGTTCAAACCTGCTCTGCCTATGTTGCACACAGGGAATTATTCATTCAGTTTATCAGCCATAAAAATAATTGCAGTACATTCAAAACTGACTGACATCTTTTATAATTTTTAACACTAAAATGTCCTGGTAAAAGAGAGCACTGCAATAACAACACCTGATTAGTAGACAATCAGTACAGTAAATTACAGTGTTTGCAGAATAAAACAGGGCTGAAAGAGTTGTAACTTTATGTTAAAAGACTTAATTGTAATTTTGCCTCCTTTTCTCCCCTGTAATGTCTTAGCAATATCTTAAATAGTATGTCTATTCCAAGCTTTGCAAAAATGTCCTCATGACTGCTATTGTCCAAAATATTCTCTTGCTTATAATTTTAAGATTCAAAATAGCACAAATTTCCATCAGTGTGTGGATATCTCTTTCACATACAGCTAAAACGACTACCAATTTTTGGGAATAAACAAATGTTTACAGGAAAGTAAATAGAGCATTTGTTTGTCTCTGTATATAGAATTCCCTTCTCCACCAGCAAAAGAGCAGTTACATGCAAAATGCTATCTACTGTCAGTAGACATGGAAAAATAACTTCAAAAAAAGTTGGATGTCACGGTAAAATAAATATCCTATTTGATTGGATTTTGTGAGAACATAATTTGAAAATATTGACCTTTGATATCAGTGATGCTGCTTCAGAAGTTTTTAAAGTAGTTTCCCAGTATCTAAAAGCCAGGATAAATCATGTGAATCTTCCTGAGTATGTTGTTTTTCTCTGCCATATTATACATAATAGATCTTGATACTTGCATTAGCTCACATGAAAGTCCCAAGGTTCTTGATCATTGGTAGTGATGGACTCCAAGAGACTCTCTGTGTAGCTGTTTGATGGCCATTCCATTCCATGAAAATCATCATCAGAACTAGACAGTGATCTCGTAAGTATGGGCTCAGACAGGCTGGAGGGTACCCTTAAGAGCACGTGGGACTCTGCGTGTCTGAGCACGCCAGGTAGATTAATTCCCCACCACGTCTGCCCAGATAAACAGCCTACAGCATGATTGAGAAGCCGTCTGTCTTGAGAAGCAGCCAGAAGGAGAGGATCTAAATCGCAGTGCAGAATGCTTCTGCTCAGGGTGCTCCAGAGACTGCTCTGCCTGAGCAATTTTACCATACCATAGCTTTCTTATGAATTACTGTGTCACAGATATCGGTTTTCATTCTTTTTTTTTCTTTTTTTCTTTTTTTTTCTTTTTTTTTTTTAATATGGAAAATCAATTAGAAGAGAGGAGCTTTGTGAGAGAACAGACTACAAGTCAATTCTTATCTTTGATTCTCCTGTCTGGATTCCACATACTTGACCATGGGTCGATAACATTGACAATCTCAGCTCAGGAAAGGATCCCAAATGTGGAGCAGCAAGGAGTTACATTAATAACCACCACTTAACTTGGTCTTGTTCCCTCAGACCAACTTCACGATTACTGCCAGACATTTTTGCATGGTGCCTGTTACCATCTATATCTGGCCTATGAATAAACAGAGAACCTCAGTTTTGAGCACTGACAGTCTCTCACTCCTTGAGAAGCGTGTTTATTTATCACCTCATTAAGCTAAAGAAAATGAACAAAATATAAACAAGCCAAGGTTTTGGGGTATCACAAGGGTGGTCTTCTATCGGTATATAAAGAAAATGCTGCAGAAAGATGTAAGCTTTGAATGGTATAACAGGCAGAACTCTTCTTTAGTGCAATCTACCTTATTCCTGTTGCTACTATTATCAATCTAAATTTAGAGAAATATGACAAAATGAAAAAGGAAATTATATAAACAAGGACTTCAACTTAAAAAAGGCACACTCTCCTTCAGTAAGTGCACATGTAGTTCAGTATTTCTCTTGGCAAAGTTTAGGCATGTCTCTAGTTAACAAATATATTCTGCTGTCAGCCCTTTTCAAGAATTATATTTGATGCTGGATGCCAAATAACTCCTTTAACTATTAATAAATAACTCACAGGTATCTTAGCTAGTGTGCGCTTGAGGAATTATGCTAATAATACTTTCTGTGCTGGAGACAAGGGAAATTCCCCCCATGAAAGTTCTACTTTTGCTGACATGTTCTCTAAGCTCTTCTTTCAGAATGGCTTCATTCTCACTAAGAAAGCCATTTAATCTCGTGGAAAATCTGATCACCATTTATCTGCTTCTTGCTGATGTTGGTGAGAAAATTCCTATTGACTCTGGGAAAGGAAAGAATATGGATCCATCAGTTTTGGAGTCTTGTCTAGCTGCTTTCATTACCTTCATGATAATGAGTCTTTGCAATTTGAAAAGAACAGAATAGTCTCTACCCTGTGAACCAAATTACACTATATATTACATGCTACCTAACTAACAATAAAAGATTTTATAGGTAAAAAAGAGCATTAAATGGTACTGTGATTTTTCATGTGGCTTGCAGAGAAGAAAGGATCTCTAAGGGATACTTAGAAAAATTATACTCCAAATCTCAAGGTGTGTCTCTTACTTAGAACATTATTTTTAGTGGAATAATTTTTTATCATGTTTATTTGAATCTATTTCAAGCTAGTCCCTTGTAAGCGCTGCTTTGTTAATGCCGCAGAGAACTAAATGCCTGTTATCTCAATCAGTCCTCCTAACACTGAAGTAATTAATCACTATCAAGTAATACTAGTAAGCCTCTTTTCACATACCATTTCATTCCTAAATTTAGTTAATCCAAGAGAAAATTTGTGGGGTAAATTTCATCCGAAGTGAAAGTTTGGAATAATATTCCTTTAGCAAGGAAAACTACCCAGAAATCAAGAGTTTTAAAAGTGTTTTAATTTCAGAACACACACAGGAAGGGATTGCACCTTGACCACCAAATTCACTGTTATTTTTCACTGTTAATATGCCACAGAGCAGGAAAGAGGAACATGCAAAGACAGTTAATGTAAGAAGGAAAATCATGAAAATTCAGATGACCCTCTTGTCTCTACTTTTGATTTGAAGATCTGATGAGTAGAAGAAACCTTTTTCTCATTTCAGTCACAATTTTGTATTTTCTATATGGTTAATATATTTATTTTTTCCTTGTGAATTTTCTCCTAGGAGATGTTAGACATCGGTCCCTCAGCTTGAGGTTTTGACTCTGTGGGCACATGGGAATTTCAGTCCCCAAATCCAGAGAGTGCTTTTACCAGGAAGGGGAAAGTTCTGGATGACTTTGCCTTTCTCTTTCCCATGTAACATCTTAACAATCTTGTTCCAGAGAATTGTTTAGTGGAGTCTATTTCATCACTCTTCTGGAAAGGATGATCAGCTGAGCAGACTATTATGCAAACCGTCCTCTTCTCTTCTTTACCAACAACTGTGGAATGTTAGACAATTCTACCTTACTGCCTTTATATTTATTTAAAGCTTTTCCCTCTGCACTTTTTGTTCCGCTGATGGTTATTTTACCATGTTCCTATTACTTGCAATAGCATCTAATTTCACATGCTTCCTTGAGAGATTAAACATTTTTCTTCTTTCAAAACTTTGGATTTATTTTACGGTGGCTGCATTTGGTTGTGACTGCCGTGGCCAGTTCCACACGCCCATTTAGGTACTGCTCTCACCTGGTGCCTCTCTCATCACTTCCATATTCCTTTCTTCCTCCACCATTATTACTTGCCATATATGTGCCTTTTCTGAAAGTCAGGTCTTCTGAGTTTAGCATTACTAATTCTGCATCAGATTTGCCACCCTTAATCATATAAATGGATGTGATGAGTACCCATAAAAAAAATTCCACTCATAAGCTTTCCCACACATGTATCTCAGTAATCCAACTTTAAAAGAGTTTTGTGTTAGCCTCAGTTTTTGAGGTCTGTCATGACTGGTTTTCATCAGAATGTATTCAATGGTAATAAAGTCTGAAAATGGTTATCTTCTTGAATTGTAACTACCACATCTTTCTTTCACAGCTGGCAACAATCTTTTAGCCAATCACAAACATGCAAGGTCATTTCTTCTGTCAGATTGTTAAATGTCTGCAGTGAGGTTGTGTTGGAGTTTTTGAGTGAGATTTGCTTGGAGCCTGATATTAGGGACATGCTACAGAATTACTGATGTATTTTCATTTTCTGCTGGAACAGCTGCAGGGAATCTTCCATGTCTCTGCTTGATTGAATGGTCATACCAACAGTTATTCAACAATCAACAAAATTAAATGAGAAGTTTTCTGACTGTTTTATCTATCATCACTAATGAAAGAAAAGAGTCCAAGGGATCTTTGCTCACCTTCTCAGTGCTGCATATAGTAATGATCAACTTCATGAGGGACATTGGCAAATGCAGAGTTTTTTCCTCCCTTCTCTTTTTATTTAGACATTGTCTGTGTCTACCCATGCTTGAATTACATCTAATCTTTAGATGTGCTTTTCTAGTTCACTTCTGGGAGTACAGGGGAAGCTGACTTTTGTATTTCATAATGAGGTGATGTAAAATTCCTGTTGTTCCTAACAGCTGAGATCTATATTGATTAATTAAGCATCGAGACATTAATGTATCAAGGATCAAAAAATTGTAAATGATAAGGTAGAGGTACTGGTTAAGTTTTGTCCATGAGAAATGACCCAAGCTCTTTCAAAATGTTTATGGAGTTATGTAGCAGTGTTAACACAGACATATTTGCAAATAAGTACTTTTTGACAAAACAAATCTTTTCTCACATACAGGACAATCCACCTACTTGGGAGTTACTTTGTCCATTATTGAATAATTAGTAAAGCTTTGCTCTTGTACTGCTTACATTTTAATCTGACTCTTATATATTGTAACAAAGGAAGAATTGTCCGCCTGTCCTGGAAAAACATCTTTGTTTTACTTTGGGTGTTTTTATCTTGACTTCAATGGAAAAATAATTAAGAGGACTGAAATATTTGTCATCAGCCCTTCTTCACTCAATCCATTTCCTAAGGAACTCACAAACTTAAGACAATATATATGTATAAATGTATAAATACCATCAAATTCTGCAATTTTAAAATGGTAGTATTCTAAGAGGACTTATTGATGCTCAACCATGACCATAGACCGGGAAACCCTGCATGCTGCCCAGCACTTCTTCCTGCAACAACAACTTATTCCTTTCGCAAGATCAGGCACTTGCATAGGTTATGCTTCTGCATGGATGTATGTGCTAAACATCTGGAGTCTGGTTACTTAAGGGAAGCTTATTTTCCAGAGTTTCTTTTTCCATTCTGAAAGACATGAAACAGTGAAGTGGACTGTTCCATAGTGGGGAAAAACCTATCTCCCTCATGAGTTGTTGTGGCAAAGGCAGATCTGCTGAATACTCTTGATTTTGTTGACCTTATAGAATGTGCAAACCTGGGGAAAGATGCTCTGAGATTAGTCTACTCTGAGAAGACAGACTATTACAGCAAAAATATTACTGTTAATAGCAATAATTATATCTCATGAAAAGAAACTTAATGATAGGGTTAGATACTTCTTTGATGAGATAGTTTTCAGTTAGAGGAAGATGTATGCACCCTGATTTCACTGGAACTAGAAGAAATGGAAAAAGCATTAAAACCTTGCTCATGATGCTGTTCCCAGGTAAGGCCCATGATCATTTCCTATTACATATTCCCATGCTTTATCCATCACCTATTTTCATCTTCTTTGTCCAGGGCTGTTAGTTCTCTTGCTGCTTCTCCTCCATTTAACTCATATAGTCCGCAAAAAGGTTTGCATCCCCTCAGGGTTCTTGGGTGGTATGCTTCATATCTGATTATGTAATATGTAATTCATCTGGCATAAACGAAATGTAACTACTGAAAACAGGAGCCTGAACAAGCCTATGTGATTGCTCAGCCTTCAGCCTAATGCTCTGATTTTCTTAGCTACACAATATAACACTTCACCTTATTCATATATGACTTCATCACCTATTCCTGAGCACTCGTTGGACTTCAAAATATTAGCATGAGATTAGAATATACTTAATGTTCTCATTCCAAACCATATCTTTCTGAATTTTTGGTTTGGTTTTAGGCAGATTTGTGAAAGATTTAACTCTCTGATGAAGATTGGTTAGCTCCACTGGAATCCACATAACTTGCCCCCTTGGAGAAATAACTCTACCCTGCTTAGACAGTCCATGATTGAGTGAGCTCTAGGATAACTATCTACCTAACAATAAGTTTTATAATAGCTGCTGCTTGTAGGGAGATATTTGCCTTTTGTAGGGAGTATATCATAATAGAATGAGGGAAATGCTGAAAATACCATTGAGTTTGTTCCAGTTATTCAGTGTCAGTATTGCCTCATTCTCTAGATTGCAACAGTCTAGGAAAGGATGATGCCACCCTTAACTTCAAAGACTAGCTCATGGGATAATGAATATTACCTTAAAGAAATTAGATAAATGTCTTTCCACCTGAACTTCACTTTTTCTTTTGTTGCATAAGTAAGTAAGCTGCTGGCAATAGCTAGTATTTTTCTGCTTGGGTTTAAACACTTTTAAAGTCTTATGATTCAATGTATATGCTAAAAATGTTGCAACATTTTCAATTACTAGAGTTAGAATTTATAGTTTTATCTCCATTTTTCAAATATTGAACTTTTCATTAGCCAACAAAGAAAGACATTTAAATAGTCTCTGCCAAAATTCTCCAAGTTTCTGCTGGCTTTCCCTTAACTACTTCATTTTCCTTCAGACTCCAGCATAGATTCACAGTTAACATTATCTAGCAGTCTGCCCAAAAATGAATATCCTCAAGCATTAAATCTTCTCCTTTCTTCTAGATTCTCCTGGACAAGTCTAATCTTCCAAGAGAAATTTTAACCACTGCAGCCTGAATGGCAAGTGCATTCAAGGGATTCAGTTTATAGACTAATTCATCAAAATTGCAGTCCTAAGTAATAAATAACGGAAGATTATTAGAAGGTATGATCTCAGCCACTTATCTTTTGGATTTAGACTCAATTATGAAAAAAAGAAGCAAAGATGTCAAACTGTGTGAGTACTACAAAATATGTGGCAATTCAAGTGAAATCTTCTTTGCTTCAATATGATTTTAATATAAAAATAGCTCTTTGGAAAGTAAGTCTCTTGAATTGTTTTGTAAGAAAACTAAATTAATTGAAAGGTAGCCAAAAAAGTCCCATATCATGGCTCAGTTTCATTAAAATGATGACATTAGAAATGTCATGCCATATAACCTTGAAGTTATGAATCTATCATATGATAGAGAAAGTTTCTGGACTTCCAGAAAATAATGTAGTTGGAATTCAGCTGCTGTAGAATTAATTGTTTTGCTCAGACATCTAAATGATCATGTGAGGAAGAGCATGAATGAAAGAGGTGGACCAGAAGAATTAGCTCAGTAGTCTCACACTGAGCTGCATCTGGTAAAGAATATTGGATTTGGATCAGAATGTCATGGGGAAAGGTCTTGTTGTTGAAAAATCATTGCAGAGTATGTATAAAAAAGTATGCATTAGTAAGTTGAATTAGTACAATAGTAAAGAGTGGTGGAAAAACTTCTGATGAAAATATTTTCCATCAGAAAATGTGATTTTGTCAAAATGTGTTGCCTTTACCAAATTTCTAATCCTACATAGGTTCTGATAGGAAACTTCTTGAACTGCTAAGTTTCTTGACAGCTTACTCCCCAAATCCTTACCAGTTTGCCTGGAAGACTGCTTGTCAGAAGTATCGTTTCTGAATTTTTCTGTGTTACAGGTTAATTGGTTCCTTGAATTTCTGTTCATGAGAACTGAACTACAGGTTAGTACCAGGTAGGTTCTCACCTCTTGACTTCTGTCTCTGGGGTGTTATGAATGACTCTCAGAGATCTGAATGCAATGTGGCTGTGACTCTATCTGGCTCTATCTGGTTTTCTTGTTGCCCCACTGAGAAGGACAGTGTTGCTTTTGAGTTCTGATACTGCAGATATTTCAGAGGACTGATCCACTTTTTGTATTGTACCAGGTCAATTAGTATTCTTTTAAACAGGAAAATTGTTACAAAGACTCAGACTAATATGTCTGGTAGAATTTGTGTTTGGTTCAATGGTTGTAAAAATCAGCTGTGTTTTGAGTGCTTGCAATCACATGGTAGATTCTTCTTAAATATTGTTGAATGTTGGATTACAAACAATATTAATAGTAAATGAAAATATTCTGTAACTTCTGAATTACAAAGTACAGATGAAATTCAACTACAAGACACACATTCCTCTTGCTCTGTCTCCGCTTTGAGAACAGAGAAAACTCACAGGCTTTTCAGACTCAAGCTTAAGAAGAAAAAAACTTAGAAAAAATTAGGTGTGCAGGCAGGAACTGTGTGTGTATCATGAAAGTCCTGGAGCCCTACATTCCATAATGACTGAAAGAAAAGCTACAGAATAAGATTCACCTGAAGTATCTTTCTCTTGAGCCTCAGAGTCCCAATGGACTCTTTTCTAACATTTAGCTTCTATAGATCACCTTTGTGTCAGTTGATTAGGCCAACAAGACTCATGGTGAAGTATCTTCAAAGTTTCATTCTTCTGGATTATATTCCACTGTGTAAATGGTAAGCAGCATCTAGAGAGAGAGAAAAAAAGTAGAATGACAGTAGTCAAATGCAAGTAAGGATTTATAGGTAGATCAATACACTAATTACTAAAGGTTTTAATACAAATAATTTACAAGATTTTTTTTTCCAATTTGTCTACTGTTTGTAATATTGCAGTATTCATGGAATATGACAATTCTCAAAGTGTAACATAAGTTGGCTTAAGTAACATAAACATTTCATAGAAGAGGCAAAGTTTATAAATTACTTTTTTATGAAACAATTTTCCATTCAAATGTTCTTTCTATGAAACTGAAGTGTTTTACAGATTTATGTCAATATTGAAAAAAACCCCAGAAATTTAATTATCTATGAATAAGAATGGAATAAGTAATTTAAGTTTGGGTTTTGGGGCCTCTGTTTTTTGTTTGAAGTTTTTTTTTGTTTTCTTTCAGGGGTAGGTTTCGTTGCTTTTTCCTGTCTACTAAAATTAAAATTCTATGAATTAGATTTTGCTTAAAATTTTTCAGGTCGGTGAAATTCAAATGTTTCTATGTATTTTTTTAAGAAATAACCTTTTTTTTTTTTTTCTGCTAAATGTGCATCTTTTGCTCCAGACTCTCACTCTTTCTATACCAGAGAAATTTTATTTGCCAGTTAGATGTTTCCAACTCTGAGTTCTCATTGACCTTGCTGAGAAGTAAAGATACTCAGTTCTTCACAGGAATAATCATGCGATTGCTGAGTTCAAAGTTTTAGTATCATTTTTATTCTTTAAATCTAAAAGCGAAAAAAATGCCACAAAAATTTACAGCAAGAATGCAAGTTATATAGAGTGATTTTTCAAAGGGAGTAGCCCATTGCTTTCCTGTAACTATGGATGGTTTCTGAATGTAGAAAATAGCTGCTTCTCCAAAGAACTCGTTTTAAGAATGAGATGGGAATTTTAAAAGCTATTTTTTAGGTGTAATCAAAATAATCTAATTTTGATGTAATAACTTTTTAGATTAGGGTTTTCAGCTTGGTGATTGTGATAGTAACCAGCATTTCCAGCCATTCAGTCTCCCTTGATACAGGGTTCTCATTCCCAGCCTGTGCTGCCCACTTCCTCCAAGATGAACATTTTTTAGGGGAAATTCTTGAAAATTGTATTTCCTTCTTCCTCAGGTTTATTTTAGCCTAACTGTTTCCATGATTTTGTTCACAGTGTGAATGTAAAAATCCCTCAGTTAGTCCATTTTTAGATGAACAAGCTGGTGACAATAAATAACTTCAGTTCTTGGGTGAGGATTTCCAGTGCAGTCTCAGATTAGATGTTCTCCTCTCTCTCGGTACAATTCCCAAGCCCCAGCAAACCCCATGTTGCAGTCATAGATTAAAGTTGAAAAAAACTTGTCCTTAGTCAGACTTCTGTAGTTGAACAAGTGAGTGTGCAGTATTCATGTACAATGAATGTTATACTTTCTTTGAGGGAAGGGGAAGAGGAGATAGAATACAAACCAGTTATTAACATGTTAACCCACCAAGTGTTTACAACTGTGACAATAAATATGTAAACTGTAGCTTTTCTGTCCATTAGCCACTTCACTTTTCCACTAAAGAAAGAAAGCTCCACTCAGTGTTGCCCAATCCTTTAATGTGTCCCATAGATCTTTTTCAAAGACTTTCCAATTTATAAATACATCTTTTAAGTTATGAGTACCAGGATTGGACATATTTCAAGCTTCAATAATGCCTGGTACATTAGCAATATCGTAATAAGGGAAAGGAAGTACTTTGCCTTATTATAATTAATAATTTAATTAATTACAGCAGAGGTCACTGTCAAAATGAGAAATAGGTTCTTCTGCTCCAGGCTCTACACTGTCCCCAAAAGGAGGATGCTGCTGCAGCCTATATTCTTCTGAGCTGAATGTCTTTGTATGTTTGACTGTATGAAAACGCATATTTTTTATTTGTATCCCAGTTAGTGAGTGAATGAAGCTATATGGTCTCATTCTCATCTCTACATTCCAGTTTTCTGTAATTTCTGTTCAACCTGGTGAAGTATTACTTGTGTATTAGAAAGCACCTTTGACTGTATTTTAGCTTTTCTGTATACTCCCTTCATAATTGTCCTTCTGCTCTCTTTATCAGTTGTCTATTCAATCCCTTTTTCCCATATTAGTCTCTATGTATTGGTAAGTTTAAGTGCACATACACAGGGGCACACAAATATTGTATGCATGAGTATTTTTAAGAATGGCTTTAATTTTCCTTCTAAGCTAAGTTGGCTTATTACCAGAGCAGTTGTCCTTCTTTATTGATTGTGGCTTCTGGACATCTAGTAAAATATTCTTAAACAGTTTCTAATTATTCAAATTTTTCTGTTTAAATTCTTTCTCCCAGTAGATTTGGCTTTATTTGTTCTCAACTTTGGAAAGCTGACTCTTTTAAAGCTCCAAGTAATTCAGTAGCTGCCATAAAAATTCTGAAACAAAGCCCAAGGAAGGTTCCTGACCTTCTCTTGGTTTGGTTCCAGAAAGAATATGAAAAGGAGGATGATGCACAATCTTGATTAAAATTAATAAGTTTCTGAAAGAGAAAACTAAGTTTTAGAACTCATAGTAGATTTTAATGGTTGGGAATCCTGACAAGGATTGAAAATCCTTGTAGTTGATAATGCTGGACATCTCATGAGCAGTACTATTGAAATGGAAAGTGCTGATATCTTGGAGAAATGGACTCTGGAATGGTTGTCTGTGACAGTAGCGTGAACTCCCCTGTTTTTAACCTATTCATTAGTACATCTCATTATGACTGAGAAATGCCTGTGTTATTGTTACCAGAACAAAGATACCAGTTTGATTGTTACTCTTCTGCATCGTGGTTCTGTCATGGTTTAACCCCAGCCAGCAGCCAAGCCCCAGGCAGCTGCTCGCTCACTCTCCCACCAACGGCACTGGGGACAGAACTGGACGGGTAGAAGCCAGAACACTCATGGGTTGGAATAAAGACAGTTTAATAGGGAAAGCAAAAGCTACATACACAAGTAAAGAAAAATAAGGAATTTATTAAGTGCTTCCCACTGGCAGGCAGGTGTTCAGCCATCTCCAGGAAAGCAAGACCCCATCACATGTAATGGTGGCTTGGGAAGACAAACACCACCACACTGAATGCCCCCCCCCCCTCCTTCCTCCTTCTTCTCCCTAGCTTTGTATCCTGTGCATTATGTCCTGTGGTCTGGAATACACCTGGCTGTGTTTCCTCCCAGCCTCCCAGTACACTGTATTGGGTTGGTATGCCCAGGTTCTGGGCATACAGGGGTGGCTTCTGTGAGAAGTTGCTGGAAGCTTCCTCCAAGTCTGACAGAGCCAATACCAGCTGGCTTAAAAGTGGACCTGCTGCTGGCCAAGCCTGGGGCAACTGGAAATGGTGGTAATGCCTCTGTGATAACATATTTAGGAAGAAGAAAAAAGTTATTGTGCAGTTGTAATTGTGTCCAGAGAAGAGCAGTGTGTGAACATGTGAGAGAAACAACTCTGCAGACACCAGGGTCAATAGAGAAGCAGGAGCTGCTCCTGCCAGCAGAGCTCAGATTTCCGTCCAGCCCATGGTGAAGCAGCTGTGCCCCTGCAGCCTGCGGAGGTCCACGGGGATGCAGAAATCCACCTGGAGCCTGGGGAGGAGCCCCACCTGGTGCAAGTGGATGCCTGAGAAGAGCCTGTGAACCCATGGGAAACCCATGCTGGAGCAGACTCCTGGTAGGACCTATGATGCTGTGGGGGACCCACACTGGAGCAGCCTGAAGAACTACACTCTGTCGAAGAGTGACTCATGTTGCAGCAATTTGTAGAGGACTGTTGCCTGTGAGATGGACTCACCTTGGAGAAGATCATGGAGGGACCCCATGCTGAGGCAGGGGAAGGACTCCTCTCCCTGAGCACTGACAGAAACATCATGTGATGAATCGCCTGTAACCCCCATTCCCTGTCTTCCTGTGCCACTCGGGGGAAGGAGGTAGAGCTGGGAAGGAGGGAGGAGTGGGGGAAAGCTGCTTTTAAGGTCTTATTTTACTTCTCATTATCCTGCTCTGATTTTATTAGTAATAAATAAAAGGATTATCTCTAATTCAAGTTCATTTTGCCTGTGACAGTGCATGGTCTGTGTCTGTCCTTATCTCAACTCATGAACCCACTCTTCATTATATTTTCTCTCCCTGTCCAGTTGCAAAGGGGAGTGATAGAGAGGCTGGAGTAGGTGTCCCCATCCAGCCAGAATCAACCCACTACAGTCTTTTTGGTGCTGAAACCTAGGAACAAACCGGGGACCACTATCTCCTCCCCAGTGTGGCAATATGAAAAACAGAAGAGGCCTTGGCTCTGTGTAAACCCTGCTCAGCAATAACAAGAACATCTCTATGGTGTCAACCCTGTATTCAGCACAAATCCAAAACACAGCCCCATAGCAGCCTCTGTGAAGACAGTTAACTCTGCCTCAGCCAAAATTAGCACAGGTTCTAAGGGAGAATACTATACTTCAGTTTTAAAAACAGAAAGTGAAATCATTTCATTCAGAGAAATAGATCCTGTAGTTTCATTTTCCCATGTACATCACAAACTCTAAGCATCAGCTATACTTGGCCACGAAATAAAAGTGTTCCTTGAGATCTGGACTGCAGAATTGTTTCGAGAAGAAACATTCTTCATTTTCTCAGCCTGGCATATTCATGTTGTATTGGTTAAAAGCATTCTGAAGAAAAATCACCAAATATGCGCTTACAAAAAAGGTAGCCAATGATGAGAAAAAAATAGGAAGTACAGTCCAATTGTCCACGCAGAATCAAACCCTCTTATTACTCTTCCATTGCCTGTTAAGTAATTATTGAAAGAACTTAAAGTTTTCTCTCAAAACAATACATTTTAAAATTTAGATAGCTGTTACTTGGGAGTTTTAACTAAAATTCCAAGGACAACAATATACACTGTTTCTATAGATATTTTTATTAACATAATGCAATGTTTGGTTGGGCTTTTTCTATTTAAAAGAATTCTTCAGATATATTCAAAGACATTCCTGTGAACTGTGGTAAGAATCAGAAAGGCCATGCTACCACTGCCAGGTCTTCAGAATTCATAACACTTTTTAGCACTTGGCCTGGTAAGAACGTTGTGTGGAAGGTCAGCTGATAGCCCACTTGACTTTTTTTGAAAGCCCAGCTTCTTTAAAGTTTAGTACGAGTGACCAGGGTGAAACTTGCATGCTAGATCACATGAAAACTTTTCCTACATGTAAAATAAATGCTTCTGCTCTTGTTTGGTTTTTCATTTGTGCATCCATTGTGCTTTTTTTTTTTTTTTAACTTCAGATAGAAATTATGAAGAAAAATACAAATTTCTTCTTAGACCAATTCTTTTACGTAGTTGAACAGTCAGACAAACAAAAACGTTATTCAGGGTATCCTAAACAGTTGTTTCTTCATCTGTTCCTTCAACTATTTGCAATTGTCTTCATTCTTTATTTTGTAGATTCTTTCTAATCTTCACTATTTCAGAATTATAGGGGTCAGCTTGAGAGTTAGAATTCTTTTTCTCATGTTGTAAAATTTCATTTGGAAAAGCCAAGGGAAACAGCAACAATATACTCAGGAATTATTGATGATGAAGGGAAAACTAAAATTTGATTTCCTTACATCTGCTTCTAATAACTTTTCTAAAAATTATATTAGTGGATCAATGTTGAGTTTTCATTTCTGTTCAGATACTAGGATCTGCATGTATACTTTGCATCTTGCGCCCTTCTAACCATGGTTTTGTTGTCTCCATTATGCCTATCTCTCTGCTGTAAAATAATTTTTTCACAAGAAATTTTTTTGCCAAATATTCCATGGTATTCTGTGGTAAACTAATCTTTTGTTGGAACACAGAAAAAATTACATTGTGAGAGTCCTGCTTGTACCCAAGTGCCACTATGATGTGAATTGTTTCAGGATGGAGACCAAGCTGAATGCTCTTTCCATGTTGCAGATCAAATGGACATGTTTCACAGCAACACAATGAGTCAATTTTTTGGAGCTGTTTTGAAGTCTCCATTCCATCTCATTCAATTTTCAGCTGCCTCCACTTGTTTAGCCTCTTATCAGCTCACATATATCGCAAGGATAAGACACTCCTTTAGCCAAGTTAATTACACTGTCTTCATCCCATGCAATCATGAGCAGGCCTGGTTATTTTAATCATCTTCACGCCTACTTTCTTATACACATTTTGCTTCCACAGTAGCCATTCTAAAATGTGTGAGCTGGACCCTTGCCTAGAAGTAAGCTGATCCCTGCATTACCCTGAAATGTTCTCACTGCGTTTGCTTCTAATTGGGTAATGTGAAGCACTGTTTTCATATGTTTTTCGTTCCTTGCTATCAAACGTTCCATGCTTTTTTCATGACATGATTTATAAGACTTCCTTGTCACCTACATTCCTGCCAATTCTCCCAGAGATTCATCTCTAAATTGTTCTGTTACTTCCAAAGTCTCACCCTCATACTGCTGCTAATTGAATATTTGCATACCCTGTTCCTTCTGTCTGGAACTCCCAGCCCTTTTAACTCACTGGATGTCCTTTGCCAAACACTTTTAAAAGTCAGGCTGAAACTTTCCCCTTTGAATATTGCTTTTTGTGTTCACATGTAATCCCTTTCAAAATGTTCAGAGCCCAGAAATGTTTCCACATCCAAGTGATCAGAAGTGAGAGATAACAGCAGGGTTTCAGGCCAAATCAGATATAGAACGATCTGTGAACCTGTCATTTCCTTGTAGAATTATACAACAGTGACAATCTCATGATGATTATGTCACATACACTGACAGAAAATCAGGATGTCCTCCTTGTAAAAACAAATCCAGGAGGTCCTTTATATTCCTGAGCAGGTACAGGCCTGCCACATTTACATGCAGCAATATATTGGATAGCTTAAGTTGTTGGAAACTGAAAGTCTGCAGTTTAGCTGCAGATAGGAATTGTTCAGTTATCTAGTTTCAAAGCAGTAAGTCCATGAATTAAATTTAATGTAAAAGTTGCATGATTAGCAAAAAGTTAACAGAAAATCCTTCCAATATGTCCAAGGACGCAGCCTGATCTGCTCACATCCCTTTCTTTCATCACGTTTTCAGCTCCTTCTGTTCCTCTTTAAATCTTGCTGAGTCTTGCCACAGATTTTAGGTCTCGTCAACCTACCAGTGTTGTGCCAATACATAAATGACATTATCAACTTAACATCAGAAGCTGCTATTAACATATCAGTGTAATCGCCGAGATAGAAGCAGTTTAAAAAGATGATCAGTATAATACCTGCCTGTCAAATTAGGAAAATAATAACCCATGGTTGTGGGTTTTTTTCACCATATTAATTCTACACCAGCATTTCTGCTAACTTGATTTCATAGCTTAGTCGTCACTAGAGTTGCATTGGAGAAATACTGAATTTCTGGGAACTTTAAAGAATAAACCATGTGCTTACCAAATAGAAGAATTTAGTAAATAAATGGCATCAATGATTGTTATGAACAGGAATTACTTATGCAAGGTTTTTCAGAATTGGAATAAAAACTTTGCTGAAAGACAATAGCATATTAAGAATGTAACAAGAGATTAGCTGTGCAATAAGGACAAGGACTGGCTTTTAATTATCTAGAGATTTCATTGCTGGTCAGACTCCCTTCATAACTACCGCAGAGGGGGCAAAAAACTATTGAAGTCACACACAAGGGTCTAAATTACCTGCCACACCAGCATATGCCAAAGGTAATGCTTGCAAGTAGCTGGACTCGCATTAACATTTGACAAATTTCCCTACTGCAAAATTTAATAAATAGAAAGGGATCTTATATACTCTTTTTCATTGTAAATAGCTTACTGAAATGATAACCATGGTTTACTTTACAGTTTTGTCTTTCAGAAGTTTATTTCACCTCCTGAAGCTTCTTTTGATTTCTCATTGTACTTGAGAAGGGGTTTGTGCCTTCCAACATTTCTTAGGAGGGATACATGCCCTAAAACCTTTCAGAAGTGCAACCACCTGAAACCTTTCAGAAGTCCTGCAGGCAAGCACCAATGAAGCAGCAGCTGTCTGCATACTCTCTCAAGGAATTAGACAAAATAAATTCAGCTTTGTATCTAGATGCTGCAATTAGAATCAGGAAAAGAGGATGTTAATGGTTTAGATGTAAATATTGAAGTGAATATTTTATTACAAAAGGCAGATAACACAGACTGTTACATGCACATTTATTACTCTATTTCCTCTGTTGATTGTGTCTCTTGTGTGATTTTGGAAGGGTTTAAGTAAATCTTAGGTTATGAGTTCAGTTCTTAGCACTAGATTTGATAAAAAAAAATCTTTAAGTAAATTAGTGCAAGTTCAAACTGGCACAGTTTATTTTAATGTTTTCAGTTTAGGCGTCCCAGTATGTGGCAGCTCACCGTGTGCCCTGCTGGGAGGGAGGAGCTGTGCCTGCACAGGAGCTCAGGGCCACAGCCATGAGCAGAAGCTTCTGCTGGGAACTGCTGAGGTCAATCTGACTTTATACTGTGCATGTATTTCGAAGCTTTCACTTCAGGCACAGAAAATATTTGCAGGTGGTGAACAACCTACAGCATATCATGGAATAAAAGAAGGAGAAGTTTCACTTTGCAGCTCTTAAACACAGAAATCTTCACCTTAGTGAGTTCCTAGCTGGGTCACAGCTGGAACAGAAATTGAATGCCCAATATTGGATAATCTGATCTTAAGGTTTCAAATAAATGCAGAAAGGAATTATAACTGATCTCTACTCACAGAGAGCTACTGAGCACACAAAACACATATTTCTATTGTAGTTGCTTACATCAGATTTAATTCTGGCCTCACATTTAAGCTTTTACATGGTTTTAAATGCTTGCTGCAAAGTCAGATCTTTGAGAAAGACATATGAGTGGCAGAGAATAAATATTTTACATGGAATAATTACTTATTGCCTGAAGTCTTTGGCATGCTATCCTGCAAGAAAAAAAAAAAAATTAACACATGCCAACCACACCTACAAAAGATAAGTACCGTCACAAATCATACTCACTCATTCCAAGATTATCATTTGATAACCACTCCAAATTGCTGTTGAGATAATAGCACATCTTTTGATGTTACTGGCAAAGTGCAGGTAAAAATATTTCTGTGTTTGTCTTTCACCATTAGAGCTAAGATTTTACAAAACCTAACACAAAACAAGAGCCAAAGTATAAGAGGAAGAATTCTTTCTCCTAGTAAATTAGACACATTTCAGCATTCTTTGGGGGAAAAATGCCACCTACTAGAAATAGACTATTAAGTGAAAAGTGTATAAACACAATTAATTTTACTAGGCAAACTTTAGAAATATTTGGTACAATCTATTTAGTTTAAGCTTAGTTTTCTTCAAGGCTTTTGGAAAATACTTGCAGCAGAATAGGTTCTTCCAACAATGAGAGAAGCTAAGTAACTTCTATCAGAAAAAATACAAATGGTGTGTATCTTCGTGACAGATTTCCTTGACACCTCAAGTTCACATCCATTCAAATGCTGCCTCTCTAACATCCCAGGAAGCTTGAATCAATGTCAGGTTTACACCAGTACAGAGCAGAATATCTGGTTTATCAGTTTAAAACAATGGGATCCTTTATGCAGGGAGATTGTGACTCACTGCCTTGTTTGTCCTAGCTAATGAGAACTAACAGCACTGTCTGTAATGGATGTGCCATGGATATTACTGTGGGAACGTGCCTTCAGGAAGATATCCAACTATCTTCAACTGTGTAGTCAAAGATGATTGTTATTAAAATAATTTTGGAAACTCATGTACAAGTTGTACTTGAATTGCACAGTGAATAAGTTAGCGATTGTTCTAACTTATCAAAGTTGTTCTGCACATATGTTCAACATGCAGCTTGTTGGCATTTTGGTGCTCTGTACGTGTGTGGGGAGAGGGGTGTGAGCAGACCTAGTGTGCTGACTCATCTTGATAGATGGATTGGGTTTTATCATCATTGAATCAGAGAAACACTGCGTGGTTCTCCAAGATGAAATAGCTTGAGGGAAAAGAATAAACATCCTGCATCGGACCTTACAGTAAATCAGACCAAGGAAAGGCTCAATTCAAGTGACTGGAATCTTGTTCAGGATTTCTGCCAAAGTTTGGTACGCCATAAATGAAAATCTGCAGACTAGGAGATGAAAATCTGTTAAAGACCCTTGATTGTGTATTTGCTGTGTGGGAAACTCTCAGGGGCAACTCATCTCCTGGTATTTTTGTTCCCCTTCTAGGAAGGCAGAGATCCAGAGCAGAGTGTGTAGGCTTGACCATTTCCTGCAGGAGCAGAGTGTTGAAGAAACCATCTGGGAGGAGAACATCTTGGTAAGGTTCCTAAACTGTGAAGAGTTATAAATGAAACTCTTTGCACCAAGCAACAACAGCAACAGGTATTTGGACACCTTCAACATTGTAATAATTTCTTATACATTTCCTTTTAAGAAGGGCTGTGATCCTGATTTTGTGTTTACTTTGTTTGCTGTGATTACTGATTCATCTAGAGCATACAACCACTGACAGGGTACAGAGGCAGCATGTGCTTGTTACCAAATGAAGACATGCATTTCAGATTATTTTACAGGACAAAGTTTTGCTGGAAAGGTCAGGACTATGAAGTATTTAGTAGGAAAAAACACAGATAAGATAAACCATAGAAGCTAGCAAATCTGCTTTTCAGTTATTCATAACGCTTCTTTTCCTGGTCATGCATGTTGTATAATGTCTGTATGTTCTCCCGCATGCACTATAAATTTTGTACCCATAAAAAAATATTTGTATATGTCCTATTGCCCTCTATGGATAGCGGGGGAAGATCTGAAACCTATCCCTCACCTTAGCTAATAGGAAAAGTTTTTAAATGTGTAAAAAGCTTCCTTTAAATCTCTGGTGAGAACTGCTACATTGAAATGCACCCACCATGAATCATGTCAGGGGCTTTTATTGCAGAAATGACCAGGTGTAAATGAGCAGAAATTCAGTGAAGGACTGACATGCAAGTGCTCTTTATATTGTTACAGACTGATTTGAAAATGCAATCTTCACAGAAAAAAATGCAGTAAATGTAAAGAAAAAGAAGATAAATTGAAATAATAAGTGAAAAATCATGTATTTTCAACCAGAACATAAATGTTTGCATTCTGAAAAGAAGCTGAAGCACTGGCTGAGGTCTTCGTGTTTCCATTCTTCTCTTCTAGCTTAACTCTTAAACTAGAGCACACCTCCTCTAATACAACTGTGAATTTGTTTTTCCAACAAAAACATCGACATTTTCCATTAAAACAAATTGCAAAAACCATGAAGGGTACTTTAATCATAAACCAAAAGCAATAAATTTCCATTACTGAGAACTAAAAGGGCAGTAGATGCTTATTGGACCTTTCAGGTGAGACGCAGAATGGGAACATCATGGAGAAATGGGATGTCTGCAATATCTTTCCACTGTGCTCATCCACTACAAGACAGTGTGCAGGCTGGTAGTAACATCTGTGTTGTTACTTAAACTGTCTTAAAACGCAGATGCTAAGACCATTTGATTTCCTCAATCTATGAGGCATAATATAGACACAATCAGTCTCCAGTCTGTGCCCAGCTTCATCAGAATTGAGCACTACTTACCTGTGCAGTATTTTTGCAAACTACATTTCTTATTATTATAACCTGGAAAGCTGATGTCTAAGAAAAAAAATTCCCATGTAGCTATAATTAAACAGGATTATGAATATTAAGTAAATTGATAAGACTTTCAAAAAATTTTATGGATAATGTGGTTCAGAAAACTGAAAAGAAAAAGGAACTTTTCACCTAGTGTGGAAATGAATTAGGAAAAAATCCCTAAAAATAGATCTTACAATCTAGATGATATTACCATCAATAGATACCTTTCTGCTATTACTATTCACTGTCTCATATGTCCCTTATTTCTCCCAGCAGAGAACCAGAAAGCCTATTCTCTGAACTGGACTGACTTGGCATGCTGTACTGGGAGAAACCTGCCTACCTGAAGAAGGGCAGCTAGGAAAGCCCTGGTAGCAGGGCTGAGGGAGGTCACCTTGCTGGGGCTGTCTTTGCATTAGGGAACCCTCAGTAAACCAGGTAACCTATGGAACAAGAGGAGCATTGACACATGTTTGGGGCCTTGTGCAGGATGAAGATGTAATTAGCCATTAAACATTTATAACTAGTATTAATGAGCCATTAAAAGGATGGGAAACCCTGAATTGCTGTTCTACTCCTTTACACTTATTATCCTGTGACATCTCAGTGGATTTGGGTTGGGAGTATTTGCTTGTTAACTTTCCATTTATCTCAGGCACGACATAGGTAATCCAATAGTAATCTGCCCCACAGAGCCCCTACACTGCATTACTTGTCAGCTGCCTTTTGGAAGCAGTTCAGCCTGTACACCCATGGCAAACAAGATGAACAGTTGGTCAGTGGGTTGTCCGAAAAGGCAATGGACTGTGTCTATTAAAGTATGTTTGGCAGCACTCTGTCCAGAGTCACACATCACACACAAAACTTCTTCTCAGTTGGAAACACAGACAGAATAAACTCACGACTTTCTGGCAGAAACTCTGTAGACATTTTGTTTTTCTCACCCTCCCTTTCCCCTTGGTAAACAATGTATTATCCTCACTGGAAATGTAAGGCATACTGAGACACATATCCTTGGTACCCATGTGGGTGAAGAGGCAAAGTTTTGACATCCTCCTGAAAAGTGTGCCGTTGAGCATTTGGAGAGTAAATAAGAACTCCAATATCATTCTTCATTTTCAAAAGTACCTTTTTTCTCTACATATTTCAAAACCCAGCGCTCTAAATCCATAGAGGCATGTAGTGCTTGCATAGAATGAGAGATGCTTGGCTCTTAAACACAGGACAGGTCATACAATCAAAATCATCCTTTGCATACTTGTAGTCTAATGAAAGTTTGGCATTAAAAGAGGCTAGAAATTAAATCCCCTATGTAATTTAATCAAGCTTTGGTATTCTTCTGAAAATTTAATGTTATAATACATTTGATCTCAGTAAATATTAACTATCTGCCTGAATATCACTTGCCACATTCTGACACCAAATCTCAACAATACCTTCCTTGCATTGTTTGGTAGCAAGAAGGGGCCCGGCTGAACTGACAGCCTTAAAGTGTTTGTTGCTACCCTAGAAGCTTCTGGACAGTCATTTACAGTGCCACTACAATTATTTCATAATGCTAACACAGCCATGAATTTGATATGAAATTGCATTTAAATTAAAATAATTCTCTTTCAGTTCAGCTCTCATCTAAGAAGTACCTGAGCCTCTTGATTCAATCACCTCACTATGTCAGATTGCCTAGAGCTCATGATAAAATGGCTCTAATTCCCTTTTTTAAAGGTCATGTAAACATCTGTGCTCAGTGAATTAGATGCAAATTCAATTCCCTATTCATAAAGCTTCCTAGTTAAGTTTCTTACCTATCCCTCAGTTGCAGGTTGCATCTGACAGCAGAATATTGACTTTTGAACTTTGGTCAAAGACATAATTTAACAAAGAAATAACAGCCCCCTGCAATGTAGAGAATACAGACAAAGGGAAGTGAAGCTACATTTTTTCTAACAGGTTCTCATTATGTAGGTCAACTTACTTTTTAACATGACTGTTCCATGGTTTTATTTGGGGTTTTTATACTGTGTTTTTGTAGGTGTGGTATGTGCTGAAGAACATTATATAGATATCTAGGTACCCATGGATGGGTTTTATAGAAGATGTTACTGTAATTAAGAACTGCTTGAATGTCCTTCCTAACAAGGTGTGCTAAAACAACAACAACAAAAACAAATGGAAATAATGAATGTCAGTTTTAAGTCATGTCCATCAAAGATTGAATCAAACACACTGAACAGTTCACCATTTCAATAATAATAACAGAGCAAATATTTTTGATTCTGGCATTTCAGTTCACCTATAAATAATAGTTTCAGTGCTGATTTTCATAATCCTCCAAAGAAAGTTATGACATTTATGGCTGTGTGTTAGATCTTTCCATATAAGTAGTGACTAATTATCTGCGTACACTTATTCTGACTTTTATTACCTCAGTTCATCCCGTAGGTCTGTGCAGAATGGTACCTTATCTCTGACTGGGGCTGATGATGGAAAAAAAAAATCAGCAGAGTGTCAGCTTTCCCCAGACACCTACTTGTAGTATCCTGGAAATATCTGGTCTGAAATAATCCTGAACTCACTGTTTAGAACTTTTCTGCTGCTCCAGACTCAAAATCTGAGGATGGTAAGACCCAGAAAGTCACCAGGTTTGTGCAACAGATTTTGCAGACAATGAAATCTCAACTTCTGTGTTCGCCTCTGGGTTTTCAACCTCTAAGTTGCACATTTTCAAGAGTTTTCAAGACCAGGACAACAGAAACATCTTTCAAGAATGTGAAAATCTCAGATGAAAACACACAAACAAACAAACTACAAAGCATCAAGTCACCCACATCTGTTGTCATGCCTGGTAAACCACGAGATATAAGAGAAGCTATGGGATTTTCTAAGGCAGACTGTTATTCAGGGAACTTTGATTCTTACCACAGGCAGTGCTTTTCCAGGTGCATCATCCTACAGCCAAACCCTGCTGTGGGAAGATCCACAGTTCTTGTTAGGCCTCAAGGCTTCTCAAACTGCATGGAGTTACAGCACTGTTAGAAAGGAAAAGGGAAGTTTCTTGGTACAATGTTTTGCTGAGTGCCATGACAGGTTGTAACAATGAGGAAAAGGTAGTCAGAAAAACATTTCTAGGGGGCTGATAAAGAACCAGCATAGATATAAATTCATCATTCTTATCAATAAACCACTCCTTGCAGACTCTCCTGGTATGCCTACCAAAGATAAGGCATATAGCCACCTCATGGGCACTGCGTGAGATGAACCAGCACTCCCACCCTTAGGTCAGAACAAGAACGGGGTTTTAGCCATTTATCTGCCTTGAGGTCCCACTGGGATCTTGGTACCTACATTTTTTTCCTTTCAGAAATAAATGAATGCAAAATTGGCCAGCAGGTTTCTTAAAAAAATAAAACTAAATAGTAACTGGAAAAAAGATTAAAGGAAATTAAACCTAACAATTAGTGCATCTGAATAGTTCATATCTTCTGCTAAAATCAAGTATTTCAAACCTTGGTCTTACCTGAAAAGTTTAAAAAATTTAGTCAAGAAGGTCTCTGGACCACTAGAGTTAATTTTCTTTACCCAGTCTTGGGAAAGAAACGATATTCAAAGGAACTGCTGACTTGCCAAAGCAATTGCAGCATTTAAAGAAAATGGCCCAGGAAATGATATATCAGTTATTCTGATTCTAATCTTAGGAAAAAAAAATAGAAAGCTGGACAAAGTCAGCACTCTATCAACAGGGAATTATGCGCTAAAAATAAAGCAATATCGTTCAACGTTCTTTCAGAGAAAGTAGTTCTTGTCAAATTATCTTCTTTAGGATTTTCTTTTATAAGATTATAGGTCTGGTTGACAAAGGTAGCTGTGTTGTTACAGTCTAATCAAATTTCACTGAGACCTTTGACGTACTACACATGACATTGTGTTTTAAAATGCTGCATTATATGTAATTAATAGAGCACAGATTACATGATTTAAAAGCCACTTGACTGATAGCACTCAAAATGTGTGCATTAATGGAAAGGCATTAATTATCTGGGCCATTACTAATAAGACACTGCAAGACTCTTGGTCCTAAGCCATTTTAACCCTTATTTGAAAATAATCGGAATTCTGGGCACAGTTTGAACAGGACAAAATGTTGATACTGTGAAAAGCAATCGGGAGTCAGTTGTTAGAGTGCGCTGAATCTCCTGGATGGGTGGCCTGAATTCAGCAGAAGTCTGAACACATTGCAATACTGTAAAGAGGGACCAAAAGCATGTTGTGTTGTGGAGCTGCCAGCCCATGCCCCCAGAGAAAAGAGCCTATGCATCTTCGGAAGCATGAAAAACTCAGCAGAGTGTCAGAAAATGGATGCAAAGGAGAAACCTAATCTTTGACATTCGGCAGTTTTTTTATGGGGAGTCAAGGTGGTGCCAGAGTAAACCCTGGAGAAGTGAGTGAAGAGGAATAGAGCTGAGAAGACTATTTGTATCCTTTAGGGAGATTTGTGGGGCTAGAGCAGCTGTGGGGAGAGGAAGTTAGAGAGGGGGCAGTGAGTGGGGAAGTGGGCATTTCTGAAATGTGGCTCCTGATGCTTTTCATAACCCTCAAGCCCATTACCCATCCTGCAAGTGTCTGACCATGGCTACTCACATCCAGCACCCTTCCCATTGCCACACTCAGCTCCTCACCCTGCAGCAGCTGGAACAGACTAGAGGGCTGGCAGCCACCACTGGGACATCAGATTTCCCCTCTCTAAGGACTCCCTAGGGGAAACAAATAATATAGGTCCTGTGGCTCGAAATCAAATGGTACTTGTGGTCCTTTCTGGCTTCAGAATCCATGAATCACCCCTTGCTTCCTGGGTGAGCTTTCCTTTTTGGTTAAAGGTCTACTGGGGAAAAAAACAGAGCTGATTTCTAAACTCTTAGCAAAACTCAAATGGTCTTGTAGGTCAGATAATCTCAGCCTGGTTAGCTTTGTGTTCCTGTGCCTCTTCAAATGGTATTTGGTGTTTCCCAGAGAAAAAGGACTGGAACCAGTAAAAGGACATAGGAAAAGGTTGCAAACGTGCATGCAGGAATCCTTTTTTTATAGCTATTTACAATGGCCAGGATCTCTGTGCTTAAGCTCTCCATGACATTGAAAGTAAAGATGGTGTCTTGTATTTCACTTTGGTAGTACATTCATAAAAATTGGAACGATACAGAGAAGATTAGCATGGCTTCTTGGCAAAGATGACATGCAGATTCATGAAGGGTGACAAAAATTTTTTGAGCCAACAATGTGCCCAGCAGAACTAGGAAAGTGTTTGTCCCTCTGTACTGGGCAGTAGAGAGGCCACACCTTGAGTCCTGTGTCCAGTTTTGGGCCACTCATTACAAGAAGGACATAGAGATGTTGGAATAAGACCAGAAAGGGCAACAGAGTTGGTGAAGGGTCTGGAGCACAGGTCTGATGAGGAGCAGCTGAGGGAGCTGGGGGTGTTTAGCCTGGAGAAAAGGAGACTCAGGGGAGACCTTATCCCTCTCTGCAACTCCCAGAAAGGAGGCTGTAGCCAGGTGGGGGTCAGTCTCTTCTGCCAGGCAGCCACTGACAGAGAAAGAGGATGTGGCCTCGCGCTGCACCAGGGAAGGTTCAGGCTGGAAATCAGGAAGAATGTCTTCACTGAAAGGGCTGGCCGGGGGAAGTGGTGGTGTCACCATCCCTGGAAGTGCTCAAGGAAAGGCCTAATGTGGCACTTAGTGCTGTGGTGTAATTGACAAGCTGGTGATCGGTCAAAGGTGGAACTTGCTGATCTTGGAGGTCTTTTCCAACCTAAATGATTCTATGATTTTATGATCTACTTAGTTTATGGCTCGATATATCTGGAAGAATTTCAGTCTAGTATATTCTTTTTAAACATTAAAACATTTCTCCTAACAGCCAATAGTGAAAAAACCCACCCCAAAAGCCTTTACTGGAGTTTCATTTAGTGCATAGATCAATTAGTTAATTGCTCCAAGCTAACGCAAATCCTCAGCACTTTAATTTTCAAAATCTGAACTTCTACATAATTTTATTAATAACCACTACCTTTATAATGGGCCAAATTAAGCCAAAATCCTTTGTGCAAGGGGAAATAATATTTGGATTTAAAAAATCCATGTGAGACTTGAATTTGTTGGTTAGGACTCAATACTTATTAAAATTAGACAAAATTCAACAGACCTTTGATAATTACATCAAAAGTTTGCATTTATTTGATGTGGATTGTCTATATTTCATTGTTACTGTCTTAAAAGATTATTTATGTTCAAAGAGATAGAAAAGAGTATTAATATTTAAAAAGTGGAACTGTATGGGCAAACACTGATTCAGCATATGATTTGATTTAATAAATGTTCACTTTATTCTGCTCAAAACCATGACTTGTGACATTATTTTTTGCATAAAGAATGAGCTACAAAGATTCTTAGTAAAATATATTTCTAGTGGAACAAGAAGTTTAGCTTGTTTACTGGGGACTGGATTCAACAGCATTTGCTTAACAAGCTGGGCATTAAGGAACCACATCAGTCATATTTTCATTCCAAATTTGCCACTGGTTTACTGAGCAAAGTTCCTCAGAGGAAAAAATCTGATTTCATAAAAGATCACACACACCAGCCTTAACAATCTGAGATGCTGTACTGAAAGTTGTCTGGAAATTCAGCATATTTTATGCGAGAGCAAAAAAGCTCACAGCTCACAGCTGAGTACGTGGAAGGCACAGCAGTATTATAAAAGGGAGCGATTACCAAAGATGTCTAGAGATAAAGTATGACCTCAGCTAGAACACTCTGGTATTTACTTTTCCATTCTAGAGAGAGTTATACAGCACTTCATGATTTCAGTATGCAAAGAAGCAAGGTTTCTGAGCAGTTCGGCAAAAATCCTCAGTTGACTGCAGGCTGGGAAAAATAAAAAAGGAAGGATCTGAATAAAAATCATCTCTGAGTGAAAAACAGGAAGCAGAGTGCAGCTATTTTTTCATTCCATCATGCAGAGGATGTTTATTGCACTTTAAAGGTATCCACATTAAAAAACCCAATTCAACAAAACTAGCAACCAAACCACTCCAATATTATAAAGTTCCAATTATTTAGGAAGCATTTAAATGACAGTTGACTGTGTAGCCTTACTGCAGACTCAGTGTAGACAGCAGAGAAACTTTGTCTCATCCATTCTTATTCCTCTGCTCTGGTCTCATGAGACCCCACCTGGAGTACCTCCAGATCTGGGATTCCCACAAAGAAAGGACATGGGCTTGTTGGAGAAAGTCCAGAGGAGGCCACAAAGACAATAACAGGGCTGGAGCACATCCTGTGATGGTGGGTTGGGAGATTTGGGGTTGCTTGGCTTGGAGAAGAGAAAGCTCTAGGGAGACCTTGCAGCAGATTTCCAGTACCTAAAGGGACAACAGGAGACCTGGAGAGGCACTTTTGACAAGGACATGTAGTGACAAGGGGGAATGGATGGCTTTAAACTTAAAGAGTATAAGTTTAGATTGGACATAGGGAGGAAATCTCTGCAAGGATTGGACGAGGTTACCCAGAGAAGCTAAGAATGCCCCATCCCTGCAAGTTCAAGCCCCAGAATGGGGCTCGGAGCAACCTGGCCTAGTGGAATGTTTCCTTGCCCAGGGTGGGAGGATTGGAATGAAATGATCCCTAACATCCCTTCCAACACAAGCCAATCTATGATTCTATTATATATAGGTAACAATGGATTTTTTACATAATCTTCGGTTCAGGGTGCCTATTTTTCTTTCTTACATATTTGAATCTCTTACTATATTCAGTTATTTTATTTATTTTAATGGTACTCCTTAAATATTATTCCACAAAATTGAAGTAGGGTATGATTTTTGCTCTTCTTTGAAGTCTAATGATGGCATTGAGAGACGTCTATTGAAAGACACATTAACACCTTGTTTTCGCACAAGAAATAATCATTAAAGATTCTTAGTTTAATTAAGTAATACATTTAGCTTGCTGGCTGATCATTTATCATTTGTAACAGCTCAGTTCAACGTATGGCTCACATCAGTTCTGCTTGCAGCTCCACAAACAAAAGGAGTATCCCAGGGGTATCCTGTGAGTTAAGGTAGTAGGAAATGCAAAATTGCTGACTGACCCTCCTTGCAATGCATACAATGTATGCAACCAAGCAAGACAAAAAAGCTCTGTGTATTTTCTACATTGCAAATTCCTGTCCACCCAAGCTAACCCAGCTGCAAGAACCAGTCCAGCTGTAGAAGCTTCAAGTAGTTCTGAGCATAACTTTGAAGAATGAATTCCCTTGTGCTGCTGCAGAATTGCTCCTGGTGCCTAACCTGCTCAGTTATCTCTGCAGTACTCACTTACCCACAGAAAACATGCCCACGGTGTCAAAGACTGCAGTAGAATCTGTCTTGGTTTTACTTGGGCAACCACTGTTTTGTTTTTAATCCCACAGTGTTTTTGTTTTGATCACTCACCTTGAACTTCTGCAACAAATAGGGGAAGAGGTCTATAAAACGTTGTTTACAACACATTTCCATTCAGTATACCATCCTGACTGAGTCCCAGGCTCAGGCCTTGTTATGAGTGAGGTAAGAGCACTGGTGGGGGAAAAAATTATTGAATGTATACAGGTAATTAGAGCTTGGATCTTTGCTTACACAAAGGGCTGGTGGAGGCAAGAATGCAGGCTAATATTCTTTTAACGTGTTACCTTCAAATGTAGTGCCTTGGAGGGTTATGTGTGTCTATGTAAATAAAACAAAAGCCAGAAATGCCAAAGTATAAATGGACAATACTGAACTCCTGAAGATGGCAAAAGGCAGGCAGTATAGTTTGTTTTCATGATGTGTGATTCCCAGGAGCCACAGCAGATTTCAGCAGGGGAAACCTACCAGAGAAGTCCTCTTGGATGCAGATTACAAGATCTCTTAGGAGCTCTCTAGGAGTAGAGAAGGGTTATTAAAAAGAGATTACTTCCAGGCTGTGACAAACTTCTTGGCACAAGCTAAAGGTGACTTTTCAGATGTTTACAACTAGTTTGATAAGATTTTCAGAAGGATATCATTAAGCACCTCTTCAGCACTGAGGGTAAACTTTTCTCAACCTGCAGGTTCTTGAGACAGATTTTGAATGTGCAAAAACTTAACAAAGTAGCTGGTAGTTTACACTTTAATAATCAGCATAGCAATATAACCTGTTAATCATAGTTCCAAAGATGTCTGAAGTTTTCCAGGAAGAAAAACTTCATGTGCATACCAGACATCTGAAATTAATAACTCTACCTCAAAAGCTACAAAGCTAGGTGGAAGCAAGCACCTCATGATTAGAGTGGTTTTGGTCCAACACAGCAAAATAACCTTATTGGAAAGTCAGTTCAGTGAAACTGTATTTTTTCTTAGTATAAATCAACAATCATGATAACAATCTACTCAGGAAAATGCCAGATCTCAGGATGGTTAACTAATCAGTATATGTCTTTGAAAGAAAGAGAAAAAAAATTAATTCCCTCTTCTTCGAGTGAGCCATAGATCTGCGAGTCTGACATTTTCTTTGGGTAAAGTTTTGTGTAGAGGGGTTTGCAATTATGTTTTTAAGTCTAAATTTCACTTCAACATGTAAAGGAGTATTTAAAGGGCAATTCTCAATAATCAGGAAGATCAGTGCCTAGTCTCCTGAACTGGAAAGTATTTAGAAACTAATTACTGAAAATTCTGCTCATGCAAGTTCATGTAACTCACTTGTTTATTGCTACACAATAGAGAATTGATGAACAACGTAGGTGGAAAATACTGTTCTCAATAAAATAAAGATGAGGGAAGGTATTAATGTCTCTCTCAAATATGTATATTTATCTTTGATATTAGTGTGATTTCCATTTGCGCATGATAAAAAGATCAACATTAGAATTCTAAGGGTTAATGCTAACATAGCTTCCCTTTTTACATGCACAAATAGCTGGGAACAGTTTTGCAGAGTATGTTATTTGGTAACAAACATGCATTTAACTATCAGACTAACAGGTACATTAATGTATGTTGATGTTGACATATCCACATTTGCACCCATAATTACTTGCAGATGTGGACTATGGCCACAAAAATGGCCATATTTTAGATACTACTCTTCAAGTCTACAGTATATTTTTATTCTCTAGTGATTCTGGCATGAGATTTTTTAAAATACTTGGATTCCAGTTAGATTTATGCCCCTAACTCAGGCAGGTGTTTTTTGAAATTTCACCTTGAAAACACACTTGGAGTTGTCACTTTTCAAATGTACACAAGAATTCCATCTGCCTTTTCAAATTAACACATCTCAGCCTTTGACTTTTTTATCTACAGGAAGGTTATTATGAGATGTTTCTTCCTGCACTTAAAGGTTTTTCTCTATTACTTTGCCCCCCTTGGGGCTCTTGAACTCCTCTCTAATCACAGAGGGTTCTTCACGGTGCTCTGCTTACATGCAAAGCAAGAACAAGCAAACAAAAGCTGTTTGGGTACATCATCATACTTTTTATAAATTGGTGAGAAAAAATAGAGAAGTTGCTGATTTATTTCACTACAATAAGAAACCCCGAAATCAGGAGAGAGGGAGGAAGGAATCCTCCAAATTCTGTCCTGTAAATTTGGATCAAAGAGAGGGTCCATGGTAGGGAAGAAAACAGAGTAATAATGGTGACAGCGCTTACAACTGCTGCAGTGCTTTCACAATGGTACTGAACCATACTAAACACCAAGACAATGGTGATTTTATGGCCTCATGGAATGGCAAAGAGACATACTGCAGTTATAAAGCAGTTATAAATGAATCTGCTTATTCATACAATGGTAGTCCATTGTAAGTCCATAAGTCTAACAGCTCTCTGACTCTTAGAGAGTCAGTATTATACTCTCTGCCTAAGAGTTTAGGTGCCCAAAAGCCTTCATCATGCCATCATGCATCTGAAAACAGGCCAGATTTCACTCTGGTGCTCCTTTTACCAGAAGAAATATCAGAAATCTTAGGAGTCTCTTGGCAAAGCTGGCAGTGGTTGCCTGTGGCCGCTGGGTAAGGCAAGTTCTGTGTACAGCTGTAAAGCCTCAGATGCCAGATGAAGGAAACCAATATTGAATGATAACTCCTAAATGTCTCAGACTATCTCCCATATTTTGTCCTTCATCCTCTCATCCCTTCTGCCTATCTTATAACAACAAACCCAAAAGGATTTGATGTGCACCTAATCAGCCACCAAATAGAACGTGACAGAGCCACATTGGCCACATGGGCCACTGGCTAACTCAGAAAGTTGTTTTCCTAAAAAAGCCACAGGAATTTGATGTAAAGGACACTGATGTCATTGTTGATATCCTTCCTTACAGTCATCACCGCATTGAAATGGCTGAGGGCCTAATGTACTTTTGGTGTAAAGTATGGTGTAAAGTTGGGGGCAATTTTCACAAAAAGCGAATATGAGGAATTCTGGGGGAATACCTGTGCTTATTGGGAAAAACACAACTACAGATCATAAGACTTTCTTTTATTCTGCAGGCTAATGAGGTCCTAGGAGTGCTGCAGAAGAGACACATCAAGAAATTAATCTCTGGGTTTTACATGCCAATCAAAGTTAGGATAGCATCCTCAATACTAGATGAGTTTCTGTGCTGCAGTACTTTTATTAGGGTCAGAATCAAAGTAGGAAGCCTTTTATGAAGAACAGTGGTCTAAGACACCAGTCTAAAGCCAAATGGACCCTGGAACTGGCCTCACATAGTTACTGAAACCTTTTCTCCTTTGCACAGGTGACAGATGACAGTCCTTATGCCCCATTCAGTACAACAAATAGCAAGAAGAGAGGGATGAAAAAGCCAAAAATTAAAACCAAAAGGTTTTAGCCCTGAGGGGAAAGATAACAGCAAGAGAAAATGAAGTGCAAATGTTAAATGCTAGTCATGGTGCTTACCACACCATTGAAGATGTTGAGATATAATGGTGATATGTGTAGTAAAAGAATCCATCTAGAGCAAGGGTGGACTTGTTCATGGAATTTTGGTGTTTCTACATTCAACCTTCTCAACATGTAATGCACTCATGCCTTCCACCATTGTAATTAGTTATTTCATTGGTATGTTATGAGACTAACAAATGCTTCTACATTATTTTGTGTTCCTCAGAGAGGGAGGATTTTGAGCTACACCCAATAGAGATGAAACCAGGTTTTATAGAGATAAAAATATCAGAGAACAACAATTCCAAATGGAACATAGATATTGAAGGAGACTCAGTCTTAAAGACAAGAAAAAAGAAAAAAGAAAGTTGGAGGTCTAACTTACAGTGTGGAAGCTAAAGAAATAAAAGAGTGTAGTAATGTAATGACTTGTTTGGGTCAGGACCATTTTGTGGAAGGATAGCAAAAAAAATCTAAAATGAGAAAATAATGTAGAACCAGTGCCTAGGTGAAATACTTTTTATTAGATTCATTGATTGGGTTATGATTTTGAAAACAGAAAATGAACCTAAATCAAGCAAATAGAAACTGATTCCATTTAAGATAAAGCGATAAAAAATCAGATATTCCACCAAACATTTACAATTCAAAAGGACAATCTTTGATGAACTAATGGAAATGTTTAATAAAGCCCTTAGAACTAGAATCCCAAGGGATCTGGCTATAGATGGAACCTGGAATTTCAAAGTCAAAAGTGTTGAATCTTACAGAACATTTTACTTTAAACTAGAGAAAAATTTGAAAGAACTCTCCAGTAATCCGGAAATGAAAGATGCTACTTTAGGCTGTCAAAAGAGTTTCTGTGTTTGGCCTGGAAGAAGATATTGAACTATATGCTATTTACTTTTTGAACCATATAAATTGAGACTAAAATACACAAGGAAAGAAGTTGGTTGGCTTTGCAGTCAAGGTAAAAAGGAGATTAAAGATAATCTAGGTGTGGCCGAAAATGAAACAAATTTTGCCTCAGGTTTCAAAAAGGACAATTATGTTGATTTGGGAGGAAAAACCAGAACGTTTCATGGCAGCTTTCATTTACACACTCTTGTTATCTCAACTGTGGTGGAAACAGAAGTCATGAATCTTAATGCACTCAAGTCAGGGGGATTAGGGGGTCTTCCTTGCTGGATTTATGAGAACACACCTTTCAAATCAAACACCAAATACTCTGCCTACAGTTAAAAGAGGAGAAAGTAATCAGGCATCTGTAAGCCTGTAACTCTGTAACTCTGTAGATTGCCTTAGGACATATTTTGAAGGAAAAAATATTTAAAGACAATTTAATAGGATGTAAAACAACAAGGATTTAATCAAATGTAGATCATCCTAGACAGAGTTTCTAGACAAAGGAAGAGCACTGGATTTCATATATGAAGACTTCAGGAAATAGTGCCAACTATGAAGCTTGCAATTTAAAATCAAAGAAAGGAGTAAAGAATCTGTGATGTCAAGTATGAAACTGTCAGGCAAATACTGGTAGAGGAACTGGATATTAATTACTGGTAGAGTTCTTCAAGATTCAGTATTGAAACAGATGGTGATTAATAGTCTAATGTCTGCTTTTCACTCAGGAAGCAAGGAAGCAAAATACCAATCTGCTTATACCTCTCAACTTGGTACTTTTATCAGTAGAGGATAACCAGGATATAATACAAAGTATCTGTATATTCTTGAGTGACAGGATAGCAGCTCATAACAGAAAGTTCTGCTCCAGGGTGAGAGCTTATCAGCTGAAAAAGTTGTGAAAGGACTTCAGTAGACTAGCTAATTGCAGAATTATATAAGTTGCCAGTACAATGAAAACTCCCACTATGGTTGTATTAGGTTTATTTTTAGAAAAGCCTGGGCACTGTATGATGTCTTGCAATACTTTCGAACTTTTCATTATACATGTTCAAGAATTATGAATTAAAACTTAAACAACAGAAAAGAAGAGATATTAAAAGATCATGCCGGCAAGATACATGCTGACTGAAAGAACACGGCCAAGAGAAATAAGACTGAAATATAGACTGTGATGTGCTTTACATCTGTGAATACAGGCCAGTTAAACATCAATAAGTACTACATTCTTAAGGACACTGGTTTTGATGAAAGTTAACACAATGGCAATAAACTAGAAATGCATTTCACCTAGAACTTACTAGAACATTTCTAGTGACAGAGAAAACAAAGGTACTTTGTGTTTTAAGCTAGAACTTCAGCATTCTAATGCAGTAAATTCTATGATCAACAATTTTAATGACTGAACTCCATAATTCTTGCTACTTCTGTATTCCTAAATGAGAATAAACATTAAGTAAAGTATTATAAATCACATGTCTGAAACCCTAGTATCACCTAGTCCAAACTCAAGAATGACACATTTCTTGTTTACATACCTACCAATCTGGAGGCTTTTACAGCAAAAAGCTTGATCCTGAGAACTATGGTTAGTGCAGTGGAAGCACTTTGGCTTTATTTCTTTTTTTTTTTTTTTTTTTTTCTGGCTGAGCATAATAGTGAGGAACTTCCTATACGGCTTTTATTAGTGCATGTGTTCTGAATCCCCAAACCTAAAATTTGCATAATTGTCTAAAGATCATTGGATGTGTGTGAAAATTTCACAGGTTGAAACCCTATAAATGTAAACTTACAGGAAGAAGAACATGGTATTTGCTCAGAATTTCCAGAAAACTTAACAATGTAACTATCTCTTATGAAAATAGGAAAACAGGCGGGAGGGCAGAAGGAAGGAAGGAAGGAAAAGAAAGAAAAGAAAGAGAAAGAAAGAAAAAGAAAGAAAGAGAAGAAAGAAAGAGAAGAAAGAAAGAGATGAAGGAGAAGAAGGAGAAGAAGGAGAAGAAGGAGAAGAAGGAGAAGAAGGAAAGAAAGAAAGAAAGAAAGAAAGAAAGAAAGAAAGAAAGAAAGAAAGAAAGAAAGAAAGAAAGAAAGAAAGAAAGAAAGAAAGAAAGAAAAAGAAAGAGAAGAAAGAGAAGAAAGAAAGAAAAGAAAGACAGACATCAACTCACTTCATGGTCACTCATGTGTCAAAGTCTTCCTCACCAGCTTAGTCCAGCCTGTCTCTTCACCAAACCATATGACGCTTTCCCTCATCTTACACCACCCATTCCTCTAGTTTTACTTTTTCCAGAACTAATTAATAACACCTTCTCGTCACTGTCCTGCAGTGTCCATGCACCTCTGCACCCTCAAATTGTGTAGGTGGGTCAAGGACTTTCTAGATTTATTTAATCTGTCAGAAAGCAAGACTATGACTGATATTTAGGTCAAATCTTATATCTCATTAGTATAACTTGCTGACATAATGCTGCATTATAGTCAGGCTTCTGCATATGACTTTTTGTCAGAGTTGCAGCCTGCAATTTTAAAAGGAAATAGCCTTGAAACTATTATAAAATGAAAAATCTTAACTTTATCTTCCTTGAAGTTCATGTCAATAGACTTTGAAATGTGTAGAATTATATGTCCTATATGTCATGGCTTAAATAGATCATTCCAAAATGTCAGTATTTTTTGTTCTCACTTAGCTGTTCAATCACATTTCTACACTGTACGTGAAATTATACTTCTTTCAATTCCTACAGTCTTACAAATACAAAGAAATTGTAGAGGTTAGCAAATGCAATTATGATTAAAAAAATCTGTGGCATTTCCTTAAAAAGCACTCTTAATAGTGAAAAGTTTGTATATACACCTAGCCCCATACCCCAATCCAAAATTAAAACTAAAACCAACCCAAACCAAGACAAAAAAAAAGAGACAGTTTTCACAAATTGGAAATGTTAATAATTTACTCTATGTTGAATAATTACAAGAAGTTATAGTGTTCTAGCTAGAAATAAAAATCAAGTCAATGATATTATGTGTGCATGATCAATTGTCATTTGTGTTGGAGCTGCACCTTCTTTTTTTAGATAATTTTGGTAGTTATTTTCCAGTTTCCATCTGGAGAAGGCTGAACACAGAGTATCTGATTGGGAAAAATCATACTGGCCATTCAGAAAGAGAAAATTCCAGTCACAAAATAAAACTGGCTGGAGAAGTAATAACTGAGGAGCGGTGTGGCAGTGAGGTCTGTCAGTGACAGAAATCACAGGAGGCAGGCATGAACAGCCTCCCTGGCCACCTTGCTCAGCAGTCTGAGGAAACCATTATGTTCTGGCCAAAGAGAGAGCAGCGTGGGGAGGTGAAGAAATCCCAGTATGAGAAATGAAGTAGAGAAAGTCAGCAAAGCTGAGGGTAAAAAATTCACAGGGTTTGCAATGTCACCTGTACATTAAAAGCTGAAATTCTCACTGAGTGCAATGGCAGAGATAACTGGCTGGCCCTTCAGAAGTGAAGGCTGCCTTCCTCAGAAGTAGGAAGGAACTGAGAAAGAATTGTTTTCCTTCTTATCATCAATGTTGTCCATTTCCTTTTTGCTCTATGGGCTTTAAATTTTTCCGGTTCCATTTCTGTCCCTTCTCTTCTAAGTTGTTTCTCTTCTAACTACAAGGACAAGTGAAAAAACATCATCGAAACAAGAAGACTGAGCAAGTTGAATGATTTGATAGTCTGGAAATTATTAAGGAAGTTCTTTCTGATATAGTTGGAAACACAGCTATAAAATCTGGTGTTGTCAGATGCGATTTTTTGACTTTGAAAAAACATTGTTCTTGAATCTTTGGGCTAGCAAAACTAACTCAAGTCACTGAGTAAAATGAATGATTTATCCATCGCCTAACCAGCAATATTTACTGACCTTTGCACATCGATTTGGGCTGCACAAAAGCTGTATGGATGTGGAAATGAAAACCCCAAAGTCCGTATGTCTATTCCAGGTCTAAATTCAGATGCACTCTTAGGAATTCTGTAGCATCGCAACTGGTGAACATGCATCTTTCATCAGCTGCAGAATGGGGTTGGAGCATTCTGAAGGATTACTACTTTTATGTGCTATTTTGAAAGAACAATTATTGTACGTGTGAATCAGTAATCCAGTGGTATTTTATAGGCAATCAGTTTTGTGATATTTATTCATTTCCTCCATCCCCTGTCTAAGCAGCTTAGGGAATTTCAGGGGGAAAAAAATGAGAAAATGATGAAAAATGCATAGTTAAACATTCAGTCATGAAACACTGAAGTAAAGGTTTAAGCAACCTAAACAAAACTAATATGTATTCTTGGCATATGGATCAAGTCCAAACCTTAGACAACATTTTTCATTTCACCATACAACAGTGTGAATCTAGTTTCAAGGAACAATATCCATAAAAAATAACAGTTATTTAAAATTTTTTCAGTTATCCTTTTTTTAAAAAAATAATTTCTAATTCATAAATACAATGGAGAAGGCTGTTTATATGAAGTCTCTCTCAAAAGAAAGCATTTAAACCAAATATCATGCTAGGAAAAATTTGCAGTCATTAAGAAGCTTGCTATGTAGTGACAAAATGCTCATTTCCAGTCCATTTCCAAGAACAGCGAGTTTGGTTTACCAAACTATCTAGGTCTACATCCTTGCCATCAAAAATATTACAGGAAGCCAAAGATGCTGGCGTTTTTCTGTCCAGACCTGGGTGGGTATGACGATCGTAGAAGATTCACGAGAAATTACTTGCCAATCTGTTGGTGCCCTCACATCAGCCTTCATAGTCAGCCCATACATCAGAGGAAAGGCAGAGGAAATGGTTGCTCTGCCTAGCATGGGTTGCTGTCAAATAGCTCAGTGAGGTGTCCAAACCAGACCTGTGAACTGAGATGGCCTAATGTGCCCCATGAGGCCATGGATCATTTCTGCTGCATAAAGGCCTCCACTGCTACACCTCTTTCAGCTTTGCAATCTGAGTCTAGGAGTAAACTAAATCACCTGAAAATAGTTCAGGCATTGATGTATGCAGCTTGCTTATGGACTGAGAAGCAACAAGGATACCTCTCTGTTCTCTTAAAATTTCTTTTAAATCACCCTGATTCTTTAAAATAAAGCACAGCAATCAGCTAAAATAATTTAAATGGTTTGGATTTTCTGTTGAGTAGCACACAGAGACATGTATAAATATACATATCTATGCAAATTCAGAGAAAAGCTGACACATCCTTTTACCTTTTGTGAGAGAATCATTAAATTTTATGTGCAGGCACCTCTATTTTAAAACATGAAGCTAGCAGCAGAACTACTTGGCTTTTCCAAAATCTTGCCTCAGCCCTCAGCCTCCAGATAAAATATTAATTGCTGATACTTTTATTACAGAATCACTTCATTAATCCCAGATACTACCCCCATATATGAATGCATTATAAATCGGTTCTGGGATTCATTAATCGACCCAGTTAATTTGATCCCTAAAAGCCCATAATTGCAAATGTGTAAAATAAGTTGAAAAAATCTGTTGTGAGCAGACGTTACCTGAACGGTGAGTGTAAAAACCTTCTATAAGCCTTATTCCTGAGATTTTTCCTTTTAAATTTAAAAGGCTTTAGAAAATTTACGCTAAAAGAAGACCAGGAGAGTAACGTGTGAAAACCAAGGAGAGCCGATAACCTTTTATACCAAGTTATTTCATTTATCTATGTGACCTAATCTAACCTAATCTAATTCAAAACCTCCACTGGTATCTGTCAGAAAAGCATGTGTAGCAAAGCAGGCTGCAGTCACAGAGAGAAAAAAAAAAAAAAAAAAAAGTTGAACAAATGAACAAAAAAGGCCTGAATTCAGCCCTTTTTGAATTCCAAATTGCGCTTTAAAGAGTCATGTATGCCAGGGGGTGTACCTCTTAAGAGAGAAAGGTCTTCCACTTTGGAGGAGAGCAAGCGCCCTTAGTGTATGCAGCACCCAGGGGAAAAAGAGGTTTGAGAAGGTGAATGGCTGAGTTTGTATGTGTTTTAATAAAGCATTTCATTTGGAAGGTTTTTGCAGCATTCACACAGATTGAGTTTTAGGGAGGAAGTGACTCTGCCTGGCCTGCTCTACTGTCAGAGGAAATAAGTGAAACTAAAATGAAGTGATAATATACTGTAGGAAATTTAAGAGAAAGAAAGGCAGAGGAAAAATGGCAATCTGGGACCATACAGCTGATCCCCAAAATAGACACAATGACCAGTGCCAAAGTAGCTGCCAAAAACAGTAGATTGTAAAATTACCTAATACCTATGTCATGTTTACTTTATATTTACATTGGGGAGTGGGCTCCCCAACAGACACAATACTTGACAATATTTTTGTTCACTGTCACTATCATTATCCACCATCTGCTCTGCCAAATTTCCTTTCTGTTCTTTTTTGTGCATTCATCAGCACAGTAGTAAGTAACTACCTTAATGACTGCAGCATATTGCTTCTGGATTAGCAGCAGATATTGTACTATTCCTGACTTATGGACAGAGCTGTAAGTAGGAGACCTGGCAGGGGGTTCCATTTAAAATCCTTTCCTCTTTGCAAAAGGAAACAGAGTACCTTGGAATTTTTTGTCCAAACTCACTAGCAGGAATGTGATCTATGGGTTGGCTTGGGAAAAAAAAAAAAGTACCTCCTTCTGTGAAATTCAGTGAAGTACCCGCCAGCTCCACAGAGATGGCTGAATTCTGACAAGATGTCTTAGTGTGATGGGTAGCCTGAAATACTGGCAGAGAGCTCTGCTTTGCTCAAAACCACAGATAGAAAAAACCACAGCTTTGAGAAAAGGGCAGCTTTTGAAAAGGACACGTGTTTGCTGACTGAACCTTGTGGGTTAATATGGTGACCCACAAGCACAAGAAGGCCTTTTTGTCTTTGTAGTCTGTGGGTAGATGCAGCAGCGGGTAATCCAACCCTGGCACATCTTTACTTATTCTTTGCTTTGAGGCCATCTAAAGTGAGTTCTCCAAAACTTATCTCAGTGCTCTTTTTATGTGTGCTGAGCAGACTTTTTGTTATCGAGTTTAGTCAAATACTGAAAAAGTAGGCAGGGGTGGGTTTTTTCCTTCTAAAAAACTGAAAAGCAAACCACTTTTTTCAGACATCTTGTACCAAGATAGGGGCAGGTAGGGGATGGGAAGGGAAAAAGCTAAGTAAATGTGAAGAAAGAAAAAAATGCAAAGAATAGCCAAGGGAAATTTGGACTGGAAAGATGCCTCAAGAGTATCATGGCATAAGGAAATATAGCAGAAAAAGATATAGATGTATATACATTCAAAATATATTATGGAAAGTTTCCTACTAAAAACACATTCAAAAATAGTTACTTCTGATTCACAGAGAGAGGAAAAATGAAGTGATCTTAAGCTTCAGGGATCCTAGGATGGAGTGCTGCCAGGCTGCTTGAATGCAGGCAGCTTCAATGCAGCCCAGACAGGCGATGGGCTAAAAGGCATAGGAGCCTCATTCTGTTCCCACTAAATTCAATGGCAAATTTGGACTTTGAAACAGGCATGGAGTGAGCAATTGTATGTAACAGTCAGGGACAGCAGCAGTTAGCAGTGGTGTGAGAGCTTTGTTAATATGCTTGTGCCTGGATCTGTCAGTGAGATTTTCACTCCTCTTGGCTAACTGTCCCTGAGGCTGATTCCACCAGCCTGTGGAAATTAATCTAAAGTAAAAGAAAGACCAGAACCCAAAGCTTGGAACTATCAGTATGCAAAAAACTGGTGCCATAGTGACACTTTCTTAGGACTTTCACAGCCCAGAGCTATGACCTGACTACATCAGCACCAGTATGGAAAGATAAATCAGAAGCGACTTAACTCTTCTGCAATTGTGCTAATATACACTGACGGGGAAAGTACTGCATATTTCTTGATTTTAGCTGCAGAATAATTCCAAACTCATGCCAACCTACTCAGCAAGTATATGGCTTGGCTGCAAATGTTCCTAAGTTTTAAAATGTGCATTTGGTGCAAACATGTGAGAAGCTCAGTAGTACCAGCCTCTAAGGGCCTCAGAGTTTTCCAGACAGTCTCCTTCAGGTACGCCTTTTCTGATTAAATCACATATTATGAAGTGTAAAAGCAAACATTGCTAGATGATTATTATCTAAATATTACTCTTCTTTATACATTAGCTTTTGAGAAGCATTCTGGATTGGGTGTTTTCTCTCACAGCCAGTGACAGGAAGTTGGACACTACTATTTTTTCTCTCTTTGGTATTTTTGGTGCATATATATATATATATATACACACACACGCATACATATATTTACCATTTTATTGTCATACAGAATGAAAGGAACTGTGCTTTTACAAACGACAAACTATTAAATATGGTCATTGGCTAAACTTCCAAAATTAAGTACCCTTTTAATGTGTCTCAGGGTTCAAGATACCCAGCCCTGAGATTCCTTCTAGGGGATCTAATTTCATACTGAAGTGCGTTATTAACTGAACAACTGCAAATGGAGAAAACTATTGATCACATGGGAGAAGACAGAGGATCTAGAGAAGTGAAATGCATACTCTGAGCTATCACAGCAGGAGGTAAAGCTCATACTGGTGTTGCAAGTGGGTCTAAGTGGCATAGCTCAGAAGTATGTGGTGTCAGCTCGTGGAAATGCACTGGGAGGAGGTTTGAGGAGGAAGTCTTGCAAAAACCAGGTCCCTTGGCTTTAAGAGCTTTGAAAACCAGCAGGGACTGCTTAAAATAAATCCTCTAGTTTATAGACAGCCAACATGAAGGGCTCAGGCGAGAGTAATATGAGCATGGCTGCTCAATCCTGCGAGCGAACATGATGCTGCATTGAGGACTAGATGTAGTTTTGATGTTTTTCTCAGAGCTAATAATGGAAGTAGCAATTCACTTTCTCCAGAGAGAGGAGTGGAAGGCATTTTAGTAGCTTGAATATATTTGTGCACGGGGGCCAACAAAAATGGCAGGATAGGTTCAGAAACTCTTCATGGAGTTGTTTTTATGCACACAGAGTGGCAGCATTTAGATCCATATTGTAAAGAAAAAAATGAATGTTTTTTTGGAGCAGCTGACTGCAGAGAAGAAAGATGGTAGTACTCTTGTGGGTCCTATATCCTTGTAGATGCACAATGTCAGCTTCAGCTGTCTTAAACCAAACCCACAAACCCAAAGACAGTCCTACTTTTTAATGACTTTCTGAACTTCAGCAAGGTCATATGCTTTTGGACAGTAGGAAATTGTTACCCAGTCATGTTTCTGAATTTTCCTAGTATCACTACTTATGTGTGTAGTTGAGAAAGACCTTCCTTTTATATCTCTTGAAAAGGGAGAACATAACATTATCACCACCTTTTTTTTAGTACAACTGCAGAGAGACAGCTTTGCTAAGATATTTAGACATTTACATCTTGTAACAGGGTCTGCAGAAATGTTACAGGTGTTAGACAGGCCCTTGTTCCTCATTAACAACTCATTGTTCAAGTTGTTGCAAACATTACTCTACATTATGAGACCTGGGACTTCAGAGAGAGTAAAGTTCTACCCAACTCATCACAGGTCTGATCCTCTTAAAATGAGAGCATGCCTAGTTTTAAGATAAAATTTAAGAAAAGTGTATGCTCTAGGATAATGTCCAAATTCTCACTCAGCAGATGAGCCTGCTGTAGCTCAAGATGATCTGTCAGTCCCCTCAGCTGGACAGGGGAGAGAAAATATAGCAAAAAGCTTGGGGGTCAAGATAACGGCAGAGAGAGATCACTCAGCAGTTACCGCCATGGGAAAAACAGGCACAACTCAGGGAAACTTAGTTTAATTTAGCTCAAATCAAATCAGGGTAGGATAATGGGCAATTATCTTCAAACTTTTAAAACCTTCTCCCCCACTGCAGCTGTGTTCTCCTCAGTGGGAGGACTCCTCACTCATCCCCTGCCCCAGTGGGGGTCCCCACCATGTGAGGCACTCCTCCATGAACTGCAATGTGAGTCCTTCCCATGGGATGCAGTTCTTCATGAACTGCTCCCACATGGTCCCTTCCTCAGGGGGCAGGGAACAGAGGGTGCCCACATGGCTTCCACAGCTCCTTCAAGCACCTGCCTACTCCTACTTCAGGGTCCTCCATGGGCTGCAGGTGGATCTCTGCTCCATCTTGCACGGCCAAGGGCTTCAGGGGCACGGCTGCCTCTCACAGGCGACAGGGCAATCTCTGCCTCAACACCTAGAGCACTTCGTCCTCTTCCTTCCTCACTGACCTTGGTGTCTGCAGGGCTGTTGCTCTCACATATTCTCAATCTTTTCAGCTTTCATTGCCATGTTTTTTCTCCTTAAATACATCAATACCTGTCTTGGTTTAGGAAGACAGGTATCTGCTAGGTAAAATTACAATCAGAGGCTCTTTGGCAAAGATTTGGGAAATAGGAATAGCAGTTTTTTACTAGTATGTAATACAAAGCAAACAAACACAAAAAAACTCTCCCCCCACCAAACAACTACAGCATTAATGACAAACGACAACAGTACCAAGAACCTTGAGGGCTTTGTTTCACAAAACCCAGGGCAGTTTGGTTTCGGTGTCCCTTTGGATCCTCAGAGCACCAAGCTGGAACAGTGGAAAAGTCCCGGGCTGGTAGCTGGGATGGCAGGGTGTCCCGGCAGGCAGGGGCAGGATGTCCCGGCAGCGCAGGGGGTGCAGGGTCACGCTGCAGCAAGAGGAGCAGCGCCGAAGAAGCCGAAGGCGAGGCAGAAAAGCGGCCCAGCTTCCGCGAGTGGCAGAGAAAAACTCAGGATTCAGGTCGAACCGGTGATAGTAGATTTCCCAGGACTGGATCCCTTTGGCCACAGTGAAACTCCTCCAGCCAGCAACAGCCGTTCTCCGCTCGGCGTGCCTTGCGGCGGCTGAGCTCCTCGAGGAGCGGCAGACACGCGTCTCCCCGAACGCCGGAAGCAGAAAAGCCCGCCGCTGCCTCAAGCTTTGTCTTTTACTTGCGTTATCTCCCCCTTCCACCTTTTGTCCACCTCTTTGTTTCGGTTAAGTACTCTCAAGTATCCAACACTTGGTCTCCTTGGTAACTTGTGGGGAAAAAATTCTTTAGAGAAAAAAAAGGAACAAACCTAACCCTCAACACCACAGTCACCAATGTGCTTGGCCTTGGCCAGCAGTAGATCCATCCTGGAATTGCTGGCATAGATTCTGTTGGACATGGGGGACACCTCTCACAGAAGTTTCTCACAGAAGCCACTACCAAAACCTTGCCACATACCTTGTCTTGGTTTGGAAGCTTATAGGATTGGTGTGGAGTCTATCTAAGACTGGGATGTACAACCAGGACAGTGAACAGATAGCACAGGATCCTTGAGTATGTTTAGGCAACTGTCTAGCTCACTATTCAACATATAGTACAGACTAATATTTACCTTCCTACTCAGGCTATCACAGCAGATTGCAGGTGGCTGCTTCTTTGGTATCTCAAACAAAGAGGCTGTGTTATTCAATACAATGGTTTGCAATGAGAAACCCTTTTTTACTTTTTTTTTTATTTTATTTTTCTTTTTGTGGCACTAGGATTTTGCCAGAATCACTTCCTTTCTCTCCTTTCCATCCCCTTGAGGTACAACTAGAAGAGATCTATTTTTCCATGAGTTTCTAAATGAGAAACAAGAAAAGCGATCTGGAAAGCATCACTGAGCATACTGAGTTTTTAAATTCCTATTTATTCTGTGTGAGCACAGTAGGATGAAATGCTCTTTAGACCTTTAAGTGTGCTTGAATTGTACTCAACCAATTGCCATTCCTTGTTCACAAAGGCTATTGAAGTAAAACTGCTCCCATACCCACTAAGTTGAAAGGAATCCTTCAAACACAGAATTACTTGTATTGTATGTACATGAGAAATTGTTTTCCTGTCATAAGGTTATCATAAAATAAACAGCAGAATCTGCATGAAGTACACATCTGACTCATGCCTATTCATTCAGAGGGCATGCTGTCTGCACTTAGCTCCTTTTTTCTTCATTATGTCCTTCAACATATGAAGAGAACAGAAAGAGACAAAGCAGATCCTGACAATATAGTATCTGACCAGAAGGAATATATGCAAAGTATAGGATGAAAAGCCTTTGACATATTCTATAAACAATACATACAAATATCTCCCATCAACAAAGGCAAATTAGGAGGAGAATCAGCAAACAAATATCATAATAATATTAATAATAATAATAATAAATCAAGTATTTAAATATAATTTTCATCTATCTAAAAGTTGCATTAATCATGACTTTTGAGCTCATCAAGAGAGGACAGAGTTGAAATTTATTTCATGTAAAATAAAGGCATATGTTTGATCTAAACACAAAGTCTAAATTTAAAAAGTCGGATTGGTTCCAGTCAGCAGAGGAAAGTAGCAGTTTTAGGCACAGTTCTTCAGCCTGTTTCAAATATTACTTTTGTGTGAGTTAACTGTTGAACTCCCATGCCCAGTTCTTGCCATTTAATATATGGAGATCTAGAAAGTCAGCTCAAACACACCCTCTAGACTACAGGCATTAAAGATCAGTATGATGAATCCTATCATGGAAGTCCATGAAGTCTCCCAAGGATGTAGGATTGATACTTATTCTCAGCAATTATTCTCTTTATAGAAGGCTTGAAGAACACTCAGACACATTTGCAACTTATTTTACATGTAAAATGTAGAGAAGAGTGTATTATGAATATAGATAATTACTATTATGAAGATAATATGGAGAATGACTATTAGGATTTTAGTGAAGTTCTGCCTGATCATTTATGGAACACAAAAATAGAAAAGTAGAAAAATGTGGACATTTCAACCAATCTTTTGGCCACACACTCTTAAGAAAAACTGAATCACCTTACTATATAAGTAAATATCTGGTTTCATTCGAGAGAGGCAAGATATAATTTATCTCCCAGGGCCATTACCATGAAAGTATGTAATTCACACTACATCCTGTTCCACTTTTTACTAAGACCAAAATGAACAAAAAGTCAGTATTTCCTATATTTTGCTTAACAGTTCTCAACAGCACATAGGAAGGAGTTTGGAGAAAATTCTCTACATTGAGGAGTAAAAGGGTGTGGCTAACCAACACCCACAACTATGGAAACTGCATTAATTCAAAAGCATCTTACCAATTTTATCAATACTTTTAGTCATTATTTGAAAACATCAAAATGGTCGGCAACATCTAAGGAAACAAAATTATCTTTAATTTTTTGTGATTTCATCATCAGAAAATCTCAACGGCTCAACTCTGCCAAGAACCTAAAAACCTAATCAATATTCTCACAAAAAATTTCAGATACCAGAATAAACTTTGTGTAGATTTTCTGCAAAATTTGCAGCATTTTAGCGTGCAATCAGTGCAAAGAAATATTCATGAGGCAGATCTCTGCATTATTTGCCAGCAACTAATCAAAACATAAACAGAAGCAAGGAGTAGGATGCATGTAGAATGTGGAGCTATTTATCCTTTCTCATCTGCAGTATTTTGTTAAAAATGTATTCAATCTTTATGTTTATTAATCACTAATATTACTAGAAATTAATTGTCAAGTACTTTGCTCATTACATCAGTTTATCAAATATATGTAGGTTATGCTCCCAGCTGGAGAATTCAGCAATGTCTTGAATGAATCTTCTACACGCTTGTACTTTACTCAATGACACTCAAAACAATTTTGGTCAGATGGCAAAGATTTATTTTGTCACATTTGTATATATTTGAAAATCATGTTTCCTAGATTAAGATTAGCATTGAAAGCCATTAAGATTGTTTTTATATTCAGAATTCAGCATAGCTTTGCTAAAAGTTTCTTTTCTTGAGAGCTGAGTAAATTTATTTCTGAATCAGAAACTCCTGCATATGTAGTTTAGGATCTCATTCCCTTTTTGCAGATTAATGCTTTTCCTTTACTTGTTATACATACCATGAAAATTTCTGGAAAACAAAATTACTTTTTGAATTGCCTTTTGGTTTTCCTGTTGCTGCTTTTCACACAACCCATTTGTTCTGAGTTGATGCTGTCATGGGTGAGATATACTCTGCATAAGAAAAGTATTCTTGCCTAAGTATAGTAACTCTTGGTCTGTGCTTTACAGTTTGGGACTCTTTTTTTCAGTACAGAAGAAGATAGCCAAAATATTTCATTACTATCTTTATTAACAAGTTGAGGTATTGGGGGTTTTTTCTGTTTGTCTTACCCAAGCCGTCAAGCTATATTTGATATTAATCCGATCGCAACTTTGAGCACTCCATTATTCTCAAGACCTATAGAAAGCTATACAGCATATAGCTTCAGCTATTGCTTTAGATATAGCTGTATTGCTTTATCTTTCTTACAATTAATCTATACTGTATATATATTTTAACTAAGTCCATTAATTTTTTGTTGGTAAATTTCATAGGGATGAAAAAAAATTTCATTCAAATGTTGAAGATCAGAAGGACATTTCAGTTACCAGGTTTCCTATTCCATCCCTAAATTGTACCTGTATCAACAGCTTTGTGAGACAAGATTTATTGACACCAAAAATACATTTTTCAACAAGCCATCAGTTTGATTTGTGGAGGCAGGAGCATGCCAAGTTGAAAAGTCTATAAAAAGTAGTGCTGAGTCTCTGTTTTGTCCTTGTTGACAACAAAGATATCTTGTGTGATTATAGCTTTTGGTATTAAAAAAACTCAGAGGCCAATTTTTGCCAGGTGGCTTGGTAGCCTGGTGGGGCTACATTTCCCAAAAGAATTCAAAATCTAAGGTTCCATTTTATTTCACTTCAGAGTAAACTTAGGCTTGGGTATTTGCTGCTAATTTTTCACTTCACCAAACATGAGTTTAACAATGTCTTCAACTTATAAATAGGGATGTATTAAAAGGCCAAATCTGCCAGTGAGGACATAATTAAAAAGCGTGGAGATGTAACAGTTCTTCAGGGCCTTTTCACAGCTCCAGCCTCACATACCCAGACACTCAGACAACTTCTTGAGCAGTAAACAGGAGTGGATTAATCTTGTGTTAATGCATCAGAACAAGGACTATGCGACCTGGTGGAATGAAACACAGTAACATACAGATGAATGCCACACTTCGACTGACACTACAGCACAGGTACAGCTTTGCAGTCCAGTCATATATATGCCAAGGCCTGAAAACTCATCGCCTCAGTTGATGTAGTGACAAAATCTGGCCCCATGCTGTTCAGAAGCCAGAAGTTTGTGCAGACCACACAGTGCCCTAATTTTTCAGGCTAGTCTTGTATTTCTCAAAAGCATGAGACAGAAGGCTTTTTCATTAGAAATAAGATATCTGTAGCTGCCTCTCAGCTGCACATAATTTCTAAGTGTGCTGTATTTTGAAGTATGACAGGATTCAGGTGACCACAGGGAAAGCCTTCCCAATAAAATACATTACTATGTATAGATAGTCTGGCAGCAGAGTAGAAGAAATAGAACAGCAGTACTGCAGAGGCCCTTTACATGGTCTCATATATTGTGCATCTGGTACATAGAGTGTAATATTACTTTAGAAGTGCACTGGCACCACCAGACGTGATATGTGCATTTTCCTATTTATCTGAAAAGTGCTTCTTGGTGTCTGAATCCACTGTTGTTTCTGAGGTTTTGTGACCATGATCATTAAAGGAATGTGTTTTTTCAGCAACTTAGTTATGGCAGAACACAGTACTTGGTAATTTGTACAACTTAATAGACATTCATATAGCTGTACAACTTCAATTCATAATGACCCTGGGAGGTAATGTAGAGAAGATAAAGTAGAAAGTATAAGTGAATTGGTGTTGCCTTTTCTAATAATTGTAAAACCCATAATAATAAAGAATATAGTAATGATAATCTGCCGGTGCTCACCAGTCCACCTTCAGTCCCTTTCTCAAATGAGATAACAGTATGACCATAGGAACAAAGCCACCTAACAGCACAGCAGCAAGCTGCAAATATCAAACTGCAAATCTCACCCTAAGTGCTTAAAGCACTTAGTCACTACAGAAGGAAACTGAAAAGCTCATTTATTAAATCTCTGTCCTAGGAAACCCACATGGAAAAAAAAATCTAAATCTCATACAGAAATATTCTTTTGCTAGGAAGACATATCTGACATATGATGCACACCTGTGAGGTGGAGATAAACTAGGAGATAGAAAATTTTCACTATATTGTATAAAGAGATACCAAAACAAAGCCTGTTGGTCTCATTCCAAATCTCTCAGTCCTTATTAGTTACAAGATCAGCCAGGGGAACAGCTATTCCACAATGAAAATGGTCATAAATGTTGAATTTGGAAGTGCCTATGAATAAAGTGACTTTCCAGGATACTTGTGACGAAGTAAATAAATTTCATTCAATAGGAAAATGGTCCTTGCAGTTTCTGAGAGTCAATGTCCTGTGATTTAAAATATATAAAAGGTTGATAGAACTCAACTGTCCTATGCAGTCTGATCTTTTTCAGTTGTTTAAACTTATATCATCTCTCCAGAGCAGCTAGAATTTTCATTGAATTTCTGTTACTGACAGAAGAAACAGGCCACAATCCAGCAAAGCACTTAAACACAGCTTAGCTTTAAATATGTGAAGTTGTATTGAAACCAATGAGAATACTCTCATGCTAAAAGTAAGCACATGCTTAAGTCGTCCACTGGATCAGGGCCATAAAATAATGCAGTTTTGCTAATAAATAACTTGTCCATCAGGATAATTTCCATTGAGACTCATGGATTTTTTTATTATTATTTAAAGCTACTTACTGTCAAAAGACAAGGAAATTCTGATTTCTTGTTCTTGTTTCTGATCTCTTGGTTGTGTTGTTGCAACAGTGGTATGAGATCAGAATCAGAAGTGAGGCTTCTAAGAGGGCTATGTTTCGCATACAGGACTAATTTTATGATCCAAGAGGCATTTTCTTGTGTGTGCATTCACACAAGCAGAACCTGGAACATTTTCTTAGCTGACATAAGAAAGTTTCCAGAAAACAGACATACAAATTAAAGCTTCTGAAAGGATAGACCTAATTTTCCTCACACACTAGCCTGGGATTTTAACTAGATTTTTTTTCCATGTACATACTGTAAACCTTATGTTTTCTAAATGAAGAAGAAAGAATAGCTTAAGCATGCTTGTCATCTGGATATATCTCTTTTGTCAGGATCCAGATAAAAGGGCTAAATTTAATAGCTTTCTTCTAGCTGTCTTAATTCATTGCCAAATAAACATACTCTTCTTTATTGTTTTACAAAAAAAAAAAAAGTCTGTTTGGTAAAACTTATGTAACCTACTTTTACTTCTTAAAAAACTGAAAAAAGGGAGATTTTTTCCAATGGCATGAAAAGCCAATTAGGATTGCCAGGAAAGTGTGTAGGGAAAGCAGGAGTATGCCATTTGGCAGAGTGGTACAGAAATTGGTACCTCACCATCTAGAGTCAAATCTGGTATGTGATGGAGTTGATCTCTCTGCTAATATATTACATTTTTGAATGATGCCCGGAAAATTGTAGCATGAGCTGTAAACTGCCAGAGAGTGACACTGGAATTATAAACCCTTTGAAGAAGCATTTAGACAAAATAAACAGAGGCCAGACCATAAGAGGCATAATGGGCTGCTTCCCTTTAGTCAATGCAATAAAATGTTGGAGAGAGTTGACACTGAAGGGGAAACTTCAGGTAAGTCATGTTCTGAGTGACGAACACAGACTGGTGAAAAGGGAAACAGATCTGTTCCAACAGAACTCTGTGCTTAAAACATGGTATGGGAAAATACTTCAAAGGAATAAATTTTTCTTAAAATAAACTTCTAAACACTTTGCTTTCTGCTTTGCAATTACTTTATTGATAAATATGTTTTATATTTAAAAAATCAAGAATGTTTCTAATGATATTAAAGAACCATATAGTTCATAATTATTACAGTTACCATCCAAGTGACTGAGGGTACTGTGAGATGTCATAGCAGCTGTTGGGCAGCGCACTCAGCTGAAGGGACATATTTTTAGGAATATATATTGGAAAGGGGAAGGAAGAGAGTTTGATTAAAATGTAGAGTGTATTGGGTTTGTGTGGCACGGCTGTGGTAACAGGGCCATTAGAGGAGTAGCTTCTCCGAGAAGCTGCTGGAAGCTTCCCCCATGTCTGACAGGGCCAATGCCAGCTGGCTCCAGAACGGATCCCACTCCTGGCCAAGGCTGAGTCCAGCAGCAACAGTGGTAATGCCTCTGGGATAATGTGTTCAAGAAGAGGGAAAAAACAGGGCAACTGCCTCTGAAGAGGCAGGAGTGAGAACATGAGAGGAACAGCTCTGCGGACACCAAGGGCAGTGGAGAAGGAGAAGTAGGAGGAACAGGAGGCGCTGCAGGCGCTGTAGCAGAAATTCCCCTGCAGCCCTTGGTGCGGACCATGGTGAGGCAGCCGTGCCCCTGAGCCCAGGGAGGTCCATGGTGGAGCAGAGATCCACCTGCAGCTCCTGGAGAACTCCATGCCAGAGAATGAGAGAATGACTTGGTAGGCAACTGGTGTCCATCCAGGATCAACCAACCACAAAGAAAATTACTATTTGAAGTTACAGAGGCCAAATGAAATCATGGACAAAGGCTCATCTCTGACGAAGGAAGAATCAGGCTCTATTTCCTTTCACAATTTAAGATTTCATAAGGAAACATTGAAGTACTGTATTGTGTCTGCTATTTGACATCTAGATGGCAAGTGATCATAATATTCTCAGGAAATTTTAATCAGCTTGCCTTTAACTAAGTTGATACTGAAATTTTTCAAGTCCAGCACTGTCAGCAAAGCAGATGCTCAAATGACATGAGGGAGCAGGAAATGGATTGTGGAGTGTCCAATAGAGAAGGGTTTATCTACATAAAGAGGATGGGACTTCAGAGAGACTATGTTGAAGTGTGTGCATGTTGAAGGTGAGTTTTACCAATAGGGGCATTTGCAAATATAGTCACAAAATAGCAAATCTGAAATTTAGCTACCTGCAGAGGTAAAATAGACAGCCAATTTGCAGCAGTTCCCAAAATGTCAATTACTCTCTTCTATTATACTGTAAATACATCATCAATACATCTGTGAAAAAGGATTTCACTGCTCTTACAAGTGCCCTGTGCATCATTAATCAATTAGGCCACAGTGAAAGCCCAGAGTAAGAGCTGAGCAGCAGCTGGTGGAGAAATGGTTCCCGTACTTGAGAGGTAACATCTCCTACTGAGTTTTGCCACAGGGTGAACATCAGAGTTTAGCTGGAGTATAGCTGCTGGGAGAAACAACTACAGCAGTCCAGTCAGCAAGGCAAAACATTCCCTTCAGAACTGATGAATTTTTGAATGCTTTTGCTTTGTCTAACATGTGAAACTGGCAAACACCTATGTAAAAAAAGATTGGCAGCAAACCCACTCACCTGATGTGTGAAAATGCTGTGAATGGCTTTTGTTCATGAATTTTATTTATGCAGTGACTTCAGCACAGAGAATACTTGAATTTGCATCTTCTAGGCTTTGACAGTGTCCTGTCTGATACTTGAATGAATTTATTTTCATTTTGTACAGAAATCTCTGAAGACATACCTTTTCCTGCCAAGTTCTTGATAAAATGTATGTATTTCTAATGAAGAAATCTCTTTTTCAAGCATGAAAAGTTTTCAGAAACTTCCTTATAAAAAAATCCCTAGAATTGCCTCTTCCTGAGGGTGCCCCACATCTTTATAGACAAGTTTACAAGATGCCTGCCAAGAACAGGACTGTGGTCTGGATGCCTCTGTCATGAAAGTCTTAAAGAATATTTTACAGGAAATATGTGTTGTACTGCACACAGGTAGACATATTATTACAGTAATGAAAGCTCTCCATGGAACTTGTGCAAATTAGGTATTTTCTGAAAATTTGTTCCCTCACAGATGACTGGACGCTGTCATGAGTTCTGCTGAAAATGTACAGGATGGAACAGAATCCAGTTTCTATCCGTATTACCAGTTTTGCAAAGCTATAACGAGAAAGAAAGAGTAAAAACTAGTTGGACAAAAACCGCCAAGTTATCATTCAATACCAATAGATTTTTAACTTAGAAGTCCCATTTTAAGAAAGTTCCTTTTTAGAATAACACTACTGTTTCAAGGACTTATATAAAACCCAACACTGTTGACCCACCCTATTAAATAGTCCGACTTCACTAGAAAGAGCCTCTTACAGTGAGCAGGTGAGAAAGAAGGAGGGCTTTGCTTAAAAGCCTAGAAGATTTTGTAGTTAATATAGGATGTATTGTACACGTTCAGACCAAGCCTGGGATTTGCTGGATCTCAGGAACACTCCTAAATGTGGGCAGTGTGTCCCAACTATCCCCCTTTTCAAGAAACTGGCTTCTTTTGCTGCCGCACTAGGCAGGAACTGTTTATCTTGGGCTTCAAGTAGCCTTTTATAACCCATTGCTCCTCAAGATTATTAGTCCTCCCATTTGAACAACTGCTGTGCATACTTTGTATCTTTATCCTACCATCAAGGCAGGAAGGAGTCTACCCTGACCTTGCTCTTAAACATCATTGAAAGATCAATTAAATAAAATAATCAATTAAATAAAAAAATACAGACACGTTCTACAATTTAAGCTGAAAAGTTTTCAGAAGCAAAAGAAATATTAAGTATGGTTAATTATTTCTTTTTATTCTTGGCTCTAACTTTGCAGCTGCTCCATACATTGAGTTCCCATTGTGAACCCTGTCTGTAAAAAATTGCACAGAAGAGGGAAAAGCTACACAAAAGAAGTGAGGAGGATTGCAATCATGAATATAACAAGAACACGTCTTTCAAGTACATCATCAAAATTTAACAAATCAGCACAGGCATTTTCAAAGTTCAGAACCCATCAGTTTTCAAAGAATGGATCAGGTTTTTTTTATCTTCCTTAACCCCTGAATCACTTCCAGGAGCATAGCCATTCCCAAAAATACATGTCTTCCCTTCCCAAAATATACTTTGCATTTCTCGAGCTCCATGTTTCCAAAAGGAAAATGAGAGAAGCACATTAAACTTTTTGGACAAGGAAGGTGGTTTTTATGGCTTGTGAGTGTGGATTCAGGACTGGCAGGACTGCCTGGTGAGTGCTCCCTGCTCATCCTGCCCAGGAGAACGGGCCTCTCACTTGTGTTGTGAACAGCTCCATTGTGTCTCAAGAACAGAGCTCTCTATCTCAGAGTGCTCTTGCTGTACAGCAGCATCTAATTTGTGAAAGGATGGACAACGGTATTATGAACCACCCATTTTATTTCTTCTCAGGACCTTCTACACTCTGCCTTTTTTTGATGAGATTTTAAAATTATTTTCCTTATAATTGCTAGTCTACATACACCAATGCTGGACTTTAAAAATAACTCCTGATTCTTTCTTTCTCACATCATCATTACTAATAAAAGTTAAATTTTCATTACTGCTAGCTTGAAAAACTAGGAGACTTATAGAAGGGATGCTGTAATAAAATGTACTCATTTTAAAATACCCATATCTTGCTGTGAATACTCTGTTTTGCCTAAAAAACCTATATTAAGTTCAAAATAACATTTCCCCCTATGTATCTTATGAAACAACTTTTTTTTTCATGAGCAAATCCTATATTAAAATAATTTTAAAATTATCTGTTCAAAAAAATATAATGGCCTGTGTTTCTTCCTGCATTTGGGACAGTACAAAAGTGCCCGTGTGATGTTGTACAAAGGCCATGCTGATACATTTTCAGGATGACCAGCATAACTTACTCAACTGCTTTGTCACCTGAAGAATACAGCCATCCCAACTCAGCTGCCTAACACGTTTTTGCCAAAGCAGTCACACGTGCTTTCCTTGCCATGCCCCATTCTTAATGAGGAAGGAATTTGGGAAGACTGTCTCTTGCTCAGTCACATGCTTTGCATACAGGGCACTCAGTCAAATGACTTTGCTGGGACCCCTATATTATCTAAACACATCCTGGTTTTAATTGCCATTCTGGAATCTGTCTGTGCTATACTTTCTGTAAAATGGCATTAGAAATGTTGTGGTGAACACATCCAGAGCGTACATGAACACATCCAGAGAGAGGCTCTGTAAACCCTTCCATTTGACACACCTGCTTTAGAACTGATATTCAGAAAATGAAATAGTGACATTAATATCACCACTGTATAGAGATACAGATTAACAAATAGTATAGCACTAGTCTATACAGTGCTGCGTGAAGACAGTTGCGGATGCAGGATTGAATCAATGTCCATTGTAGGTTTGAAAAAGTAAGTTGCTGCCTATAAATATTTAGAAATGTTGTGGGCAGGTAGATATTTGAATGCAAAAAAAAGGTAATTCAATATCAAGCTGAATTGCAGATGGTGAAGCTGGATCTGGACTTCTAAATCAAAGGAATAGTGTGTAACATGAAGGTTCAAGTGGTCAGCATTGGTTAGTATCACAACAATCATCTGTGACTCCACTAAGGTGCTAACACACCTCAGCATGGTGTGAGACTGCAAGTTCTATAACTTCAAATTGCTATTTTCATCCTACTTTTACAGCCCTATGCCTATCAGCATCTGTGATTTTCAGTCCTTTTCTGAATTTCCACTTGCTTTAATGTGATGAAAGTATATACACAAATTTGATCAGACCATCAGGGATTGTTGCACACTATTTTTCAAGGCTATGAGATAAAGAAGAAATATTTCACTTCTAATAAATACCCATATACAAACAGTTACTTTTTTACAGATAAGAGAAAATGTAAGAGTAGTAATAAATGGGAGAGATCTCAGCTCTATATGAATGAACAGCAGAAAATAGTCATCTTATTTGCCAAATTTTTAGCACAGTTTAATAGAGGATTTTTATTATAAAGTGTCACACTGGTGGTTCCTGCCATTTCAGTGGCATACACTGACAGTGAGGGAATATACAGGAAGATATTTTTGACTGGGTTTTCACTATTGGATGATACCATTTAGAAGGAGGGATGGTTTTATTTTGTCATTGTCTTTCTTCTTTTGTTTAGTGAGAAAGAAAAGAAGACAATGCTTCTATGACTCATTCTTCTCATAAAATCTCTGACTTCGATACTTTAATAGTCATGCTCCCCAGCTTGTGGAACAGTGGGTAATGAATTCGTAATCCTGGCATGGCACCTTCTGTGTGGATAATTCAGTCCCTCAGCCCAAGAATAGTTGAATAGTTGGAAGCAGAGATTTGTAAGGAGTCAGGTCTAGTTCAGGTGGAAGATCAAGGCAGGGATTGTACACTTTGGACACAAAAGGATAAATACAATCATCTCTTTAAGCCGGTAACTAGCAGTGTCTCCCATGAAATAATGGTAAGTTACTCTAATGACCAGACTATCATGATGAAACCTGAAAAACCTTGTTCTCTCAGTGAAGTTTTACCTTGGTGATTGGTTTGCTGTGGAAATTCTGCTGTGCATCCTTAGATAGTTTTCTGTTGCTTTATTTAATTCTTTCTAAATTAAAAAATTTGTGAAGCTCAGACAATACAACTCTTTAGAATCAATTGAAAGCTCCCACCTGGCAGGAGCTGCAGCAAGGTTATTCTGTCCTAATCTATTTCTCAGATGAACAATTTTTAACTCTATTTGTGGCAAGGACATGGATTCAGGAGGGAAAGGGGGGACGGGGAAATGTCTCAGCACATGGAGCTTATGAAAATAGTGACCTTACAATGATAATCAAATTCCACTTATTTATTAGATGCATCTATTTTTCATTTTACACCACCAAAAACAGTAGTGCTCATCTAGTAACAACCTTACAAGTTCCTGTAGTCAGCAGGAGGACAGTGGATCTGGGTTTAGTGGGAGTGACTGACATTTCTTGCAGATACGCATACAAACTCCTCATCACATACATGTCTGTGTTCTCAATTTATTGAAAACATTTCCCATGGCCTAGGTTGCCATCAGAAAGCAGTCATTACTTGGGATTAAAAGCTAGTGAGACACAGTATTTTTGTGAAATCTGACAGTGAGCAGGATCTTGCTAAGGTCTGGTACACACTTTGAGCAACCAGTTTCTTGGCCTGGTCATCTGATTATCTGCCTGCTTTTTTCCTTGAGTTATCCAATTTTTAATCCTCTTCAATTTTCCAAAGTAGTAGTCTCTGATACAGAAATCCCCATATGTGAAAAGTGTCAATGTAATTTTGCATTTGTGTCAATATAGAAAGAGAGCAAGTTTTGATGTTTACATGAATGAAGACTTTTGCTTTTCAGCTAACTTGAAAAAAAAATAGTGTATTAAAAAAAAGCCTCCAAACAACAAAAACACCAAAAAATTCAAACAAAATGAGAAGAACCACTTGTGATTGTGTATGCATGTAGGAGAAGGATGAAGTTAATGTAGCTTTTAGAAGAGGCTTTGGCATAGGATCAATTTCCCACATTCTTAGTAGGAAACCATGACTATTTCTTCTTTGCCCTTCCTAATCAGGTAAGTTGCACATCCCCTCCCAGACTCTGCCATGGCCTTACACACTATCCCAGAACCCTGTGGGACTCAAGTATATGTCTGATCCTCTGCTCTGCATCGTCTCTCTTCCCTGCCTCTGACATGTCCCATACACTGGCATTCAAAGAATCTTCTTTAAGAAGCTGTCCTGTCCTATGCCCCTCTTTTTTTTTTTTTTTCCAGTTCCCTTTCTGGGGATGTAGAGTCCCTGCCTGTCACCTGGCATGCTGTATTGACTCTTTTATCAACCACAAAAGACAGAATTCTTGTTCAATTCTTAATTACAGCATTGTATTAATTAAGCATTTAGGAATGGCACATTGATTTGTATCAAGCAAGGTGAAGTTTCCAGCTGTACCTCTCTGATGGGTATAGCTGCCTGTAGGGTCAGACTGTTTAATTCACTCATAAACCAGCTACTGAAACACAACTGTTTCTGCCTTGGGTTATAATGGAAAACTAAAATCAGTGTCTAGCTGTGACCCCAGATTTAGACTTTGCAAATGACAGATATTATTGCTTTACTTTGCAAAGACACTGAGGTTTGCCTTTTAACTGAGGTGATAAGAATGCCTTCAGAAGATCTGTAACAAGTTGGTTGCTGTAATGCAGGTGAATATACTGTGTTCAGACTGAAGTCAGACCCCAAGCAAGTCTTATTTATATTTAATTACTTTTTTTTCTGAATTAGAGAAGAGTGAGTTATGACAGGTAGCCATAACCTCAGAAAATTCTTTTACTGCAATTCTTACAGGGCAGTAGGAGACAGAAATGCAGAACTAAGTGATTCTGATTGAGTAGGTGTAAAAATGAGGATGTAGTAAGGCATAGTGATACTTTCCCTCTCTGTACTTCAGTATAAGCATCTAACTGAAATGCTACTCAGCTGATGGAGAAATGAGTTACTATAATAGTTAAACTCGCTGTTAATGATGCATGATAGCCTTATACGATTTCAGAGCCATCTGAAAAAACTCCATCAAAAAATGAGTCTGAACATGTTCTCGTTTTCTCAAAGCTCCACCTTACACTTCTTGTTAGGTGAAACATAAAGCAAAACAGCTTCTTCAGATTAGTAAGCAGAGAAACAAGACTGCATCTATCTTAATTGTGCAATAGCTTCTCATCATTAGAGCTGAACAATGCTATGAAAATACAGCATCAATTGAAGGAACGTTGACTCATGGCTCTGAAGACACTTTGAACAGAGGGCTTTCTTGAAACCCTGTAATTCTGCTCTGCTCAGTTTAGGCTCAGCCCTCCAGGGCAAGGAAGCATGATGTCATTGAGTCCTCATGAGATAAACAATCAATATACAAGACCCAGTGAGTTAGAGGGGACAGAACAGCACAGCCATCTTCAAAACATTTGATAATAGGGCAAAAAATGGTAGCTTCACTCTGATGACTCACTTAGTGATTAACCACAGCATAGACAGGAATCAGGAGAGAACTTTATAAACAAATGAAAACCTGTGCAAGGTCTTTCTCAAAGCTTTGCCAGTAATTATTTTCTAGATATAATTTCCTCATTTTTTAGATTCAATTCTACAAAGTAAACTCAGCTGTGAAGGTTTTAAAAGTAGGAATATGAGTAGACATTTTATAGTGCTGAGCTCCTTGTGATTTCTTTGAAGATCCCAATCTAATTCTAGGCTGATAAGCTGTAATTCAGCTCCATACTACTTCACTTGATAGACTCTAGGTAGCAGACCCTAGTAATTCTCTTCACTGAATGAAGTCCATGTAATGCATAATTCAAAAGGTTAGAATAGCCCTTGCAGTGGCTTTTGGCCATAAACATTCATGGGTCCATAAAAATTATATGCAAACCATCTAAGAATTAATTTTGCTTCTGGTAGATGAATAAAACAAACAAATGGGAACAATATCTAAGAAATCAACAGCCAAGGTAGCTCCCCGAAAGAGCCTCTGCATAGTCCTCGACAATAGTCTTTTACGGTATTCTTTGATCCAAGTCCAAATAAATGACACAAACACCATAACGATGACTGAATTTGAACACATATAGGAATACCATGTGTTCGGCAGTCAAGTAAAACACTGTAATAGGAAGATCATGCATCAACTTATGCATCAGCTGCATAAGTTAATGACATGGATCTATCATTTTATTAATGAATCAAAGCTTCAATCAGCGTCTTCCACCGTAAAATTCAAGGAGATCCCTAGTTAGAAAAGAAGTTAATTTGCTTGGAAGTTAGTTTGCTGAAAGCATATATACTAGCCAATGGACTGGAGCATGCTTTGATGTATTTTAACTATCATTAGCCAGGTTTGCTATTAATTATATGTCGCTTTACTTTTCAACGCATAATTTCCTTATATTAAACATAAAACTATACTTTACCTTGTGATTATACCAGAGACAGACTGTTTTATAGTAAGTGTTTGGACCTGAAAGACGATAAAGGTGTCTGAGCTCAGTTAGGAACTGAAGGTAGTCAAAGCAAACTTAGCAGGCTATGATAAAGTCTTTATGAATATAAAAATCAAAGGTGTTTGGAAAAAAAATTAAAATTTGGCATTATATCTTCTAGTTTGTACAATTTGCAATACATTTATTTTAATGTGAACACAGCAAGATCAGAGATTTTGATAAGATTTGGTGGAGATTTTGGTGATATACCATTGGGTATACAGGCATAATTCAAAATTGCATTCTTTTAACTTGAGATCAACACAGAGATCATCCCCAGACCTGTAGACTACTTCAATATCCACATGAATGCAAACAAATGCAAAGTTTTGGGTACTAGTTTTTTATTGACATCATGATTTACACAAAAGCAATCTATGAATAACCAAAGAAAGTAGAGATTTTCAATGTTTTCAGAGCCAAAGTCTAACCTGAACTAACCTAACTGTTTTAGGAGTGCATAGGTTAGATAATGGGGAAGAAGTGCAGTGGGCCACTAGTGTTGCCCTTGCATTTTGCCAGGGAACAATGGGAGGCCTGACCATGTCCTACCACTCTTATTGGACAGGGGAATGAATACTTCACTACTCTTTTGATCTGAATCCATCTTCTAATTTTCATTCTTAGTTTATTCATGATCAGTTTATTCCCATTTCTTTTGTGCTTGTTCCTTAGTCTAAACAGTTCTTTACTAGGTCTGCTCTTACACTTTTGATTTATTTATAGCTCTGTCTTCAATGTTTGCTTTACTAGGTAAACCGAAACAAAATCTTTTTGGTGTCATCATTGTAAGTAACAGGAAGGACCAGAGGACTGAAAACTCCTCCTGCATCATGGTAAGTTTTGATTTATCTTTTAAATAAAGGGATATTCAAAACTGTGAAAGTATTTCAGATGAGGTTTTACCAGCACCTTTTAGCATTACCATTGGATAATTTGTACAAAAAGCAACCTGCTTGTTAATGAAAGCCATTTCCAAAATGTATACAAAGATTTAATCTATAAAACATGCACCTAAAATCCATTAAACCCTGCATCCTTTTACCTTAAAAAAAAAAAAAAAAAAAAAAAAAAAAAAAAAAAAAGAAAAAACATTATATTTATTCACTTTTTTTTGCCAATTTCCAGATATTTTATTTTGACAAGAGTACTTTGGACATCAGTGGGAATGTCATTTGGGCGTGGCTTCTAATCCCCAAGTGAAAAAACGAAAATGTTCACGGGTTGACAAAGTATACTGGATAATGAAGTTAATTAAGTAAGCAAACAATTATGCTCGCTCACGCAGTGTTAAACTTAGCAATAGAGCCTAGAAAAATGACTATTTCATTAGCTGCTCTATCTAAGAATCTGTTCATGTCTGTTAAGAATTTCTTTCTGTTTTATATAAAAATGTAGTAAAAACCATCATGCTCCTATTCAACAGGATGGTAGAAATTAAATCAGTCCATACTCTAGGTTCTGTGTGTGGAGCTTACTTGAAACTTTGGATGTCACCAGGACATCTGATTGTGTATGTCCAATTTTCATCTGATGAAATCCTTACACAAACCAGTACACACAGGCAGCCTCACATGAGGAAATTTGGCAATATGTGATCTCTAATAGCCTTTCACTTATTCTTAGAATGTAATGAGATAATTCTCCTTAAAAGATGTTTATTTCTGTCTGACATCTGGTTTAAAACTCTCAGTTACATCTGTGTCTTATGATCTCCCATTCACCTTGAACAAGAGAATGACAACCAGCTGGGTAATACATTGGCTCCTACAAATCCTGCAATGATGAGAGAATATATTGAACATATTCAAATTAATTGCTACTTAATTAAATATATAGAGTTACACATCCTGAGAACAACCCATTGTGTTATCATGCAGTCAAATGTATTTGTTGTTTTGCACTTTGACATCAGCTAGAAGAGATCATAGAAGAGTGAACAGTCATTATTAGTCAGAAGGCAGGAAGAGACCAGAAGTATACTAGAAAATGTAAAAAGTGAAAGCTTTTACTCTATATGTCAGCTACAAAGCTGCATAATCTCTGCATAGGAGAGACAAGGAAAAAGCACACTCTTAGTCACAAGATCAATACATCAGCTCTGTGCAATGTTGTAGTGGTGGAGTCCTGCTCCAAATCTTGTAGCTGGTGAGGGAGCAAGAACTTCTAAATGGGACAACCCACTCCAGAACACACACACACGCGCACACACACATGCATATAAATACTCTCATTTGCATATATATTTGGGTGGGTTGAAATTTTTGCTTGATAGTTTTGATGTAACTGTTGTTGGCTACTGCTGCTCCTGGCAGCTGCCTTTGTATCCTGAGTCCTGTCTCTCTGGTGGGTGTGCTCTGGCTTGTACACTATTAAGTGAGGAACTATAAGCTACACTTGAATCCTCCACTGGTCTTGAAATACAATTGTTAATTTTATGGGCTTTTTTATTCCTGTTTATCTGAAATAATGGCAAAGCTCTGCTGTAGCCATTTACATGGTAGTTTTGATGTCAAGGACTGATGTTGCAGGACACAAGTAGACAAAGACTTTTGAGTGTTAGTTACACTGTTGGAGTCAGGGGACCCAAATTAAACATTGATTTAATACTCCACCTGGAGGAGACCCTGGAGTCTGCTTCTCTGCAAAAGAGACATTTGGCTGCTCCAGAACAGACTAAGACTGAATCAGCACACACACATGGACCTTCTGGGAGCAAAATGAAAAGTGAACCGGGCTAAGACAACATCCTGCACTAAAGCTGGCTAAACAGTCTCACCTTTTGTCTCATCTAGAGAAGGGAAGATGGCTAATTTCTTTAGATCAAAGGCTGTGTATTAGATCAAAGTAATTTTATAGGCAAACGATGTATGGCACAGATAGTGAAGATGCTTATCATCACATGGCCTACTCTCAACAGTACTTGGATTCTTTCCTTTCCTTGTTTGATGCGATAAAATTTGTAATGATGGTCCCATTCTTTTTGCTTTGCTAGAAGGAAGTGCTTTGTAACATAGCCTTAAAGAATGATAATAGCAAAAAAAGGAATAGGTGATCTTATCTAGTACTTTTCTCACTTTGCCTTGTAACATTACAAACAGTAAAAGCGCAATAAAAAGTGTCTGTTTATAAGCAATTTAAATGTCTGTATTCTGTTTTGGGTGCAATGGTTTGGAACTTGTGGAATTAAGCAATTCAAGACTCGTGGAATGTCTTGTTAATTAGCCAACATTAATACATTTACTCTGATTTTACAGTGAAAAGGCACAGCTAAGTAAAAAAAAAAAAATGCCTAGAGATAGAAAAACCTTCAGTGCTAACACTACATGTTTTCACGAAGATGCTATCTTAAAACTCTGAAAAATTAATCAAAAGGACAGTAGTACCTTGGAGATAAAATACATTTTAGATCAATCAGTTTGAATTAAAACCACAAAGCAAGATACACTTATTTGTTCTTTAAGGATTTTCTACAAAATTAAATTTATGAATTATGAGTTTTGATTTCCACAGGGCAAAGGGGGAGTTGACCCCACGTGCAAAATGCCAATGCCTTCTGTGCTCAGGGCACACATCCAGTGCAGGACTTGAGTAACCCTAATGGTCTATAGGAACACATGGTTTGTAAGATCCATTCTAAATGTGGCAAAATTACTGTGCATCAGCAGACTGACTCTACAACACAGATGCAGATACATCTGGTAAATATCACACTTCAATACCTGAGCTGTTAAATTCAAAATACCCAGGATAAAATCATCTCATTGCACATCCATGTTAGAGTCAATCTGCACATGTGCAATAGCTACTTGTATAATCTGCCAAATCTCAAGAACTTCTCAGCTGACAAAAGGCCTACATCTTCTGTTTATGCTCAGAGTTTCCAGGGAAACCAGACACAAAATAATCTCACAAAGAAGGCACAACTCAGTGCCGCTACTGTATGAAAAACTGTAGGTGCAGATTCTGAACAGGAGCTCCCCACACCACTGTGGGAGCAGATGGCTACAGTTCTGTCCATCTTTCTTATGGTTAAGACCATATGGACAGTTTTCAAGACACTTAAATTGAAAAACATCGCTTTAAGAAGCAACTAAATAATTCAATAACACCTTAAGTCACAGACTAAGCTGCTTCAGTCACCCATTAAATGTGGAACTTAGAGCTGTCAAGTCATTGCTTGCTTGAACCTCCAGCTTGCTTTACTTCTGAATGAAAAGGGAAGATGTTGGTGCAAGGGACATTCTGCACAAGATTGAAGAAATCCACACACAGTGGGCCCCAAGTGATAAAGACTTGTTCTGAAGCAGTTTGAAATAGCTTCAAAAGTTTTGTCTCTTGTAGTTTCTTCTGTATGTGCCACTAGATGATTATTGAACCCCAGTGTCCTAAATAAAGGAGCAAGTTCTAAACATGATAAATTAGAAATGTAAAAATTAGAAATGTTGCAGAAGAAGTCTAAAGAAGTGAACCAATATCTGAGACAGCTGCATTACAGTGAGTAGCTGAAGAAATATTTCTGATAGTAGAGGGATCTTTTGTTTAGTAAACAAAGGATAACAATTTCCAATGACTGCAAGCTGTAGCTGAACAAATTCAAACTAGCAATTAGGTTGTGCAATTAACCATTGGAATAATTTGTGCAGGGATCTGGTATATCCCTTATCGTTGGCAGTCCTTAAATCAGGATTGACTTTCTAAAAGATTCTTCATTCAAACAGCAACTCTTGGGCATGATGCAGGGGTCTTATGCAACAAGTTAAACGAGAAATGCATCTTGATCTGGATTTAATTTCTCTGAATATGTCCAACACTGCTACTCAGGCAAAAACTTCTGGAAGAAAAGTAGTAGCATCCTAAACCACTAGAAGTAGTTGCTCTGGGAACAAGGAATGGAGACCTTTAGGATATATTATGACATTTTTGTTCCCTCTTTAAGGTATTTTTTGGCAATGTTTTGGAAGCTTGGTTTTGTTCCAAAAGCCAACAGTGTTTCTGGTTTTTCCCCCCAACTCCCCAAAACCCTTGTGTGTGCAGGAATGCCATCTATAAAGCCAGACCTTTCTTTTATGTCATTTGTATAAATTAAAGAAAGATGTGGACTAACTGGAAGGAGTCCAGGTGAGAGTCGGTGAGAGTAATCACAAATCTAGAAAATGTGGCCTTGTTCAGTCAAGAAAAGAGACATCAACCTTTCAAATACATACAAAGCTGTTGAAAAGAGCCTATTTTTCATGGCCAGGATAGATAAAATAATCACAGAAAGAGGGATTGACTTTTGCTGTGAGGGAAAGCTTCCTCCAAGTACAGTAGCAGATTGCCTGGGGAAGTCTTGGGGTCTCATTTGGAGATCCTGAAGATCTTCATCTAACAGATTAGGCTAATTTGCTTTGGGATGAAAGTCTTTTCCAGTGTGAATTTCTAGGGTTGTATGAAATAGGTCTAACTGCATGTGCATCTGCAATGTCCCTGGGGATATATAAATAAAAATTCCCTCTGTGGTAACCATATAGTATTGCAGCAGTGATATATGCGACTGGAGAGTCACCATACATAAATTATTTCTGCACCATCAAAAGTCCAGTCACATAGATATTTTAAAATAAAGGTCTAATTAGAAACCAATTTGCTGTCTTTCTTATATTTCTATTTCTGCTCCCTGACTTTGGTCTGTGGGCACAACTGAAAGCAGCCTAGTGCATCTTCTTTAATATCCTTGTCTGGTATTTACATGTACTGGTAAGATCCATACTATACATATGAGAAACAAAATCATCTCATCACCTTGAGCACTGTAAGATGACTGTCATCACTTATGTAAAGGGACTGTGAGGTGGGATCAGACCATGAATGCAACTTGTGCGATATCATTTAACTGATATCATCGGTATCAGATTCTCCAGTGTAGGGCCAAGGGGAAATCAAAGTTTTTTAATAAGCTGTGCAGACAGAAGGGGTCTTCTCTGACTTTCTTGATGGCTAGCTGCAGGAGCTTTGTGCCACAGAGATGTGAAAATGTTGCCCAGGTTTGTGAGGTGTTCTGTGATGAGTGCAAGGGCTAATGGAGGAGGGCTACATTCATTTAGGCCCCAAACCAGTCCATATTTCTTATTTCTCCAGATATATCTCTGAATGTTTTAACAGTATCTGCTGCAGGAACAAACATCTGCATGTGAAGTTATATATATACATATTTTTGCTTATGATTAGAAGCATCTCAGCCTTTTTAAAATAACTGAATTCTTTGTTTCACTTATTCCTTTGACAGGAAGTTTGACAAGCTCATTTCTCCATATGTCAGGAGTGTTTTGAATGTTAATATATTTGTGCAGAAGTATCAGCTTTTGGGTTTGGAGCTTTTCTCCCTTTTTTTTTTTGGTCTTTGGGGAAAAGCTACTTCTTTTTTGCTAATATAAAATTCTCTATGGATCAAAAAATTACTTGGTTTTGAAACTATATGAGCCTATCTGCCATAGAAATGAGCATCAGATATTTGGAATCCATGATGCAGAAACAATATGCCCATACTTGTGAGCACACTTGACCGGTGTCAGGTCCCAGCATTTAATGCTGGGATGGGTGTTCCCTCCCAGTGCTTACTAACACTCCAGTTACTTACTGATAAATGTGCTGTTCTGGTGGTAAAAGTACAGCACCTCTCTCCTTCCCTTTCTTTCCTAGTCCATGAGTAAAGTATGACTGTTTTAACTTATTCTCAAAAGGGTTTTTTCCACCTTTTTCATGAAACTTTATGGCTTTTTTCTTGAATCTATTTTTGCAATTCCTACTCACAGTATTGCTTGAAACGTGGAACTGCTGCTATTTTTATTTACTATAGATTAAACTTTCCATCCTATTAGACTGAAGAACTGCATGTAATTTGTTATTTGCACTTGGAAACTCCTCTGTGAAGTTTACTAAATAATATCCTCATTTCATAGCTTGGAAAATACAATGTTATAAAGTCTGAGCAGCTTTCCCAAGTGGCCCCAGAGCCCTGTGAGAGCTCCCCTTCATGTGTTCTGTGCTGGGGAGCTGAGCCTGTCCTGTGGGACCCAGCACAACCCAGCTCCCTGCTCTCAGCGTGCACGACACGCCACTCTGTACAATTATGTCAGTAAATTTTCCAGACTTTCAGGTTACTTTGTTTTACTGGCCTTATTCACATTTGTCTCATAATCACAATAACAGGACAGGTGTGCTGCTTTTCTCGGCAGCGATCCTGGTCCCCGACGGAGCCAACTCTTTGGCCTTTGACCTCCAAGTTTATCCGCTCAGGAAACCGGTTTACTGCCTTGCAAAACAGCACACCCCTATGATTAGCACTTAATTACAGTGAAGCCAGTAGCAGCTCTGCTAAAGTTAAGTTGACTTTTTGTATATGGACCATATTTTTGCATGAGTTAAAGTTTCTGGCAATCAGGTTGCCTCATGTTGAGAGCCTATAGACAAATGCATTTTATTGCCTGTTATATGCATCTGTGTATGTAGCTACACAAAAATTAGAGCACCACTTCACTTTTTCTTTCTCCCTCCAGCATTTCAAAAAATATACGAGGCACCTCTATTCATAATCCTATCTAGGCACCACTCAGTGAGGACTGTGTGTGCTTTAATCTGAGAGTCAGTTACCACGACTTTACAAATCTAATGTAAACTCACAGGAAAGCTACCAATATGGGACCTTAAAATAAATTAAATTTGTGTCAGTCTGAACTTTGAATCAGGTACCCTTTACTCAGTCTAGGATCTTGGTCAAGATGTAAGCATCCCTAAGTAAAAAAAAAATAGAAACAAAAACCTGCTAGAAATTCTGAAAGTAGGACTCCCAGCAATCATGTAAAGTGTTTTTGGAAACGTCTAACACAACTCACATAGAAAAGTTAAAAAGCTACTAATGGGCATTTCAAATCCACGTTCCCAAAGTATCAACTCTTATTTCTGTTCTTTTGAAAGAACTTTGCTACATTCTGAATTAACATCTGACAAAAGTATCTCAGGGGTAGCAATAAAATAATGATACTTTAGCCTCCGGTTTATATTATATTACCAAAAATAATGAAAAAAATTGTTGCCCCAGAGAGACTTGGAAGATGTTCAGTTACAGTAGAGCTGGGTGTGACATGAGAAGATAGATAGATTACACAGATAGGACTGAACCAGTTAAGAAACTTTTGGGTATTCATCTATCCAGTGTAATATCCACTCTGCTGAGTGAAGGCTCTACAACTCATAATGAGTTCATATCATAAGACTCATTCCACAGCATGATAACTTCTTAAAAGTTATTCCATTCTGTGGTAATTTTTAAGGAGAGATGCTCAGTTGTTTAAGTGTTTCTGAAGTGAACAGATAACATATCTGCATGTTTAGCAGATGCATATCTTTCCTCAGAATGAAAGAATCTTGAATGCAGAGTTACATCCCTTATAATCACTGTTCTTCTGTTGAAGAGCAACAGTATTTTTTAATCGTTGTTCCAGATTTCAGATACAGCCCATTCTGCCATCACTACAAGGTGAGTCAAGCTGTCTAATCGTTCTGTTATTTTCATACTACCCAGGCATGTACTGAGAGTCTGGTAGTTCAGTATCAATTCATCTCTTGGCTGAGACATCAAACTAAGATTCTGACCACTTATTGTAATTAAAAATCCCCATAAGCTTTTCAAAAAGCATAGGTGCTCACCACAGTGTCCTGACAAAATTCCAACTTTGCATAATTATATTCTGTTCGTATATAATATAATTATATGAAATAATTATATTCTGCCTGAAATCCTCATGAAGTTTCATCTGGATGTAGGAGCCTTCTTGTTTCCAATCTCAAGCTGTTGTGCAACGCTGCTGTCTGCTCAGAAATGTGAATCACAGACAGTTGATGGTGTTTCCTGTTTGTTTATATTTTATTTCAATACACCAATTTTTGAAATTTTTAAGACATTGCAAAAGGTCTTAGTCAGACTTCTTCAAAAGTTCATATGTTGTTTGCTAAAGACTAAGAAAACCAGCCATGTTTTGAGAAAACTGCAAAATAGTTTCGCAATCTTTGCATGCAGATTTTTTATGCCTTTCACCAACTGTGTTGTGTTCGCATGGTAAGGTTTTGCATGGTAAGGGCTACAGGGGTTGCTTCTGCAAGAAGCTGCCAGAAGCTTCCCACACATTCAACAGAGTCAGCTGGCTCCAAGACAGACCTGGCACCGGCCTAGGTCAAACCATACAGTGACAGCGTTAGTGCCTCTGGAATAATGTATTTAAAAAGGAGGAAAAAGCATTGTGCAATAACAGCTAAAGAGAGAAGAGTGAGAACATTTGAAAGAAACTGCACTGCAGACACCAAGGTCAATGAGGAAGGAGGGGAAGGAGGTGCTTCAGGCACCAGAGGAAGAGATCACCCTGCACCCACAGTGAAGACTATGGTGAGGCAGCTGTGCCCCTGGAGGACCCACACTGGAGCAGGTGGACGCCCAAAGGAGGCTGTGATCCCATGGGAAACCTGCCCTGGAGCAGGCTCTGGCAGGGCTTGTGGCCCCATGGAGAGAAGAGCCTGCACTGGAGCAGGTTTGTGGCAGGACTTGTGACCCTGCTGGGGACCATGTTGGAGCCACCTGCTGTGCCCTGTGGAAGGGGCCCAGTGTTGGACCACTTTGTGAGGAACTGCAGCCCATGGGCAGGACTCACATTGGAGAAATTCATGGAAGGCTGAATCCCACGGGAGCCACAACATGCTGGAGCAGGGGAGGAGTGTGAGGCGTGAGAAAGAAGAAGTAGAAACATGGGATGAACTGACCACAGCCTACTTTTCTTGACCCCCTGTGTTGCTGGGGAAAGGATGCCCAGCTGAGGAGAGGAGTGATAGAACAACTTTGGACCTGGTGTCCAGACAGGGCCAACCCACCACACCAACTTCATCTTTTCCTCAGGGACAAGCAGAGTAACTCTATATCTGTTTTTTATCAGCATGCACAAATTTCGATGATAGTTTTAGGACTGATTTCTGAGGATTTTTATAAATGCTATAGCAGTCCACAATTTCATTTTCTCTGCCAATTCACTGCACAGCAGACAATAAGCTACACTAATTTAATTTTACCTTTCTCCACACTGTAGGGCCATTAGGCATGGTTTCATATCATTAATGCAAATACATGAAGGTCCACTTAAAATGGCAAGTGACTCAAGTGAAATATTGCCACATCATTTCTGGAAATGGCAGTACAATTTCAGGAAGAAACAAAGCAATACGTGAGAGTCAAATTGAATTGAAGCAAAAAGGTCTCTGTGGGGCTTTACTGTGCTGCCACTGTGGTGTCACAACAGAAACAAAAGCAGAACAAGTCGAGAAGGGAGGCAGGAAATAATCTAAAGCTAAAAGCAAATCAAAATGAAGCAATGCAAAACTAAGTAGATGAGTTCACAAGACAAAAATTCAAGCAATTATTTTGTGAAGTTATGTTAAACTTCAAACAAAATCCTGGTCAAAATATGAAGAAAGTCTACTTGAGAGATTATTGTTTTTGTTGCACACAGTTCAATACAGTGCTTTTCACCATCTTCTTTTCTCTCTTAGTGCTCTCAGTCATATCCATCATTACAGCAGCACGCTGTCCCCAACATAAGTTCTTTGCAAAATCCTTGAGAAGATGGGATTTAAATGAGGACAGGGAGCTCATGGCAATGAAAAGCTTACTGGTGAAGGCTAGACCAGGAGGCACCAGTGCAGGTGTTGTCATGTCCATGTCTATCAGCAGGAGAGGTCTCTGGAGCAAGCTGTTCCTTTATTCCAACAGAGAGCACAAGTGAGGACACACCTTTCTGCAACACAGATAACCCAAATGCAAGATTCAAGATTATCTCACATGAATGTGAGATAAATGATTTAACATCAAACATATTTTTCCCATGTTTTAGCCTCTTGTACAACTTCTAGTCAGTAGGGAAAGTAGAAATGTATATGAACTACCAGCTAGATAACTTTATTTTAAGCCTAGTTCTGGTCACATTCAGACATTGGGTCTCTTTTTGTATCCCTTAGCCCTTTTCAATGTCTGTTTATTTCTACTTATTGTGTCATACTCTACAATAAGGGCTGGGACAATTGTGTCTTTCAAAAAATCTATATCTTCTAGTAATTAGGGCATGCAATTTCCACTTCCATTTGTGAAGCCCCCAGAGAAAGAAAAGGGTTGTTGGATTATTTGTAAGAGGCGATACAAATATACTTAATAAAAACTAACAACACAGTACTAAAGGATTCAAATTTTTTATGTAGCATTCTGCACTTTCCATGAAAATTTCTAGGGGTCTGAAGTACAAGACAAATTGCAATCTAGTGGGACACAGCAGATGAGAAGCCCCTTACAGACAGAAGTGATCTGAAATCTCCTATCTCAAATCCCAATCAAATGTTCAAACTGAAAAAAATCTATTGCTCTCAGATTAAATCAGAGCTGCACATGCACATGAAATAGGCTGTTATACTCTGCTCTATCCATATTTGTTTACTGAATTTGTGTTTTGGATTTTTTCCCATTTTATTTTATTACTCTAGACATGATACACTCACTGCCTCATGGAGTTTTGATTTTTTTGTCTTGCTGCTGATGTATTTTCTCTCTTTTATTTAATTCATGTTACTCCACTTGTGAGTTTCAGCCAGTGATGTTAGATTTTTCCTAAAATCTCACCAGCTTTCTCCCTCATGTACTGATACATTTGTGCATTCTATGTCATCTTTAATAGCCCTGCATAATGCTTAGACATCATCTGTCAGTTAACGTGTCGAATTTGCAGCAGCCTGACTAAAACACAGCATTTTGGTGCTACATAAATGACATTTCTAAAGGAATATAAAGGGACATAAATATGTCCTGCTTCATGTATTTTCATCAATCTTACACAAGTGCTATGATGAACAAAGATTCAAAATAAGTTCATGGTTAATCTGCTTTAAACAACATATAAAAATCATAAAACAACTGTGATTTTTCTCTGTATTGAATGTCTCAGAAAGATTTAATGCATCTAATTACAGATAAAGCCTCTGTAACTTTTACTAAAAGAAAGAAAAAATTAGCTTAATCAGCCTCAAAATACAGGTGAACAATCCTATCATTGAATTATTCCATTTGTTTTATCAGATTCTGATTTCTGAAAATTCCTATGAACATACATTTTTAATATTTGCTGCCTATTTTTATACTGTAATTCAAAAATAAAAAAATTATTGTGCATTTCATGTAAGAGTGTTCCAATTTTCTAGTAAGAAGCCAGTGTTCAAGATGCTTTGTTGTAAAATATTTAACTTTTCACAGTCACAAGATTAAGATTATTTTGAAGTAGGCAATGATGATAGAAGAAAGAATTAAAAATTTTTTTTTTAAAAAAATTGTCAGAACAGTAGCTTTTTTTTCTAACAGCAGTAGTACTCTTTGGTTTTTTTCAGTTGTGGGGTTAAAGAGCAGATATCCAGCAAACACGGGCTGGCTACCTAAATATACCCCTTTATCTAGACCCTCTTGTGAAAAAATTAAATCATGTTTGGAAGGAAATGTCCTATTTGCAGTAGTGCAAGTATGGATATGAAATACTTACTTTAGGGATGTACACAGTTGCAGCACTACTGTGCTGACTACTACTTGCTATGAAAAGCAAATTTCGAACTTTTGCGTAAAAGTATTCACAAACAACAGCTTCAATTTATTCAGAGTCAAGAAGTAGAATAATGTTATATTGCCTTGGTGTCTAAAAAACCTGAGCAACAGCACCAATCTCTAAGTTGAACTCATGTTGAACTGGTCACACAGTCCACAAGCAAAAGTTTTCTCGTTAATTTATTCATAGAAGTTACCAAGCAAATGCTTTTTGAATAATGAATAAATTCAAGAATATCAGGACCAATTCCTGGACAACTAACAAACAAAAGAAAGTCTGAATTTGTTCAAATAAATTATTCGCTGTGAAATATCTGACCAGGTCTAGTGCTAAAACGGAGGAAGTATTTCTCAGAGCATATGTGACTGATAATAGAACCCCCTAAAGCAGATGGAAATGTGTCTGTATCTATGCAGAATTTACTAAACAAAGTAGATAAGCATAGTAAGGAAGGTCCTTCATTTCCTTAGTATCAACTTCCACATCTAACATTAGAAGAAATAGGTGCTACGGAAGCAGAGTAAGTCATGGTATCATAGAATGATAGAGTCATTTAAGGTTGAAAAGATTCTTAAGATCGAGTCAAACCGTTATCCCAACACTGTGAAATTCACCACTAAACAATGTTCCCAAGCCCCATACCTACTCATCTTTTAAATACCTCCAGGAATGGTGAGCCAACTACTTCTGTGGGAAGCCTGTTCCAAAGCTTGACCATCCTGAAGAAGTTTTTCCTAATATCCATATCAATAAATTTCAGATAAAGTGATTTGGGTTGTTGTCATTCAAATACAAGTTCCTGTTCTCGAAAGAAAATTTTATTTGATGAGACAAAGATAAATTTGAGTAAAACCAGTTTGATCTAGTTGAATATGACACACCAAAAAAGTCAATATAAATAGTCTTTTGAATGTGTGACTATCAAGTGAGAAATGGTTCAAGAAGGACCATCAATGGCATAAATTTTGCTAGTTAACCCCCCTTTTTAATCCTATACGTGTATTACCTTTCACTTAATATGGATCCATATTGGTAGAAGAGAGAGTAAAGAACATGCACTGCAGCTGTGATAAATAAAACTTAAAGAAATCTGAGCACTCAGGCCTAAAACAGTGTCTCTGAAAACTCCTGTTACATACCCCAGGAAGCACCTTAGATCCCTAACTGCTTTAATTTTTGTGTTTCTTAAGCAGTGACACACCAAGGGCACTCCTAATTCCTTGTTTGAGAGAACAGAACAGCTCAATACTTAATTCCTGTTAAAATCAAATCAAAATCCAAAATCAGGCATTTCTCAATTCCCCCCATCCTGCCACAGTTCTCTAGGGCTTAGATCTGAGGATGTTATCAAAGCATACCTAAGACATACCAGTTGTAGAAGGCTCTGCATAAAAAGCAATTGCTGCTGCTATTCTTTATATAGGATACTTTGCTTGGGAAGTGTGAGACCTGAGGGAGAAATATTCTTGCTCTCTACTGATATTTTTAATTAGGTGACCTGAATTCAGCTAAAACAGGGTTCAACATACATTTCTTCCTTCTTCCTGAAGGTGAGAAGAATTTATTCAGAATAATGGGAAGTAAGACACTTTTCCTAGAAGTAACTGCATGTGTGCACAACAATTTAGAAGTTATTAGATGAAAAGAGGGAACTGTCAGTTCTGCCACATAGTATGGCCCAGTGATTGAAGTTCTTCTTACATCAAAGCAAGCTTGTTTTTCTTGTAAGTGCCCAGGGTCCTCCCTGGATTTTATCTTGTGACTCTTTCTTCACTGTCTTTTTTAATTTTAAAAAAATTGTGCTCACTTTTCTTCATACTCTCTCAACACATCACAAGTCTTGAATTTTTAATTAATTTACTTTTTAAGATTATAACACAATCCAAACATATTTAGGGTGAATTCTTTTTGAACTATATCTGCCTCACTCCTTTGTGGGAATGAATGGGGGTCTGCTGCATAGGATAAAAATCCCATTCTGCCTTACAGATCCACATTGAGCAGAATAGAGCTCAGTGGATCATCTGGTTGGATTATTCAGGGCATGCAATGTTTTCTACATTGCTCAACTGTTCTTCGTTTCTTCTCCCAGATACTTTGTAGGCTGGACCTGTAAGCACTTTCTGTGGAGGGGGGGGGGATTTGAGTTTTCATAACTTTAGGCCGAGGAAAAACAAACATAGTTGTCTCCCAATATCTGGGCACTTTTACTAACAACCCATGGCATCAGGGGGTATAGAACCAGCAGCGTTTCACAGGGGAAGTGAAGGACCACAGCTTATGAACTGCTGGTGAACAGCAGCATGTGGCAGGGGCTGATTCCTCATCTCTACTGTTCCATTGGTGGCTATCACCAAACACCTCAGCCTGCTGACTTCAGGATTGCTGTAGATACCACTCTGGAGGGTTTAACTCAAACCTAAATATCAGTATTCAGAACAAGGAAGATGATTCTTCTTACCTAAGGTAAGGTGCCAGCATATAAAAAAGCAAAATCAAATACGTGGCAGATCTGGTTTTTCCCTCTACAAAATCACAAGATTTTGACTTGAAAAAGAATGGTAAACATTACATCTCTAGGCAAGCCTCGTTTCAGAGATATTCTTGGCTGAAAGTCAGGTTCAGAATTCACCTTTGAGTGGAATATTTACATGTTCTCAGCTCTACCCAATAATATGCCAGTCAATTTAACCTTTTGTGCCTTGAAAAAATAGTCTATTGCGCAGCACAAACACAAATATAAAAATGTGCAGGACATATTCTTGACTGAATATGTTGCATACAAGCCATGCCTGCTAACAGCATTTACAATTTGGGTAGATAGTACTGGAGTCTTGTCATAATGTGGACCTTAGGGTATGAAGGCCATTTTTACTCTATAATCTATAGGTTTAAAGAAGAACCAGGTTATTTTTTCTTGAAAATATATTGAAATTTGTTTTTATTTTGAGGAAGCAACTCCCTATCCTGTGACTTCTGAACTTTAGTCTCATCTGCCCCTTCCTCCATTTTCTTTATTCTGTATGAAAGCAGGGGGAAAAAAGTAAGAATATTACAGAGTTTTGTTAATAAGTCCAGCTGTAGTGGACATGTCATTACACATCTACAGATCTGAGAAAGTATGACATGTAATCAAATCCCCGCCTCCCTGCGCCCCACTCCCCCCCCCCCCCCCCCCATTTTTTTTTTTCCTGGTACTTGCTGAAGTTTACAGATTTTTAAACTTTATTTCGCCTCAAATTATCATTTTACCTAGCAGTGATCAGGCAGGGCAGTTGTGCCAAAAGCCCTTTACAAACAAAACACTTCTCATAATTCCCCCTTTCCTTCTCTGCTCCATTTTGGGAAAGCAATAATAGTAATGGGCCGGTCAGCTCTGAGCCCCTCACATGAGAGGTAAGGCAGCAGATCCTCTTCCCAGGTATTGATGGGACAAGCTCTTTGTCATTTCAAGCAATGGTGGACTTCTGGTGGGAAGAGTTGATTTTTCATAGAGCAGGCCTCCACCTCCTTCAGGGCTTCATCTTGTAGGCCACCTCTAAGAAAACAGAATATTTAGGTTTCCTCTAATCATGGACAGGCTAGCCAGTCTCTGTTGCAGGGACAGTGTCTTGGTTTGTTTCCTTTTCAACAAAAACTAGACCTACTCCTGCAAGAGGCCAGCTGTACTCTAGGAAGTTTTCCTAGCTACTTATCCATATCTCCTCTTCTGTTTTTTTGGCACCATAAATCTCGTGCAAATTTCTACACTGAGGATCAGATTCAATGGAAACTGCAGAGATTGTTCTTCCCAAGACCAGAACACTGAACACTCTCTCAAAATGCTGGAGTTTTTGATCTGAACTTCCCCCAGGCAGAAGTAAGCACTGCATCGACCCCTCCCTTGAAGTCATGGGGGAGTGATCTAACCACCAGACCCTAAGCCATGAAAAAGAAATATTTATCTTCTTTAATTTGATGTGGTGGGAAGAAGTGGAAGGCTGTATTATATGAACTGCTTTCTTGATTTATTGCAGAAACAGAACACTCAGCTCCAGTATCATTAGTTAGTATCCACTGGACTATGAAATTGTAGCAATTACATTAATTAATGTGGGATAAAAGGCAACCAGACAAAAGAAGAGAACTGAGACGGATCTTGGAAATGCTTTCATTCTACTGCCAGTGTGAAAAAAAGCAAACAAATACAAAAATTCCCACTCACAGCCCCACTAGTTTGCTGGTTCTGTTCCTCAGCCAAGCACAAACACAGGCCCAACTAGGAAGACTAAGCCTAGCAGCTTGTTAACGTGAGCAATTCCATTGAAGCCATGACTGCAGTAAAACAGGAATAAGTGTTTCTAAACTTAGCAGCTCACAATGATTATGCCCTGGCGAAACAAAGAGAAGATTCAGCACTATATCCTGATGATCCTTGTGGGTCCTTTCCAACTCAAGACATTCTATTCTACTTTGTGAGAATCTGTAGAATACAGCTACTCATAGGAAGTCTTACAGGGTCAGGTTTGGACTAGAATTGAACCTTCTGCATATCTCCTCACAGTGCTGTAGTCTTTACTAATACTTCTCTCCATAGCATATGCTGCTCCCTTGTAGTGTGTACTTCTTTATGTGGCTCAGAACAGCTGGTGATCAGTTGATGACTGCAGATAATTAGCATTTAATTGTTGCCAGTTATGCTTTCACCTGTACTACTTAGAAATCCTTCCATTGTGTCAAATCCAATTACTTCATTTGGATCCTTTTCTAAAATGAAATAGATCAGTAAAAACTCCTTTATCAGGAGGAAATCAACTCTTTGTACAGCAGCTTTCCTTGAACACTTCAGCTTGTCTTAAACAACTACTGAAATTACACACGTCTATATAAATTAATTGAGATCAACCTGGAGAAAATTCACATATTGGTTTAATAAACTTTGCATGATAACCAAAGCCTTGATCACCTTTCTTTAAATACAAATTATTTATGTATGTCATTTTACAAATGCTTTTAAATACAATGACTTTTTTCACCACTCTTGTAAAATTCTGAGAACACATATTAAAGGGGTTGTTTCTTTTCCTTTCTTACAGGATTTGCCAGCTAAGGATCCAACACTGCAATGAGCTCACAGTGTCTAGGAACACTATTGAGTTCAGTGACTAGGAATACTGTGATGCCTCTCCAGGTGAGTTTATCAGTGAGAAATGGTTAGGGCCTGTCTGCTGATCTAAGTATGCAATATGTATTCAATCAGTACGATTATCCCTCAATTATACAGCTGTAAGAATCACATCAGTGATGTTAGCCATCTGAAAAGATCACAGAAAATTTGCACACCCCAAGCTATAAAAGGACAAACATTGTACAATGGAGCAGTGGTGGGGCTAAAATATATTTATGGATAAACTGGGGGTTTAGATGAAAATTCTGTAATGCATTCATAGCTTTTGGATACTGAATATGAAAATTGGTTCATGTCCTAATTTTGAACAATACAAGAATTATGAATTTCCTAATACTTGAAGATATCATCAATATTTGAAAGAAAATGTAGGAGTAAACATTAACAAAAGTCAAGTTTTCATTGATTCTGATAAGCTGAGCAATTCTTAACAGCATATTCTAAGGTTTGCTGGGATGCTAGAATTATCTCTTTTTCTACCTCATTCCTGTGTTTTTTAATTGCAAGAGGACAGTACTCAGGATTTATCATAAGCCAAATTCACAAAAATCAGAGCTGACCTGGGAAGACTTCATATGAGTTTTTTTTTCCTAGAGGGAGAAAATATAACCTGCCTCAGTAGTGAAAACAAGCCCTTAGACAGGGAGCATGCAGATGCTCAAGAAAGGAACCATAGAGATGCTCAAGAAATTTTTGTCAACAGAGACCTGCAGTGTCAGACTCTGTAGAAACCCATTATCTGTAATAATAATTAGAGATTAATAAGTGCACCAAAATTTTGAGAGCTGATCAGTGTAGGTAATTATTTCTCATTTCTGTAAATCTTTGAGCTCTGGAAGGAAGTCTCTCAAAGCTGTTTTAATTCATCTTATACTTTTAAGAACACTTTTTCTCAATACTAATGAATATACAGTGAATGCAAAGTTACTCAGTACTGTTCAAGAACCAGAATACCCAAACCTATATCAAGCAAATCACATTTAATTTTGTCCAGCCATAACATTAAATACTTTTTCAATAAATATATGACTTACTGGGAACAGAAGCATCTAAGCTCATAAAAAGTAGGATGCATCCTCACTGGGCTTCAACAAGAGGCCTGCAATATAATTTTTTTACTGCTCAAGTAAAAGGACACATCTGGTTTGTGCTGCTGGGACACGTGTCTGGAATGCTGCAGAGGATCCAGGAGAAGCAAAGAAGCCATTGGGAAGTTACTGCTGATTGCCTCAATGGCTGAGAGGCAGCAGTAGCTCTCTGGGGTTTTTAAGCCTGCTTCTTTTGTTGTCACATCAGTTCAGGCTTCTGTTGAGTCTCAGCTCTCCCATGTGCTGTTTTGAAACTTGGTCAAATCTGACTGAATCCAAATGGATTTGTGTAAGGATATGGGATTAGCTCAAGTATGTGTCCCATACATATCCCTAGAATGAATGAGCTCTTCTGCACATGTCTTAAACCAGATGTCTCCTGTTCCTCTAAAAGGCAGGGTTCCGTCCTCACACCTTATCCATTGCTGATAACCCTCAATGTCTAACACAAAATGTGGCTGCTGGGAAGCAGCTCTCTTGTTTTGAGGCAGCTGTCCATAATGTGCAAAGGTAAAGTCCTGCACACAGAGACACAACATTTGAGGCTGTGCAGGTCTGCCCACCTGCAGAGTACCCTGGAAGGAAAGGACCTGAAAAGCAAGGAGTTGAATGTGAGCCAAAAATTGTGGCCTTCATCTACAGACGAAATCCAACAGTTCACTGGGCTGTATTGCAGCACTCTAGCCAACAAGTCGGAGTAGGAGATTTTTCCTTTCTTCTATGCACTTGTGAGGCCACATTTCGAATCTTACTTGCACTTCTGGGCTCCCAGAAGAAGACCGACAGACAAATTGAATGAAAACTGATGGAGTGTCAAAAAGATATTTAAGGGGACTGAGAATATAGTATATGAGGAACCAGAGACATGCAAGGACATGGTATATGAAAAGTTGTGTGGGTTTAGCCTGGAAATTAGAACATTCAGAGGACATCTAACTGTTTTTTAACTTCTTAATGGATAGTTGCAGATTGAGAATCCCTCGACAGTGCACAGCAAAGGCTGAAAAGAACAAGTTTAAGCAAAGAAATTAAAAATGCTTTTCACTGACAGCAGTGAAACACTGAAACAGAGGCCCAGAAAGATGGAAAAATCTCCATTTTTGAAGGTACTACTAAGACAACTGGATACCAAAAAGAGCAAGCTTCAGTAAGTTTGATGTTTTATCTTCTTTTGAAAAGTGTGGCAACAGTGTATCCCCAGAGATCTCCATTATGTGTTGAACCTCTTCTGCCCCACAGTCAAAGAAAGGCTACCGGGACCTCTTCAGGGTACCAGTCAGTCCATCTGCATCTGGAGTTTATCATCTGGATCTGGAGTATATGAGATACAAGTTTCTGAAGTTAACACTCATGAGTAACCTGCAATAGCCTTCCTGCTTTTGGTTGTAGACCTCTATGGGGAGAGATAATCAAGGAAAGGGAAAGATAATCAAGAAAGAAGAGAGTCAAATTGTTCCTTGGCTCACTCTGTCCTTACATCACATCCATATAGTGACCTTGGCTCAAAATGTAATAGAGTTGTGGCAAGTAAGCGAGTCAGTGCCATTGCACTGCTGAAGAGCTTTGGGACATCTTGCGACACAGAAGGGTGGGTTGAAGTGTGTGCTCTAGAGAGGCATGTCTAAACTGGATGTGAGGATGTCACGTAGGAGAGCTGATCAGCTTGAGTTCTCTCTTGCCAAAGCACAGGGGAGATGCAATTCGCATGAATCAGAAACAATCTAAGGCCTGTCGTAGGAAAGCAGCTGGATTAATTCACTGTGCTCAAAAAACACGAGCTTCAACTGAGCCACTGCCACAAAAACGAGATAAAACCAGCCAGAGAATCAGTGCTGTGCACAGCACCATTGTTTATTAGCTAATGTATAGAAGTACATGCTTGCAGAGCTTTAGTCCTGCAGGTAATAGTCTGCCAACAGCTCACGTATGGAGAGATGCTTGCAAGCTTTTATTGATGGCCGTAACAGTCTTTGAACAACAGCCACTGCTGGCATAGTACTGAATTTTGGTACTTATGTGTTGCAGAGGCAGCAGGTTGGTAGCACTGCCTAATCTTGGATAAAATGTAGTCTTAGCTAAACAAATATTTCTAGGTTCTTATCTCTTGGAAGCTGCACTGGCAACAGTCTCCAGAAGCACGGAACTACTGTGCACAGAGAAGTTGTGATTCCTTGGGATTCCCAGTGGTGTCTTGGCATCCTCTTGAGTCAGACAGGAGGCCTGAGATACATGGTATGCAAAACACCTGAGATAAGGTGTGTAATTTAGGGGCAAGACATGTACTTGGAGGAACAGGAACAAATAGTTTGAAGGATAATGTCAAGAGTATGGTTTTGGAAGGCTGATTTGGAAACAGTCATCACAGAAACAAATGAGGAAAGTAATGGAGTGGGGCAATAATGCAGTAAAATATGACCAGAAAAAGGGAAAGTAAGGAAATATTGTGTGTATGAGGGTGTGGTCTGAAAAATGTTATTGGTGTGTTTGAATTTTGCAGCTCTACTTAAGGACTAGAGAAAGTTGCTAGCAAGAATGGAAGAATTGCACCATTGCATTGGTGGCTGAATGGACGTCTCCAGATTGTAAAAACGTGCTATTGGCCTCTGTGTGCCCAAGAAAGCTTAAAAATGAGAGCACAGGAAAAATATAGCGATTACTCTGGCTAGAAAGCAAGCTGCTTACACCAGAAAAATCACAAAATCTGCAGCTGAGAAGAATAGTTTTATAGAGCAGCACTGGAGTAGATTGTAAAAAATTTGGTTGAAAAAAATTTCCAGTTCTTTTGCACCTTAGTTTTCTATCACCAAATAGTAGAAATAATATATAATAAAAGAAAATTTATTACGCTGGGTTTTTAATTTTGTTCTTTTTTTTTTTTTTTTTTTTTTTTTACCCTCTTTGGAACATAACTGCACAAAAGCAGTACTATTGTGAGTGCATGATTCAAGTTTGGGATTAAAAATGCTTCAAAGTAGAAGCTGTTAAGCAGCAAACAAAATGAGGCTTTGATTTTACTTGGGGCCTACAGAGATTATCGCAATAGCATTGTAAGCACTTGTTCTGGCTTTCTGGGGAACCACAGTGGTACTTGTGACTCCACGAAGTAGTGGCACAGACTGTCGCCTCCCTTCTGAACTGTAGTGAGAAAAACGACTTGTACATTCTATTTTCAGCTCTTCACTGTTTTGCTGTATGTCTGTAATTGCAAAAGAACACCCTACCACAGAGAACATGAATGAGCTAAAAAGGATTACTTAAGGGTAGCTTAGAAAAATAACCCAATAAAATTAAAGCCCTTCCAATAAAGTCTTGTGCAAAGCCCCATGGGAAAAGATATAGAAAGAGAAAACTATATTGGAGTAGGTCTCTTGTCTCCTCACTTTATAAAAAGCAAACTCTTGAGAATAAATATTTTATTGTGAATGGAGTCCCCTGGACTTGCTGCTTCAGCAGTGGTTGCAGAGGGTTGCAGTCCTAGATCACAGGAACAGTCTCCAAAGGAAAGCATTTAACCACCCCAAACAGCACCATATGAGCATCAGCACACAGACTACATTTGTACCCTGCCAGGCTGAGCAGACACACAAATTGAGTCTCAGTGCATCAGCTCTAGACCCAAAAGCTGTGTACTCCAGTCACTAACTACAGCACTGTGCTTGGGGCTCAGAGCTGGGCACAGCTTAGCTCTTTGCACTGTATTATCCTTGGAGATGTTTCAATAACCACCTCCCATGGAGCTGTAATTGTGGTGCTCTTCCTGGTGGGGCCTAGGAAAATATTGAGAAGGGATGTAAAGACAAAAGGAGGTAAATTGAATTCTATACTAATAAGGCAGGAGGAGATTAGGTTGATGCTTCTAAGGGCTATTTTTAGGCCCAGATTTTCAGAAGCTTTGGCTGCATCAGAATTTTGATTATGCAACTTGAGGCTTCTTTAGAGCTTTTTCCTGAAGAGCAACCAGTTTGAGAACTCAAACTGGGCATATCCATTTGGGACACTTGAAACTGCTGAGCAACTTCGAAGTCTTGGTCCAGCTGAGCTTTTATAGAATTGGTATTGTTTGGGGGTTTTTTTAAAGCTGTGAATAATAATTCGTGTATTTTAGATAAAGCCTTCCTCAAGCATCCTTTCAATGACTTGAGTTTACAACCCACAAATCCTTATTACAGAAAAAGTATTTTAAGATTTTGGAGCTCACTTATCTTTTTTTTTCCTCATCTTTCTCAGACATAAGACAGAGTAGGTAATCTCACTTCATAATGTGTGCCATAATCTTCTAGCTCTATACATGGCCACGCTTGGAGAATTTCTGGTGTCTAGTGATAAAGATCATGTTGCCAAAAATATTACATAAAATGATTAAGATAAACACATAGTAGAAGATACCACTTCTCTGCGGGCCTTGGAGCAGTTTCTCTTTCCTAATATTCAGTTCAAAATGCAGATGGGCAGATGGGCAGATATGCTGTTTCTCAACAGAATCACTGACTCTTTTGAGAAGGGTGTTTCCTTGAATTTGTCTTTGGGTCATGCAGTGGTCAGCTTTTACTATACAAGTTAGATTCTTCTTTACTATTATCATGCTCTTCACACCTATTTCTGCGTGAGTCACAAACCTTCAATTCTCCCCAGTGTTGAGTTAACATGAAAGCCATGTTGTGTCTTCATAATTGGTTTGATGGTTTCCTGAAATATGCACTTCTGTGTTTGCGGAGAAAAAACACTTATTAAGTAATTACCCATGCCTAAAATCAGAACTCTCCAAAGACAAATGTGAGTCACTATATTGTATTCTTGTTTCTTGAGACTGATGTGAGTGGCCAAAGGCAGGTGTATGTATGACAAGATGAGTTCTTTTGGCAGGGGAAGGGTAAAGACTAAGAAACAGCTGGTCAGTCTGCACTCTGGGTTCTCCTTTGAATTCCACTGAGAACACAGCCCCATACTGCTGAGGCCATGAGATAAACTAAACCCAAGCACCATTTTGGCCCAGGTATAGAGTTTCAGGACCCATGGCCCTCAAAGTTAGCACATGCCTCTAGGGACGTGCAGTTCCATGCTGCATATGCAGCACAATTACCTGCAGCCAGTGTGCAGCACCTGGGGCTGTCTGTGGAGTCTCTGGCTGACTTAGCTCTCAGCTTCAATCATGATATATTGCCACCGAGGCAGACAGACTGTAATGGTGCACGGGCATGAGCAAAGGTTGTCTCAAACTTGCATCTGAGTGGAGTTGAGTTCAGCTTTGATTAAGGCCCACACGTGCAATAAAGGCAGAGAGACCTGTGTGTGAGATCAAATAAGAGGATCTCTTGTCTCCAGCTGTAATTATGATGGTATTGTTCCAGTCCAATGCTGCTGACAGGTACAGTGGCTATTCCCAGAAATACAGATGTACTTATCAGCATACTAGCTGGGATGGGACTTCATAAAGTGCAGTAAGAAATTTAAAGGATCCAGGGGCAATTCTGTCAAAAATTCACAAGAACTATAATCTTCAGCTCTGCTAATTGCTTGTGAAAGGAAAAGTCTCATGTGGTTAAAGATAAGAACCACAACATGAAATTTCACTTAATGTGGGTGACTTCCAATACCACTCTTTGCTCATGCACTGGCCCAGCCTTCCATGTACTCCAAGTTAAATAGATCTTGTCCAACTGAATCTTCTAAAGGAGGAAAATAAGTCAAGAGGGAAAATGTAGTTTATGCTTGCCAAAAATACTTTAGTCTCTACACCTTTAGATTATATTGTTTCCAAAAAATGAAAGGGTTAAGGATGTTGTCTCACCTAGGAGGCAAGATAGCAACCACTAACATTTCAGTGTTAGCTCGGAATGAAAGGCAAATGTTTGGTGGGAATGGCGACAGTGGTGACGTTGAGAAGAGAAGGGGTCCTTCAGACTTAATTGAAAGCAAACTGAGCAGGAACAAGTCTGTGAAGGAGAGCTGGAAAGGGCATGGGCAAGTCATCTGGATAATGGTCATGGGTTGGAAATCATATCTGAGGAATAACTCCTCTCCCTGAAACAGATCCAAATTTGAAGCATGTTAAGCCAAATGATAAGGGTCTGCCAAATTTGAAATAAAAATTACATGACCCTGGAAAAGCTGATTTCACTATTTATTTTATTTTATTTTATTTTATTTTATTTTATTTTATTTTATTTTATTTTATTTTATTTTATTTTATTTTATTTTATTTTATTTTATTTTATTTCTGATGATGTATTTACAGTGGCAGAGCAGGCATAATGTACAGGCATCAAAGGCCCTTCAGTGAAGCCTAAGAGGGTGGTTGGGGCACTGCTGTCTGCAAACCTAGAAAAGCCTTAGGCCTGTTCTGCTCTAGGACCAGGTCAGTGACTGGTGAGTTGGAGGTGACTACAGCAGTCTTAGCCAACAGCTGAATTACAGGCAGCAGGATCCCCAGGGTCTCTCCCATACCTCACTGAGTTCCTTGTATTTACTAGGTCTAAGGTTGAACTTTTTAAGTTTGTATTTGTGCTGGCACAAACACTGCTTAGTAGTCACTGATTTATCCTTTGTTGTCTATTACTCCCATTAGGTAAGGTTTATAAATAGCTCTTGCTTTATATTCTTCTTTTCCTACATCATCCTTGTCCATCAAAGCACCCAACACACCCATATTATTTTTATGTAATTAAGTTTTCCATTTTAATTTCAGTGACCTCCCTCAGACTGGCCCTCTCCCACAGGCAAAGTGATTATAAGGCAGACAGTGCTACCTCAGCACAACATTATTTATATGTGGTCACTAACCAAACCCCCAGATACCCACCTCAGCTCAGCCCAGCATCCAAATTCAGAGCAATCATGATGAAATGTAGCCATCCAAACCTGTTAGTACAGAAATCTGAGGTGGATTTACTAAAAATCTCAGCCTGAATCCATGGAATAAAGAATTATTTTATTATTTTATTTTTTTTTTTCATTTTAAAAATAGTACAGAGACTATTACGAAACATTTCTGACTCTCTCAACTATGTGATTTCCCAGGGTTTTCGCCACCTATGTCAGGTGACCCATGAATTGCAACTCTTCTCTTAGTGGACAATTGGTGGATGCTGCTGGAGCACTGGTACTGTCCATGTCACACAGCTGGTTTTAAGGATGTTTGAGATCATGGCAGCCTGTTTCCTTCAATTCTCTTTCACCACTTCCATTCTTCCTGTGGAGGGGAATATCTAGTCTTGGATCTCATATCAGATTTGTTCACAGCAGTGCATACCCCAAAGGTAAATGCACACTCTTCTTACAGCTTGTTGGCTGCTGTCAAACACAGCCTTTCTTACAGACCTTGATACCATAACCATCTAGAATCAGTATCACTTCTTGAGCTTTACATTCTATCCCTTGTTAACAGAGATAAGCATCCATTTATTTTTTATTCTTCCTCAACACCCTTCCAAAGGGTGGCTGCCTTGGCATGAAATTTTCAACATTTTTTTCCGTTAAAAAATCTTCCCAGATAAATTTTTCCCCCCAGCCTGCATGCTGATTCCCAATGGTTCTTTTCTTTTTAGCACATTCTCAACAGAAAACTTTATTAATGTTTTTAAACACAGTTATTTTTTATTCATATAGTATTTCCATACAGTCAATATTGCAAAAGATTATTCATTTAGTGTGGAGTGGCAGTGCAGAGGCAGAAAGATGTTCACAGCCTTCATCCCTATAACTGTAGTCAGTCAGACTTATGTTTCTAGAGCTTTCAGCAGCAAACTAGGTCAGTGGGGCCCTCTACATCAAAGCTTCTCCTTAGACACTGTAAATCGCATGCTTTTATACTATTCCTACTGTACACTGTGTTCTTCTGTAATTACAAATGTATGTTTCCCATCACCACAAAGACTTCGCATTGCTCAAAGGAAATCTCTCTTCAAAGGCTTTAAACTGTTGAAGGGCAGGCCCCCTTCTGAGAGCTACCATTGCTTCGGGTGATTCCTTCTTTAACTCATCCACAGTAGAACCACCAGTCAATTCAACTGGCCTGCATCACACCGTGTCTGAACTGGCCTCAGGGTTGCATTTCAGCTTTGGAAAACAACATTGCAGAATTTAAAAGTGCAGACTTAAAAAAAAAAAAAAGAAAAAAAGAAAAAAAAAAAAGAAAAAAAAAGAAAAAAAAAGAAAAAAAAAAAAGAAAAAAAAAGAGAGAGAGGGGGGAAATGAAGAAAAAGCAATTAACTGTTTTATTCATACTTATCTGGTCTGAAAACCATGAGACTTTAGTTACTTAATGTTCTTCACCAACTCAAACTTATGATGAGAGAACACACGGCATTTACAGCATTTTCATTTGCTAGTTGTACCTTGAAGAAAGTCATCATTAGGATGCACTAGCAGAAAAAAACCCCACAACTTGAAAAGACGGCAAGAAAAACATAGAAAGAAAATGGTTTATAAAATTCATTTTATGAAATTATGTATATGTGTTCATACATATAGAAATACATGTATAATGACCTACATATGCATGTAGCTAAAATAAAAACTCTGAAAACATTCCCTTCTATGATAGCACTCAACACCACAGCTAATTCCATTGAAGCTAATATTTTCTTTTGAGCAATGGCTTACTCATGACAGCAAGCACTAATAAATATTTGCAGGATTGGGTCTTAAAATTAAGGGGTATTTAATGCTAACACTTGAAAATGGTACTTGAGAAGCATTCATGAATTAAGATAATTAATCATATGGTAGTAGCTACACACTATATTAGTTTTATAACTAATTATATATGAAAATGAGGAGTTATCTGCCTTACATTCTTTAGAAAACTAGGCCTGTGGATTGCTAAGGTCACACAGGAATGTTATGACACATCAATAAGCCAGTTTTTCATGTTCCTTGTAAGCATCTTAACCCTGAATACCCTGCTTCTCAGTTACCTTCTCTTTAGCCTACAACTTGGCTCCCCTAAGTTAAAGTCTCTACTGTACACTCTCTCTTTCTCCTCATTTTAAACACAAAATGTGTTTTAATGTATCTTACTCTATTCCAGTTGTTTCTTAGATTTCACTACTGCTGCTCCTGGCATCCAGACAATCCTTAACATAATTCAACTGATGTCAAAAGATGTTCTCCAAACAGAGGGGTTTTCTATATTAAAATATTTTACAAATATGATTAAATTATATCAGATATGATCAATTGTATTATCATTATAATTACAGGGCTATTTCTGGGGATGAAGTCTGCATTCCAAAAAAACAATAAACAAGGAAGAAAAAGCATCCTTGTTCTGGATAAAGAGTGTCTTCACCAGGAGTTACACAATATGACAGTAGTGTTTAATTTAAAAATTCAAGGCAAGCAAGTCTTTCTAATCTTTGGGGCAGATTTTGGATTTATGTGAGCTGTAGGAGTGGAAGGATAAATCGTGAATTCTGCCTGCAAAAGCTGAAAGAATCAACCTATTGGGAAAAAACTGTGTGTCACAGCTTATCAAGGTGGTATCCTTTTCTTTGTAATCTTGTAAAAAACCCCATCAAAGTACAAGCTACCATTATCTGCTGTTTACATCAACAGAAGTAACTGGTTATGTATTGCCAGTTGCTTTTCTACAGGAGAACATCACTGACTCTGCTCAGTTAGTCAAAAGGGAAGGCAAAAATACCAGCTTAATGGTTTTTTATCGTTCATTTCAGACAGTTTAATAGTTCAACATTCTCTCCTTTTTCCTAACTTGCTTTGTTCTGATTGTGCAAGTGCCAAGTTTTAGGAAGAATTAGCTCTTCTATGGCATCTGCATGTGACCAAGGCTCCCAGCCTCAGTTGGAAACCATCTTTATTATTTGTATTGCAGGAGCAGCCTGGGGTTTATGTAAGAAACCAAGAGTCATAGAGCAAAGTGTTTAAAAACTGCAGTCAGAATGTCCATTCTCTGAAGACTTCTGGCTTAAACCCAAAGACTGGCTGCACTTCACACAAATAAGCAATAACAACAAAATATTTTTTACTGATACTAAATTTGGTTCAAAGGTCCACATACACATTTCTATACTTTCTGTATAAAAATATTTGAGAATGAGAGTTTTCCCTGTTCCCTTGGTTAAACTGCAATGAAATAGGGAAGTAGAGGGATATAGTTCCAGTTTTCAACACTTTTTAAAATCATCACAGGTATTTTAAGCCTCTATGTCATATAATGTGTTCTAAATCCAAATTCATATACTACAATACAAGTGAATGTCTCTCTACACCTTCAGTATACCTCTGAATATGGCTTACACAATTTCAGGTACAGTTCATGTGGAAGACTGTTGTGAATGTACTCTTGTTAACTCAAAGCAAAGTTTAATAAGTGAAAACAGCATTGGAAGCATGAATGGAAACCTCCCCTCTACTTTCTGCTTCGATTTTATTTTTGATTCAATAAGAGCTGTATAATCCCCTACTACAGAAACTCAGAACAATTCTTTCAGCCTTGAGACATTAGTTTTATATCTTTCTATTTCTCTGCTTTTTGCCCTGCTCTATTTCCAGATGATATTAAATACAATTCAGGGGAATGGTCCAGATATTTTTAAGAATGTTTAGTTTATTTCAAAAATACCCATAACTGATCATGTCTAGGACCTAAAACATCGTGGTTTTGTGGGAAGAAAGATGTTTCATAGCCTATGATGTTAGAATTAAAAAGTACAAGGCTCAATTTTATAGAGTCTCCAATTATACTTCTGCTCAGCAGAATACTTGCAAGAAGATATATGCAAACTAGAAAAGGAATTTCATCTTTAACTCATTAGTTTTCCATGGAGAAACCACATGGCTGGACATTAAAGCGCAACTCTATCATTCAGTACAGGCTGTGCTTTCATATTTTTCTGAGCTAGACCAGACAGCAAGCTATTCTATGTGTGTTCTGATTTTAATAACACAAGAAAAAGAAGTTAAAAATAATTTAAGTCAATAGGAAAAAAAAAAAATCAGAGGCCCCAATCAAGTTCCAAATACTGTATTTTGGGTTTTCTGACTTTTCTCACAGGCAGTTTTTTTTTCTACTGTGCCATGAATACTGTTGCTATACTTTCTTTACTGTGATAAAGATTACAAAGATTTAAGCCTTATAAGGGCAGGAATGGTGACAACTGATAGAATTTCTAATTACAAATTCTTTGGACATTTACTATTCTTTTTTATATCAAAATGTTGTCACAAAATCTTTTTTCTGTAAATCCCAAGCTTGTATGACCAGTTGAGCATCTAGACTACAAATAAACAGTAAATGTGTGAATATAGGGAAGAGTTTCAATTTGATTATCTGACCTTTGTTAAGGTGACCAGTGGACTTGATAGCGTTAAAGACTGCTATTTCAAAAAATCATGGCCTACATACTGTGAGTTTTTCTCTCACCTAATATATATTCTGACATTTGAACATGACCTCTTGTCCTTTTGTTTAGCAGAACTTTTTTTGTTGGGGTTTTCTTTAACAAAAAAAAAAAAAATGTTCTCCTCAAGGTGCTCTTACTCAAGATCCCATCTATGGTTGCACTTGAGCTACTGTCATTACTGGGTTGCAATAAAGCAGTACCCTAGAGCATCTCCCCTGTGTTTAATAGCACCTGTCTGACGTGTAATTTCATGAAATTCTGTGTTAGCTGTAATAGTCATTTCAGCATGCTATCATTCTGATGATAAAGTATGGGACTCAAGCACTGCTAAACACACATCATCAAGACAAACATCTCAAAAAGCACCCAAAGTCAAAGTTTTCCCATGTAGGAAAACTCACTAGTAGATAAGAAACTAACTTGGAAAGCTTTTGAAGTGGGTTGTTGCTTTCTTTTAAGCACATCCACAGTTTTGTACTTCTATATATTTAATGTTTTTTTAAAAAGAAGGCGCATAAGAAAATTAGGTTAGTGGATATCCTAGGGAAAATACATTTGCCTTGGACTTTGGAAAAGTCTTTTTGACTAATGGCTTTTTCTGAGCTGTTTAAGTCTTTGGACATGCTGGGGGAAGTGCAGGAGACATCTTCCAGCCTCTCATCAGACAGAAGCCCTCTGGACAGAAAGCATCTGCCATGTAAGCAATGAAATGCTGCTCACTTGAAACTCCATATTCACTCCCTGATGGGATGAGTAAATCTGGGAAACAGGGGGCAGGACGACTAAGCCTGTGTTTGTAAACTGTGAGCCATGCACAGCTTCTCCTGTGGGAACACTCTCCTGGTGTGTTTGTTTGTTTGGTTTATTTTATTTGTTGTTCTGCTTGCATTTTAAATCAGATATACTTCCTAAAATGCCAACAAACTCAGCCTAATGCTCATGCCAACAAAATGCGTCTGTGCCAAGAACATATGAAAGGGCACTAGAACATATACTTCTATCCAGTCAACAGATGTACAGAGACTGAGCTGAGAATTTAACTTGCTGAACAGTACATTCATGTACCAAAGTGCTGATTCATTCCCCTGCAGTGAGGCAAGGGTGAGAGAAGCCAGCAGCACGCACACAGGTCCCACTGTTATCACCAGCGCTCGCCCACAGACACAAACCAAAGGCACTGACCTTGGCAGGTTTGTTGGAGTTACTGTTTAAATAAATGCCTTGTGTGCTGTAGCAAAATACAATCCTGCATTGACAAAAAATACATTTAAATCTTTCTCTGTATTGAACTTTTGACAAATATGTAGAGATAGAACATCACAGCAGCGATGCCATCAGTGGTTTTCTGGGCCTTGTTAGCTTGGACCAGAGATCCAACACCCACTGGCCAGCTAAGGAAAACAGGTGAAAATTGCATCTGCATCTCCCACCAGAATACAGCCACCCAGATGTAATGGGCCCCCTGCATGTGCACCAGTGAATAAGAAACAAATGAGACATGGAGGTTAAGGGAACTGTTAACCCTCAGCACCTTGTGATATTCACAAATCCTTTGGGGATATTGTTGACAAATGAGTAATATATCAGTAACCTCCTCAAACACAAGAGTTATTGAAACATGGTGTAAAATAACACAAAGCTGAAGAAATGGCTTATGTTTTTCAAATTCCAGAGAAGGAGTTAAAGTAAAATTAAGGAAAAAAACGGGAATAGTTTGCATTAACAGATCTTGAAAACAGCTCTCTTTCTGACCAAACTATTAGTACAGCTTCCTGCCTAGATATTTTCCATTCTTGAATTCCCGGGGTGTTTTGCAAGTCCTCTACTTTGAGTCAGTCAGCTTGCCCTGGCATGTCTCCCCTGGCTGGCCATGCACCTCTGGGCACTCAGAGTCAAAAAAACGTATCAGGGTGAGGTTTTTTTAACATCTGCATGTACCCTGTTAAATGGGAAACTGATGCAACTAATATCTCCTAATTAGATTTTGGAGCCTTCTTTAGCCTTCTGAACCACTCAAAGCCTTAGAAATATTCATCTCATTAGATAAAGCCGAGGTATCAGTTGTTCATTTGGAGGATTATTCTTTTCTGTGGGAACCAGTTCAAATCTATTTCTTGTCTGCTGAACAGTTACAACCCATATATCAGCCTCATAAAATGTGTTTTATTGATTTGCCTTTGTGTGAAACATGAATTATTGACAAACACAGACCTCCATCAGATGCACAAATGCCATTTTTTGCCATTTAAAGCACATTTGTGCATCACGTTTTGTTGACTGTGAAATGCATGAGGCTGAGAATGTATACACATCTATATACACTTTTGTGACTCTGTTAGGGATGTCTGTCCTATTACCTGTCAGATTAAATTACTTTTAATTCTCTAACTATTTACTTACCTTCTGTTTACTGCCAAAATGGAACTATGCCATTCCAGTCCTCTCACCCCTGCCAGTTCACTGACCATATTAAAGACACAAGATCAAGTATTAAAAAAGTTAGGAAATTCCAGCTATATTAACTCAGCCCCATCTATATCCTGTGTATTTTTTGGCACATGTGAATTACAAAGAGTAATACAGTGGGGCCATTAAACTGGACATTCCCCACCTGCAGTAGTAAAATTTACCAGACTATTTGAGGCATTTCCCATCCTAAGTGAAAGGTGCACAACTGACAGTATCATAAAGGTAATTACACTGGAGCAGAGTGTCAAAAGCTTAATGATGCCAACTGCAAGATTTACTTTTAATGAGGAAAAAAAAATGAAATTACGACTATGTGTGGTGTAGTAGATCGTGCTTCATTCATTTTACTCTAAAATGCAACCAAAGCAATCAAAAAAAAAAAAAAAGTGAAAATCGGGGTTCTGAGATTATATGTTTTCAAAGTTCTGCACTGTTTATTACAGTTCAACCTCCACATTAGAAACAGGTAGCTTTTATTGATACACACAGATAAAGTATTCTGTTCAACCATACCTGGACACAATGAAACCTGAGAGGATGTACAATAGACTGGTCCTGCATGCATTCTTCATCTAGGTGTTCCTTAATTTTGTTTTCCAGGCCAAAGAGCTACTATAATTTTGGATCCCTTCCAGCAGCTGGTCATTACTAAACCATTGTTTTTGTTCTAGTTCCATTCAGAAGGCAAAAATATTTCCTTGCAGTAACCAAAAACAGTAAACAACAATTCTGCTGAGTGTAGACAGTGAGTTTGGGAAGGTCGTAGCTTTCAGAAGACATATGTGTGAGTATGGTGAAAGGAAACAGTGATAATCTGTAGCAAACTGTCAAATGTTCTTGAGCTACAGTGATATTTTCTTTAACTATAGCTACTTTGCCTGCTTAAACTTATGTTTTGAAATACAGAATTAAAAACCCTCTAATTCTGAAACCAATACTAAGATGTGGTTGTCCAGTTTCACATAGAATCCTGAATCCTTATTGATGTCAGTAATTAAATAATTTGCTGACATTTTAATTTCATGGTACCAGTGGCACTTATTGGCAAATTTTTGACACACTTGTTAAAAAAAATGCAACCCTGTAATAGAAGAAATAAAATTAGGACATGGGAACAGAGAGAATAGAAAGCAACAAAAAAGAAGACTCATGAAAATAGCAGGAAAAGAAAAAGCAGTAGTAGAATAGCAACGGTCACAAGAAGATTGCTAGATGATTTTTAGTCTTCTTGTTCTATGGAGGAAAAACTAGCTAAAGGAACATCCACTCTGCTGGATTGTGCCTATGTCCTACTGATGTTGGGTTTAAGTCCATTTAAACAACCTATAGGGAATTTCTGTACCTCACTAGGAGCTGAGTGTGTCCATGTATGGCTGAGCATTTAAAAGTGAATCTGAGGTCTAGCCTCTGGACATAGTCAGTTACAGGAACACTGAAAGTATTAACAACATTTAAAAATATAGATGAGGAAATAGTTAGATTTTGTTGATGTGGTCATTCATCTGCTATATTCTGCCTTAGCCAATAGGCTCATCATTAACCTGGTTCTCATTTTAGTTTGGGTTTGCTTTGAGCTTCAGTCTTTACTGTGATTCTTCTTTCTTATTAGTTACAACTATAGAAGAGAAACCATAATATGCTAATTTTCTGAAGAAACACATAGTTCATGTAAATTGAAGTATATTGGAACAGAGGGATAATTTTGATGAACAAAATTGGGTAACTGGAGAATAAATTAGATATTTCTGCAATTTTTTTTACCTAAAGCATTTCTTTCTGTCAGAGCTACTTTCCCCAGAATATGAACACACATGTAGGAAATATAAAAGTACTTTGCTGTGTCTGGGTATTAAAATACAGTTTACTGCTAAGTGTAGTAAGTAGCAAGAATGGTGATGATGCTCAGAACAGGGGAGCCGTCTGGGGTTACACTAACCAATGTTGCCATTACAGACACTAAAGGAAAACTGTGATTCAGCATCTCCTGTGAAAGCAGTTCTTAAGCCTTGCATCATCAGAGTTTTCTGCTGTTCAGTATGGCTCTGGGGCTTTGCAAGGCTGTGTTCAGACTCTGCTCAGCAAGACCTGTGTCTGCAGGTTCCCACAATGAGAGCAAACTCACTGCAACTCCCCATCCTCGTCCTCACTGGGGTATCCTGAACAGTCCCCCTGCTGTATCACTGAAGCGGTTCTGCCTCTACAGGCAGAGGGTTCCTGAGGTCCCTCAACCCCTCCCTGTCAGCTGGCATTCAAAGCCTGACCTCTGTGCACTGTAATCATCTCATGACTCCACCTTGGTGACCTACCTTTCACTGCCCTTCAGCATCCACACTGGCCCTACTGCATCAGCTTAATTGCACAAGTTTGTACTCATGAAACTGGCTGAGAGCGTTGCAGGAAGCTCAGCAGAGGTCACACAAAGTGTGTGACAAGCTGAGGTGACAGCCATGGCCTAGAGTCATGTTAGACCCAACAGACTCAGGTTTACCTCTTCTCTAAATCACAGGGACTCTCAGAATCCCACAGTGGCTATCAATACCTGGGATAGCTCAGGCATTTTCCCAAATATGGGGAACATGGCCAAGCTACTAATGGCTGCCACTGACAACCTCAGGTCCCTTTTTTCCTCTTTCCATCACTAGTGTTCCATCTCTCTCGTGCAATCACGGAACCATTTTTTCTCCAAATAAGGGATGATCAACCATGGGCTGTGGGTTTAAGGATATGCATAACTACCTTCATGTTCTGTGTGACAAACCAGAACTAGCTTAGAAAAGGAGCATTCTGTTTTCTGTATTCACCCACCTTACTCTCTATGCCATATGTTTCAAACAATGGTCAACATCTCATAAAAGCTCATTCCATATTCATGGTACAGAGGTTCAGTGTTGTTGAGTGTGGAGCCATGTGTGGCCATACCCTTATTTTGAAACTGAACGCAAATTGAATGCTAATTGCCATTGTTTTTCTAATAATTACCCTGCTAAAGTAGAGCCAACAGGTAAACTAAGGCTATGCCTGTCCCAGAGCTCATGCAAGGCCCTCTGCTGACAGGATGACCTGATGTGTTTGCTGCCAGTGGTGCTTTAGACGTGCTGACACCATCCAGAAACAATGGCTTACCCAGCTGGGCCAAGCCCACTGTTAAATACAAATTTTAATTCACTGATATTTTGGTCCACATCCCTATAGTACCCGATGTGTCATTTGGGAATGACCTGTCTTTTAAAAAGAGGCATATCCCAAGATCAGTAGATGGCTTTCCGCACCAGGGATAGAACATAGGAGGGAACATTTGAAATCTACTGATAAATTGGTATGGCCTTTTTCAGACAGCACTGAGTAGGTGGACCAGACCCTCACTGTTGAAATAGAAATTAATTTGCTCTCAATCAAAGCAAATCACTACTGAGATGAACAGCACAAATAAAATTTATTTTCCTCAGAGAAGAGGGCCAGTTGGCATAAAGTAAAGCTAGAAAGCCACTCTACATCTAATAGAACTCAAGGGACTGTCTGCCACATTTCAAGATTAAAAGAACAAAAAGAAATAATCCAAATGAAAATTTACACTCAAACTGTCCCTCCTACAGAGACAAATTGTGTTAGTCAGATCCCAAAGGTAGAAGTTATTTCCATAAAGGTCACTCTCGACTCTCTGAACAGCCTTTTAACACCACATATGAAAATTGTATCAACTATAATAGGCTTATTAAGACATTAACTTTTACACACATCTCCAAGTTTACCAAACCAGCTTTTTTTTTTTTTTAAATTTCTCTCTTTGCTGTTTTCTTCTGAATTTATCAATCATGTGTCTACTGTCCATTGCACTTAGTTCCTGGATCAGTAAAACTGCTATTGGGGATTGTCTCGACCAAGAAAAAAAGAGTTAGAATAAGTAGATTGTCTTCCTTCTTTTGTGCAAAATATAAATTTGTTGGTTCTGTGGACCTGTTAACTGGGAGTTGAGGGCTCCACCAGAGGCAGCAGTTTGACAGTTGTACCACACATTCTCTGGAGAAACTGAGCCTGCAGAACTACAGACACATGTAGAATTGTTGCAGCGAGTTTCAAACCTTAGAAAATAATTAATGTTTTTCTCTTTTAGTCTCAGTATTACATTTCCAAAACAGAAAGACACATAAAACTGTCAGTAGGAGTAATGTTTCTTAGTAATTTTTGACAATCTGTTTCAGGGAGATTGGCCATTTTAGAGTACAGTAGGTACAGTTCATGGTCTAGACACTATATTGTTCCCGTTTTCTTTGTATCAAACTCAAGATCTCTAATTCTATTTTACTTTGTCAACTGTCAAAGTTTTCATTTGCTTTGTCCTTTATATTTTTTTTCTGCCACAGATATCTCAAGGGGAGGTATTTGCCATTTGCTGCACTATTCAGAGAAAGTCTCTCAAATAAGTGGATTTTTCTTCTTTCTTCTAAGCATCAGTTCCAGAACACATCAGCCTTCCCCAAACCTGTACTTCATTACACCTTACTCACTGATTCACCTTCTTCCAACCCCTTCTACTCAAAAACAGTTGAGGCAAAGAGTATTTCTATGTTCAGTGTCAACCCCATGCACTGCTAGCACCAGCTCCTGCCTTTGTAAAGGAGGAAAGGTTTTAAAAAGGTTTTACTTTCCTTTGGTTAAAGGAAAAACTGAAAATATAAACAACGCAGCACAGATTTTTTTTTTTTTCAAATATTTGTCATGGATGTCCTTCTAGCATTGGTTAAGTGGCTATGTGACAACACTTATCTCTGTTCTGCCACAGATAATGCTATGCCCTATTTCCCTCAGGGCTTTCCACAAAACATCCCCCTTCCAGCTTCCACTGGACGTTTGTTCCTCTAATACCCACTCCTACTTCACGCGGAAAGGATTATTTCCAACAGCAGTTCAGCATACTCTTTCTCTCTCTCTTTATCTCTGTCTCTCTTCAGAGAACTGATGGCTGAATCATCCTTTACACTGGGGATAAAAATAATTATGGAAGGGCTAGGAAGCTCCATGAGTTTCAACTTGCAGAGTTTCTGTTGGGTTTGCCCATCAAGGGGCGGGGGAGGGAGGACAGGGTGTGGTTTTATCCCTAAGCTAAAAATACAAAAGGCAAATAGTGGTTCCAATAAGTGTAAACTACACATTGCACCCAGTGTTATTATTCTGTATTGGTTTACAACCTACCTTTCATGAGGATATGATAGTGATGACTTCACTTCACCCATCACTAATACCGTGGGAATCAGTAACCATTATACTGATGGCAAAGATAATTTGGGTCCAAGCAGAAAAGAAAAATGACTTATCCAGCCAAAAAGAATGGGGTTCCTACTACTTCAGGACAAGATTAAAGCCTGGAATTGAAATCAAATCTTTGTGGTCAGGAAGAATCTGGACACAGCCATGACTGAAAGGCAAAGAAGCAGACAGCATGGCCCAGCAGGTGCCAACCAGCCTGCTGGCTTAGGCTGGGCTGCAGACTTGGCAAGAACTTCAAGGGCTCAGGAGAAGAAGGAAGACAAAAGTCCAGACCTGGGGTGGGGGCTGTCAAAAGGAGCCTGAGAATCTCTCTGAGTGGGAGAGGAAGCTAAGGTGGAAAGATTGTCTTGGAGTGGAGGCTGCAGCTGTGGGAGATGTGGCCATTCAGGGAATGTAGTATTCTGTCTTTTCCAGGAATTATGAAGAGTATTTTGAACTAGGACAATTAGTCCTTGGGAATGCATGTTTCCCTTACTTGTTTTTTTCAGATAGGGAAAAGAAATACCTCAATTCATTTTTAACACTGTTGTGTAAGTCTTTGATGACTACATTCCTGATAACATAGGAAACAGAAAATTTTAGATTGGGTTGATCAAAAATTAAAGAAGACCCCCAAGCTCACAAGTATATTTTTAGAAATCTGCTATATTGCATAATTTGTTAGAGATCAGCAATATCAAGTTTCAGTCCCATGCTTCCCCTGTACATAGTTTTTCTGAAACATGATATTATACGGATTATAAAAAGTAGCAGGGAAGATAAGAAAAGTATCACGTTATTTTATATATTGCTTTTAGGTTTCTTCTGTAATAAATTTTACAATTAAATTTGACAAATACTCCTATTGTGAGACACCTAACCAATTTTTAAAAGTATTAATATATACTTCTTCAATTAGTTCAGACTGCTCTCATCAAGATGATCTTTCCTACCTGGTCCTCTGACTATGTCATCTCCCTTTTTATAGTCTCTGAGTCACTTAACTCACTCTCTTATTAGTTTCATCCCACATACATTTTTTCTTGTGATTGTTTTTAGGGTTATAAGCCACACAGTCTCTGCTTATGCTCTGTACTAATTCCTTTTCACACTTACTCATTACAAGCTTGCCTGCTCTGCTGATGGCTCCAGCTTTTATCTTCAAATCCCCTTCCATTCTCATAAGTACTTCCATCATTTCTTCCACTCAACACCTAGACTGAAAGAACTCTCACAACATACCTTTGCCAACCTTCTCCCTTTTTCTTGTTTAAATTGCCACAGAATTCCAACTTCTACATATTCACATGGAAATAGTTATATTTTCACAATTAGAAAACAGTAAGTCTTTTGTCACCAGGGCAAATAAAACAATGACCACCTAATTACGTGCAGCATGAACCTGTGAGCAGTCCTACCTCTTTCTATCTTACACTGCAGCCATATTCAAGTCCTGTGTACCAACTGCAACATCTTCAGTGAAAATACAAATGACTGATTTTTCCAGGACGCTTTTAGATTAAAACAGGACAAGCAACACTAGGGCATTATATGGAGATTTTTCATGCAAACTGGTAATTTTAAACCTAACAATAATTTGTTGTCAATGAAACTGCAGGCAAAATCAGTACATAAATCAGAACCCTGCCCTACATGTTCTCTGTTTTCTGGAAGTCTGTTGTTTTGGGTTTTTTTAAATAACAAATGCAAGTTAAAAATTAAAACATGAATTGATTTGAAATAGTTCTGTTTATAATCATCTGCCTATTCAGAGTTATTAAGTAGGTCAAGTGTGTCCTTTTAACATAGATTTTGAAAGCCACACGCTGTTAGATGACAAAACAAATGAGTAAGATGCGACTCCCAAGTCCCTTATAGCACTATGTGAAAATGTAAGCCATCTGCAAAAGAAGACGAAAAAGATCACAAAGTAAATAAGAAATCAATTCAATGAAAAAATTTTGAAAAGGAGTTTTAGAGAAACTTGGCAGACTGATATACTAACAAAACAGAAAATTAAAAAAAAAAAAAAGAAAGAAAACAGGATAATGCGGTTGACTCTGAGGGCTCCTGGAGGTAGAATGGCAAATTTTACAATAACTCAAATACCTGAATTCTGACATGTCGTGGACACAGCCAGATATCTGGGTAACTCATATGAGGATGACTGTGAAAAATTAATGGTTGTTCTTCGTATAATTTTTAAGTACATTCTGTAGCAGTATTTTTAAGTCTCTGAAAAAACATTTTACTAAAAATATGAGCAAAATCCAGGCTCCATGGAAGTCAGTGCTTTTAAGTTCAAACAGTAGTTCTAATTCTCATCCAGTTGGAGAGTAGTCTATTAATGTTGGGAATTGGGCTGTATTTCTGTTTCCTGAATGTTGTGCATAGAAGGCTTTCTAAACAGAAGATGTAATTTGAGTGCTAATTCGATCATATATGCTACCTTTATATTCAGAATAATGAAAAAGATTCTTCCACATATTGTGCCAATATTTTTGGAAATTGTTGAAAGATAAAATGTAGGTAGGATACATCGGCTGATTGTTGTGGTTTGGAAAAAATGCTTTATAAAAGTGTGTTTTTTTCAAAATAAAATATGTTTCAGGCTTTAGCTCCAGAAAAAAATAATAGATACAATAAACAGCACCTGTTTTTAGCTTGAGCTTCCATTTGTTCTAGAACGGTTTTCATAACAAGATATATAGCTTTAATTCCTTTGTTTCTTTGCTGTTGCAAACACATACAGTAAGCATTTTATCCCATTTTATGCGTTACTTGTGAAGCAGTCTTTCTTGATGTGCTTCTTAAGCTGCTCGTCAAAAAAGAATTAATGGAAAAAATAGCTTCATCTTTGGAAAAATAGGGAAATAGTTTGTATCACCACAGTCATAACCCTAAAAAGGTTCAGAACACCAATCATGTGACTGAGCCTTTCCAAAATAAAACAAACCAAACTGAAATGAAATGAAATAAAATAAAATATAAAGAGAACTTAAATACTGGAGGAAGGAAAAACGTAGCAATAATCTGATATCACTAAAAATAATTATGCACTCTTTGTTTCTTTCTTTAAAGCTTTTGCCTACATCTGCAACTGAAAAATGCAGTAAGTAACTTCATTATTTTCACTGAACAGCAAAAAGTGAAAAGGGTTAATCTAAAATCTTGGACTGAGGTCTGAACTGACCAGTCTAGGCTAATGTGTTAATCAGAAATGCAAGGCTCTGCTGCAGATCCCGCCGAAGAAAGGATTTCCCATAAAAGAACCAGACATAATAAAAGAAAATTACTTCAAATTACCCTGATCTTCACTCTGACTCATTCTGGGATGCTTTCTGACAAGCCAGGACAAATCTGAAAGAAAACCCAAATAAATATTTGTTGTCAGATTTAATCTATCTAGTAGATATTATTTCTAAAGAAACCAAGTGATTTAAGCAACATAGATTCCTATGAAATTCTCTGAAGACCAGTTTAAGACAAGAGGATGTGAAGGTAATGGTGTAAAATAAAGCAAGAACAAATTAATAAGGAGAATTACAGGCTTACATTTAGAACTGGACCATCCAAATACTTTGGTGATTGCTAAGAATGGTAACCACATTTGCTAAGAAAGAATTCATCTTCTCAAATTAATTAAAGTCTCTTAAAAAGTAGTGTTTTCCTGTCTGATGAACACTAATTCTTTTGAGCTAAAAGTTGCCCTTTAGACTTGAAGACAGGTATTTTTAAATAAGTTATTAATAGCAGTACGTACTGCTAAAATGTCTCACTGAATTTGTGTTAACTTTACTCAGAGAATCAAAATTAAATCTTTTTAAAAGCCTAAGTTTGATGCGGAGGCCATCAAATATGAAAATCTAACCCTGTGGACACAAGCTAGTGCTCCTTTGATGTAAATATTCTGCTTTTATACTGAATTAATATATGATACTAAAAGAAAATACCAAGTTCTTTGTTTTGTATTACTTTTTTTGATATATTTTACAAAGAGACTTTCAGGCAATGCCTTTTGTTTTATTGCTGAGGTAAAAAACAGAAACCAGACAATTGAGTTAAACAATGTTAGTTTTTGATGCAAGCATGAAAAATCTGGTAAAACATCTCAAAACTCATTGCTTTTTCCCTTAAATATTTCAACAGCAAGTATCACTGAATGTTAGCTCTAATGAAATTAGCTAAATAGCTGAGACTAGCATAGTACCCAGTCATTAGATTCTGTTTCTACCTGAGACAGTGAGAGAGGAACACATCTTGGGGAAAAAAATTGATTCAGGAATGAGACACAGAACATAGCTGAAAGATGCTGTTAAGATCTCCATTTATAATTCTCAACCTTTCACAGAGCCTTCAAGGGAAATTTATTATATGCATGGTTTAATTGTCTAAGGAGAGAGTTGGGCTACTGAGCCAATACAGACTTAGTATAATAAACAGTGTTTAAAGAGGTCAACTTGTCCCGTGATGTCTTGAGAGGAAATACTGACTCTGCATTTTTAAGAGACCATTCATTTGTAGGGAAGCTGATTAAACCAGCCAGGCATTGTATGTCCTTTGCCTCTGGGAAGAATGGCAATAGATTTTTAATAAATGCGTAATATTTACTGAGCTGTATGAATATTCAAAAGTTAAGGTGTTTAAATTCTGATTATCTTTTGTAACTGCTTGCCAGCCCTGGAGTTTTAGGGTTTGTCAGCATTCCTCATTCACTGGGCTGGTAAAGAGAGCACTAGACTTAATCTAAAGAAAATCTTTCAACTGTTATTAGTTTATAATTTTTTTTTTTTTTTTTAAATATCAGGTGTTGTTGGAAGAGTGGCTGCACAGAGAATTCATTTCTATGGAGATATATACACTATTTGATAGGTTTATCAATGCTTAGTGTACCACCCAGCACAAAATTCCTTTGTAATACACCAGTTTGCTCTGAAATATGGAGAGCAGGCTGCAATCCTCACTGTGATAGCAGAAGCAATGCTGTAGGAAGAGACTCTACCTGTTACAGTGTGTGGTTCTCTCAAGGGCAAATAAATGCCATTGTATCTTTCTCCCACATTCCTGATGAAACTCATTTTTGCCTGATATTGTGGTCCCGCTAAGCCTCTTTTTTTGTCTATATTCTTAAAAATTCTTTTGGCCTTATGACTGCAGGTTGAAATTCATTTCCCGATGGTGTCCAGGAGGCCCAGCATGTCCAGAGAAATCAAGCAAACTGAGTCTTGAGCTGGACTCCTGAAAACAGACAGGTTGGATGAAACCTGTTAGGATGGAAAGTGTGCAGCATCCACAGCAGCCATGGACCACAGACTGGCATGGACCACAGCAGGGCTCTGAGCCTCTGCAGTGGCAGCTGTTCATGCTTCAGGTGTGGGGTGACTGGGGGTTGCTGCCTGCGTGGTGCTTGGGCTTGGATGGCCAGGGGCTTCTAGGCCTGGCACAGCACCATTCATATAAGAACTAGGGGAGTGTAACTGATGAAAGTTTGGCAGTTAGACTGTTTAAGCACTGTAGGATTAAGGAACAACCGGCAAAGAAATTAGATGCTCTGCCTTTTGGAGGTAGGCATGACAGCAAGGGGTCAAAATGACTTGGCGGTTCTAGCCCTTGAGGCCTGTCTAAAGTTGCTGTTCTATTAATTATGCAGTTTTTACAGGTATACAGAAGATGAGAGAGTTTGGCATTTTCTTGCCCGCCCTGCCAGCATTTATTCTTTGACAAGACCAGCCTTGTGTAAACAGTCTGAACCAAATGGTATTTGCTTAACATTTTAATTGGGAAATATTTTAAAGGGAGGGAGCTTGAGGTGTCCTTTGTTTTCTGCTTGGTGGTTTCCCTTGTTTCTCATGAAATGGAACACTCAGCTCTTTCGTCTATTCTGTTTTCTTCTTGTGCTAGCATATTAATAAAACATCATAAGGCACTTGGCTATTTGTAACAGTCCAACTTATAGCCATCTTTGTGGTAAGGGCAGGCCTGCTGCCTCTTGCTCTAATCATGCTGTAACTGTGAAAGGCATTGCTTAAGCAGACAGCTGTATTACCTACAAATCTGTCATTTTCTTAATGGGAAGGAATAATTGTGTACACTTCTTCCATTTTTGGGAAAATGGTGAGAAACTTATCCTGTTACAGCAAAATTGAGCACAATTCCTGTTTGGTTTGATTTTTTTTTTTTTTAATACATAGTTTTTGTCTTATATTTTGCGTTTAAACACTTGCAAGGGGCATCTTGAAGTTGAATTGTAATTTTTGTGGGTTGCTGTTGTTGCTAAGGCATGATGCTTGTTGAGAGCACTGTTTCAACTGGGCACTTGGCCTCTGCCTATCCAGGAGGTGCTTGACAACTTCAGAGCAGCGATCATGACTTCTCAACCAGACATGAGCAGCTCCACTTCTGCTGTCTGGGCCATGGGAGATGCTCCTTTCCACAGACCTTGTTTGAGCTCTTGGATAGAGCCAGCAGAGGCCAGGCTGGAACCTCAGCTGTGGGAGTGAGGTGTCCCCAGCACCATTAATGAGACAGGGCTGTGTGTGGCTGCCAGCTGGCAGGCACAGCACCTCCCTGCTGTAAGGGGAGTTCCTTCCACCAGTGCCGAGCAGGTGTTTATAGAAGGCTCTGTTGGGATTTTCTAAGAGCTCAGGCGAAGCATGCTTGGAGTGAGATCCATTAGGATTGTTGCTTGGGTCTGCAGAAGGGGAGTTGTTTTCACTTTCTCACGATCAGCCTCCTTTGAAGAGGCTGCAAAATCTGCAGTCAAATCCTGCTTCAACCCTGGACAATTTGACTTGGTGTGTGAGACTAGCAAAGACACTGCTAATCATACAATTACAAAATATTATTTATCTTAAGTAGAACAATTAAATTCTATAGATATCTTTATTGCCTCTGATAAGAAAATGAGTATGGTTTCATGTAGTGTGTTGCAAATGTTTTATGATGTGTAGGGTTTTACAAAGCACTCAGAAATAAAACCTGAGGGGAATAAAAGTCCTCAGCAGATGTAAATCAGTGTAGTTGCACCAAAACTACCTGGGAATCTATCCCTCTATATATTTATAGCTCAATATCTCAGAATCTTTATAGCTCACTGGAACTGTATAAGGGGCAAACAGTGAAATAAATATGTATCTTTGACTTCCAAAAGATAACTAGTAATTGTCAGAAGAAATTCTGTACATGCTAAGAATTGAGTTGAAGCTAGATAGGCATTTTAAAGAAAAAACTGAGGAATTACTGAAATTTATTTCTTATTACTGAAAAAATGTTCTGCTACTTTACTGCAGGAACTTTTGTTTAACAGCTTGTATAAGAATGGCTTGGAACATTTTTTAAGTTCAGGAAGAGTTTGGAGTATATGTTTTTCTAAACTTCTTGTATTTTGATTTTTTTGAGGGGAGAAATATAGAACTAGTTCATTAGCAGTTCTGTTGTTCTTTGAAGGGTACTGGAAGTGTATTTTATTCTTTAGCTAGTATGTTAAGGAGCTGAAGTCTTGCTAGAAATCTGTGATGCACCTTACATGAGAATTTTTTAAGAAATAATCTTACTAATTTACATCCAAAGCTCTTTGTCCCAGTAAACTTTACAATTCCAAATCCTGATCCTCCAGTGTCTAGCATTTTGAATCTTTTGTTTAAATTTTAGCTAAGTATATGTAAAAATGGTGTACACGTTACTCATGCTAGTGTCAAGAAAGGGCTGTGCTTTACATCATCATGTATTTGACTTCTACAAATGCTAATGAATGGTTGTGAAGAAGATGTGTAGCAACAAACAATCAGAACTCTTACTTCGGATACTCAGCTTTCTCCAGCATGATGCAACACTAAGTTTTGAAATTTCTCATGTAGGCAAAGGAAAACCAACTTCATAACTCAGCAACAGAAATTACATGAAGGACCTTTCAAAAGTCAAAGGGCTTTACCTCAGCATGTACTTAAATTTTCTTTTTAAAGCTAAATACATTCTTGAAGGCATCATATTCAGAAAATAATGAGACATAATTATTAAAATAGAAACCTCTCTTTCTATTTTAAATAATTTTTTCTCATCATTTCAATGACGCACTTGAAAAGCAGTGAACTTTTGAGAGGTGTCTACTGGAAAGGCAGATGGAAACTCCCAAAATTTTTTTTCCCACATGTTTAAATAGTAATTGCCTTTCCATTTAGTATCCAAATGTTTCACTGTGCTGCAGACTACATACACAAAATATATGTATGCTCTTCTTGGATGGTCATCTTGTCTGTTTTATCGTACTAGTTTGGCATTCCATAGACATGCTTTTTTGACTAAACTCAGCATTGAGCTCCTTCAGCTCTTCCCTAATTTGCTGATTAAAAAGCAAAGGTCATATTTCACTGACTCTCACATATCACTTTCTGGGAAAGGTAGTTTGAGCAAAGCATGAGTTTATCTTCAGAGTGGAAAGATCCTCCCCACAGAGCACTCAATTGTGGTATCCCATGTGCTTTGACATGTAAATGGAACACCACAGGCATTAAATAATTGGGTCAGATATCTACAAGATCTTTATTCTACTGTCAAACACAATTTAGATCAGATAATTTCCAAAGTTAAAAGAACTTGCTCCTGCTACCCTTGAAGTCAAGAAAAAAAATTCCCCATTGGTAGCAGCCTGGGCAGACTGAAACCTGAAGACATTATTTCATATTCCATTATTTGGTCTTCTCTCACACTTTTTTGACTAAATAAAATTTTATTTTCATAATATTTTTTAATTCCCTGATCAATTTTTGAATTTGATGCTGTCTGATTTCTCTAATCTCCTACTTTTCCTTTGGTAGCACATTTTGTTGCAGATCCTACAAACTCCTAACACAAGCAATTGATCCTTTCAGTCCTATGGCATATTGTTGAAAATTAGCAAGGCCTTTGGTGAAATCAAAGGCAAGATCACAGTGTCCTACATGCTCATAAAGATCACTGCCCTGCAAACACATGATAATGACTTTGTGCATAGAGCAATTTCATTGAGTTCAGAGCTTTGATGCTACAATTTACTTCATGTACTTGGAGCCACTTTGAATATATTGGGTTTCCTCACAAGTCCATGAATAATAAGGATTGGGGCATAAGATGACTTCTTAAGGAGTAATAAATCAGTGGCATTAAGTATGAGAAGTTTGCTCTTTGTAAAGCTCCTTTGAAGTGTAAATGTTAGGGCATCATTTTGTTACTAGCCTGTTTTGTTCTCTCAGGCTCAGCTGCTGAGATAACACTGAGTTTTACTAGAATGTCTAAAAGTGGAGAAAAACTCAGCAGATATTTCAAGAAGCTGAAAGTGATTTTCATGTCATTATGAATACTGACAATCATGTTGCTGGTTTTTTTTCTATTTACTTTTTAAACAAATGTGCCAAAACTAGAAAATTCAAAGAACTTCTTAAATATATTAACCTAAAGCAAACAAAAAGTGTATTGTAACAGTGTGGCAGTAACATTGCTTTTCAAGAAGTTTGAGGAAATATTCTCAGATATTTCTCAGAATAATTGGAAACCACTTTCTTTTTACATGTTGTTTCTATTCATTATATATTAGGAATTCACAGAAAGATCTCTTCTGGAAAAAAATTCAGATTCAGAAGAAAACTTCTGCACATGGGTAGAATTTAATACCATCTATAGCCAGGGTTATTGTGTTTTCTTACTACTATTTTATTAATATTCTTTGCTATAACTTTGATTAGTAGAGTAAGTTTCAATGGGCTCAATTAAATTTGTGATAATATGATCTGATTTTATATAATTTCAGAAGCCAATTACAAAAGCTGCACAACTAATTTCTTATCCAAAATATTATGATAGACTACTTTTATGTTAAAACTATTATTTTAATAATTTTATTACTTTCATGAATACTTTGATTTCTTCAGAAGAATTACTTGGATAGAAAAATAGTAGGGTGAAAGTTGTGCCAAAATCATATCAGATAAAACTCTCCTTGTTAAGAATCAGCTCTGAATTTTGTACTAATATATGTCTAAAAATGTGTCCCAACATTATTTCCCTTTGAAATTCAGCCATATTTAACCTCTAATTTTTTACAGCATTCACAGCACTGCTGAATACTTGTGCAGGTTTTATATTCTGTTGAGGAAAAGTGTCAATTTTGTGTAAACTAAATTATGCATGTTAAGTTTTGGAACCATTTATTTTTTCTTTGAATGATACAATGCTCACATTAAATATAGATTGACCCTGGGAGGAAGTAGTATGAGCCAGTAATTTTTCTGTGTTGTGGGAACTCGAAGACCTGGGTCTGTTTCCAATTCTGCCACTTAATTGTTATATCACCTTGAGCAAAGTCCCTCTAACAAAGTCAAATTTAAGTGCTTCAAGTTATACATCCAGCTTCATAGTCAAGAATGTAAGCATGCAGATATTTATGAATGAGGGAGTTAAATCATGCAGAGAGACAGGCTATTTATTTTTATTTCTTAATAGGAATTTTGGTAGAGAATGTCAGGCTTATCAAATTTTAAAAGCTGTAACTGAATTTTTTTATGCCATCTGCAAAGGGAATAAGTTAAATTCTTACCAAACGAGAAGGGGTTGTGGTAAAACAGGGGGCAATGAAAGGTGTTCATGATATGTTTTCAAATCTTCAGAGAACAGCTATGACATATAGGAAAAATTCACTTTTATGGTTACTACATATTAACATCGCAATGGTGCACTCTTTGTGAAGCATTTCTTACCGTAGCAGGACAAAGCAGTTCCCAGTAAACTAGAAATGTGAAGTTATCAGGAGACAAGAACCTGCATGAGACTTTGCTTTGGAAGGTGGCTCAGAAACAAGAGAGAATATGGATGGAGCTGTCGTGGGTAGGGCCTGGAGGAAAGCAAATATCAAGAGTACTACTGGGGCAGAAGAAAGGCTCGGTAGAAGATCTACATGTATTTAATGCCTATAAAAGCACTTACCCCTCTCACAAGCACAAGTTCTAAAAACTCTCACACCACAAGTTCTCTTTTCTCTTTCCTGTTCCAGCAAAGTAATGGGCACAACCACTCTATTAATCTGGATCTTTCAAGAGCAAAATTTCTGGACTAAATGGAAAATTCCAAATCCCTTGTTACAGAGGAAAAGGGAATCTGTGGAAGGATGTCCCAACAGCCAGGGCAACCTGGTGTTCTCCTGCCTCTTGTGTATCACAGAGAGGATACAGCCCTGAAGCATCTTGATACAGAGGAACATGGAGTTACGGATTACAGGCAACTATTGGAATATGGTTCTAATTTGAAAAATCCCTTTCATTTGACTAGGCTGCACCAAGATAACAAAGACATGTGGTTATGCTACTATATCAGGATGAGAACAGATTGAACCTGTTAAACATATGATCGGTCCTTCTGTGAACAGAAAGTGTTGTTCTCCCAACCCCCAGTTTGATTTCTACACTCACTATGTACTGTCCTGCCCTAAACACATGTCAGCCCATGCTTGAGTGCTCATTTCAACACTGGTATTGTGTGAGCAGCTGTGCTCACATCTGTTGACAATGAAGGGATTTGAGTTGTCGAGGTGCCATACTCCTTTGCTTTCGGCCTGCCTGTAATGAGGAACACAGCCAAGATGAATTCTCTTCTAGATCACTTTGTTTGGGAACTAAACACTGCAGCACTTATGTTACTGCTGTGCTATGCCATTTGTCTGTGCCTCTATGATTACTTGCTTCCACTCCCATGAGGACATAGCCCTGAATTTACAATTCCATACTGAATGCATTGCACTCTTCTATCATAAATCTTGCAAGTCCTGGTACCAACAAGAGCAGAACTCTACTGTCCCTGATACCTGGTTAGTTGGTGTGTACCCAGTTTTCTTTCTCTTTTTGTTTACTTTGCCTTTTCTCTCTGCATTTGTTTCCTTCTGCTGTCAATGCCCTGAAGGCCAGACAAATAGTCCAGGTCTGGATACAAATCCAGAAGGACTTCTGTTTGCAATCAGCAGAAGAGAAATTCATTGTTTCAGGGCCAGTAGTATTTAAATCATTGAAGTTATGGATTTCACACTTTATATAGTATCTGTTCAGCTCCTGTCTTATTCTTCTGCAGCAAAGGGGCCTAAATCCTGGTTGTGGGAAGCTGTCACTCCATCTGAATCAAACTCTACATTTGTGAGTCATGTCAAATGCAGGCAAAACACTAAAGGAATTTGAAACTTAGCCATCTTGAAACAAAACCATTGCTTCAGTGTATAAAAATTTATATGTCTTTCACAAAGTAAGATAAAGATTGGGTTTACATACCAACTTCTGAAATTGAACTGAATTTCCAATCTATTAAACCATATTCATCTTCAGAGTGGATATCAAGGAGATGATGCAAGGACCAAATGTGTTGACAGTTCAAAATTTCACTTTCTTGCATGACAATATACAAAACATTTAATCCAACTCCATGAAATTTTACAGTGGGCATCTGTTTGAATGTACAGCTCACTATCAAGTATAACAAATTCAAGTTCTTAAAAAATATTCAAGTGCCATCCAAGGCAAAATGCAAATTGTCAGAGTTACCTTTATTTTGTGGGTTTAGAATGGATCTTGTATTCATTCCTCTCCCTGCCATCTCCTCCACCATAAACACAAACACACACCTGTTTCCTGCCCTGGATATAATTCAAGAATATAAGAGTAGGAATAATAACTCATATTCTCCTCGTAACAGAGTTAAACCAAACAATTTATAGATTGCTTATTGTGCTGCTTTATTCATAAGTGGGTGTGGCGTGACTTACAAAAGGACGTGCTCAACCAATGCTAAGTCAAGGTGAATCACAGATATGATTTTGAAAGTGATGGGATTGTGGTCATTTGTGTCTCCTGATGCAATTCATTTCCTAGTTTGGGACACACCATGCTGTATGTGTCAGGAAACTGAGCTGGATAATATGTTTGCCAAGGAGCAAGACCTGTTTTCCTAAGCAGGTTGGTCCCTTGCATTCACACCAATTTGCGGGTATTAGATAAATAATTATTTTTATACACATTTATCTATTCCTCATAGATACTTACCTCTCATATCTATGCATATTGTCTGAATCTAGGCCACAAACTGATAACAACCTTAAGTTCACTGTACTTTAAATGTGGTTCTGTAGTCGTTCTGTGCTTGACTTCTTTCTTCCAGCAATGGGATCCTCATGTATGACTGGGTTCTCACAGACAGTAAAACTAATTAATGAAATATTATCATCTAGCAGGCACATTGTTTTTTCATTGTTTTATCATTTTGAAGAGACATCCTACACCCTTTCAAGGTAATGGGGCCTGGAACCATCTCCATGATCTGGGTCAGCACAGCACATATTGTCATGGGGTCTGGCTTTTCCCAGGTGGTTTCATAACACAAAAGAATGAGTGTCGATAAAATGGTAGCACTGAAAAATTCCAACTGCCAGTGATCAGAGCTGAAATTAACTCCAAAGCTCACTGTCAAAGAAAAGCCTGGAGTTACAAAGTATAAATGAATAGGAGAGAATCAAGTTCTTAATTTGGAATGCATGAACAATGAAAATTTGATTAAATGAAAGCTCTTGCTACTAGGTTTTGGCTTTAAAATAATTGCCTCAGAGGGTTAGGGCACACAGGGTAGCTCATAATTAGTATATTAGAAAAAATAATGCAAATAAATAAACAACTTTTTCAAAGACAAAAACCCCAGTGTTACATAACTGAGACTAAGAAATGACTGCTGGTTGGAAAGGTCTTTGAAAAATTCCATATTCATTATCCTTGACACAAAGAGAATTAAAATAAGGCAGAAAGAAGAGCCTCAAGAAGACTTCAGTGCAGACAGCACAGACTCAATTTCCATCTAAAGTAATGGTGTGAGCGATCTCACACCATTAGTCCCAGCTCCAATAAGTTCATTGTGCCCATAATACTGCCTAAAATCTGCACACACAAAAGGAGAAACAAAAGTTTCTCTCTGTGCTCCATCTCATTTAGATAATGGAGTTCAGTATGATGGGAATTTTTGTGTCATGGATGAGCACTCTAAGTGATAGAGAAATGAAAGTTGTCAGCAGCCAAAGGCATATGTTGGACTGACACAGCATTACCAGAGATACTTACAGAATGTAACATCCTACTTCTAGGACATATAGGTCCTGAAGGTATAGGCTGACAGGAAAAACAAAACGTAACTTCATTTGTGCATATGCTGCTTTAAGTCATCTACAGAGGCTAGAGGAACACCTATTTAAGGAAGATTTAAAGAGAAAAAAAACCCCAGACTATCAACACACTGTCTCATGTAAGTTTTAGCTGGTTCTGTTCTGCTTAAACCAAATCACAGCCTATATAAACAGAGTAAGGTATATAAACATCCTATATGTAGCACATTCAGTTGAATAAACAGTTTGCATACTAATGTAAACGGCTTAGGTGTTTTAATGTGCTGGTGCTATAGCAGGTTCTTAGATACAGATTTTAGAACTCAAAAGGAAATGTGCATATTCAAGTTTTTCAATCAAAAATAAATATACTCAGGGACTGCAACTATTTTCTCCCTTGATCTTTCAAATTCTTTTCTCAGTGCCATCAGCCAATTCCATAAAGTTATGCTTGATTTGTAACAGCTTTCTAACCTTTCTTTCATGAAGAAGTGTCTGTAAATAGTGGTAGTGTGGGTTCACACATATCCCCCCATATTTCACACCTCCCCTCCCAATTCATGAGCTGAAGCATGAATAATTAAGGTTTATGACAGAGGCAATATCACTGCCTTCTTTCTAAAAAAATTAAACAAAATAAAGAAAAATTTCTCATGAGATATTTGCAATTTGTCTAAAATGGAAGAAGAAATTTGGTAGAAAATTGAATTTGGTAATTGATTCTATGATCTTGCATATCAGCTGAGGCTATGTGGACAAAAATTTCATCACTGACTGCCTTTAAACTCAGATATTTAAACCTTGCTCTATGACTGGCTACATTAAATACATTCTCTTCTTTACACGCAATAAGAAGGGACTCCTAGAAGAGGCCTCCTAAAGTCTGTCATCAGCTAAATTAAGAAATCAAAATTGATTCCTAGGAGTCATGTTACAAAAGTTATGGGTTCTTTTAAGAAATTCAGCATACAAAATACAGCTGAGCCCATAGGCACAAACAACAGGATATTTTAAAAAGCCCGGAGCAGGGGTAAGCCATGATGCTGCAGCATTTATTTCTCTCTTAATTACAGGTGTTGATGTCTGTGCCATCTGGCCTGTCTCATGACAAAATCTCACCAGCCAAAGAGTGCAGAAATAAATAGACAATTAGTTAAAATGCATTGACTGCATGCACTGCTGAGTAAGCAATTGTTGTCAACTAAAGCTGAGTTTCCTCAGCACAGATCCTGGTGCAGTTTCTTCAATTGCTCTATTAACATGTAGGACCAGAATTTCCATTCTAGAACTGGGAACAAAATGAGGCATTCAAGAGGACATCATCAAGAAAAGTTCAAGGCCAGACTAACAGGAAGATTGTCACTCTTTCAAGCTCAGATAAGCTTTACAGCTGGTTTAGGCAGTTAATGTATAGTTATTTATTTTCAGCTCAGATACCCATACACTGCAGTACATCTGCAGTTTTATGACTGCTTTGTACCTCATACTGGGGTAGAAAACTAATGTGGTAAACACTGTGTTCTAGATTCACACTGCCAAGTTTTAGGGTCCAGACTGTGATGCCTCTGATAATAATTTAGTTCCTTTCTCTCTCCCCAGAGTAGATGGCCTGGTGACCAGGTGCCTTGAGATAGGGATTCAGCTCAAATATAAGGCAAATTGCCTCTAGAAGTAAATGCCTGTGAACACGGAACACCAAATCCCAGCTGAATGTCAAAAGCTTGTAGGGTGGATTCAGACAACATGCTTGTGCAGCTGATGCTGTCTGCACCCACAGGTAGCTCATTGAAAACAGGAGGGAAAGAAGGTATGGCTCATGAATCATAGAATCACTGAGGCTGGAAAAGATCTCTAAGATCATTGAGTCTAACCATTAACCCGCCACCACCGTGTTGACCACTAAGCCATAGTCCCAAGTGCCACATCCACATGCCTTTTGAACACTTCCGGGGATGGTGATTCTACCTCTAACCTGTACAGTCTGTTCCAGTGCCTGACACCCCCAATTCCAGTAAAGAAATCCTCCTTAATATGTAATCCAAACCACCCCTGAAACAATAACAGAGGCCATTTCCTCTGGTCCTACAGGTAGAATTGGTGGGCATCACATTATGAAATATGTGCTGACGGAAACCCCATCTGCAACTCTACTGCACCAAGAAGCAAAGCTGGCTCATCAGGAAGTTAGTATAACCAGAATATTTTAGATGTGATTCTTATCCCCTCCGAGCTGTATACTGAAACTATAGAAAAGCAGGGATTTTTTTAGAAATCTGTCCTGATTCCTAAGTAAAAAGATAATGCTGGCAACTTAGGGGCACCTGAAGTGAGACTGACAGTACTCAGGTCACTCCTTTGAGCTCCAGTTACTGGTTTCATCAGGACTTTGCTGGTTCATCTTTTCCCTTGCTGTGATAAAGGACATCATCTGTTTTCAGATATGTTCATGAAACTTCCATTGACATCATTGGGAGTTGTACATGAAGAGCTGACACCAGGATTTGGGCTTAAAAAGTTTATGGTGCCCTGAGGAGTTGTTTTTATGTATTTTGCTTGGTTTCATCTGTGAATATCCTGGGATACAGCTGCTCAACCAAACAACAAACATACTTTGGGAACTCAAACTGTTCATGAAACATTATCTAGTACAAATAAAGGTGTCCTCAGGGCATGAAGTAAATATATGGAATTTATGCAATATTCATGCATTTGCTTTACATTACTAATGTTTTTCTTGTGAATTCAGTGAATTACTCCATCATGGAATTTATTCATGAAAATATTACAGCAGAAAGGAAACACAGAATGAGGAGGGAGGAAAATATAAGGAAATAGATAAGAATATTGATAAACTGTAAAATAAAAAATTCTAAAAATCATCTCTAGAGTTCAGAAAAATTTGCGTATCTCTCCTTATATTTTGATTGAAGAAGGATTGATTAAACTTACAATATGCCAGAGAATACCATGAACATGATATAATTTTCCTTTTAAGTGGAGCAATCTGTTTTATGGTAAATGATTGCAAAAAAATACATTAGATAGCTATTTAGTCCCAATAATAGATTAGAAGCTGCATCTTATAACCAAAGCACTATCACTCCAGAGTAGAGCTGTGTTGCAGTGGCAGTCACAGATGAGAAATGTGACACTGAAAGCCCCTTTGTGGGGACACTGCTCCCTCAGCTGCTGCAGAGCTGGGAGCCACCAAGCCATTTTCTTCCTTTCTTCTCTGGAATCATTAGGAGTGTTAAGTCCCACTCATTGTTGCATTTACCTAAGAAGAAAGACCGTCCATTTCATCTCCCCTTGGTACAGGGGAACAAGGAAAAGGAAACATCAAAATTTGACATTCCTTAAAAGGTTCATAACTCTTATTGCCTAAATCCATCTCCAAGAGAATTAAAGATAGTTTCTGCATTAAGTTCTGATTCTGGAAGTTAGAAATCTGAGTTGATCCCAAATCTTATTATTTCTTGGAGAGTTTTGCAGGAGAATAAAAATTTCCTATGGTCAGCTATCACAAGATTCAAAAGCAAAATGCGTATTTCAGAGGCTTTCTGAGCCAGCCATATGCCACATCATGATGTACACTTGTCATCATATAGAAAAGATTTTAGATTAGAAATTAATATGTTTGTAGTTATTAGAACAGGAATAAAACTATTAAGAAACTATGGCTGGACTGTAAAACCAGCAGGTAGAAGAGACTTTTACTACAAACAAAGTCTATTTTTAATTGATTTGTCACTGGAATGAGCTGGTGAAGGAAGACATCTGCATGTCTGAATTCTTCCAGCCAGAGCCTTTGATCCATATTAGTGTCTTCTAGTTGATGCTTTAGTGGAACACATACTTTAATTAAATACAAGATGCTGGCTATGTGGAGAAGCGTCAGGGTGGAAATCTAACATTTTGAGGTGCATTAAGGCTTTCAATTGATTAAATAGCCCAAAGATTTTGTGGGACTTTTGTTTTTGTGTTGTTGGTTTTGTTTTCTTGTCAGTTTGGGTTTTTTTTCTCTACGGAAAATAAGGTTCGTCCTTGTAAAAACTACTGGGTAGAGTGTGTTGAGGGGATTTTCTTTTCCTTTGGTGTGCAAATGTAGGTCATGAAGTATCACATCCTGAAGTGTAGATAAGTTATCTCTGGGTTATCTGTAATGTCATGATTGTGACTGTACAGACAAGGTTATGAAAAATCAGCAGAAATTATGATATTAATAGCTTTGCTTTTTCTGTTCATGCAGTATTGTTTGGAATAGCTATGTCTGCTGAAAAATATTTCTTACACATGAGTTTTTTTCTAGCAACACTGTTCATAGCCTGCAGACAAATGTAGGGCAAAAGAATGGGCTACAACAAAAAAGGAGAGTTGTTAAAATCTCATCATGAGGTTCTTCCTGATGAAGGAATGATAGCTGAAGCTAAACTGACCACTGTAAGCCTTCTCAATAATACAAGCCCCTGCTCTAAGAATTTGTGCAGCAAAGTAATTTGTCTTAGAGCTACAGTATCTTTATGAACTGTACTGGGGGGTTTTTTATTGAAGGATCTGATCTGACAAAAAAAATCTACCACGACTTCAACTCTCCAAACTTAGTTACCCATACCATTAAGAAACAAAATAAAGAAGCTTTTGTTTATTTATTTATTTATTTTATTTATCTGCCTTTATATTATATTTCACCATGGCTTTGTCTGGGCCACAGGGGTTCCTGCTATCATTATAGATAGTGGTCAAAATATTTGTTAGTCATTCAGTTTAAACCCCTGGTAAAAGCTTTCTCCAGTGTCTCCCTGTGCACTAATGTTATTGTAGGCACCAAGATGGGGGAACTGGAGCTTCTCTGGACCCACTGAGCACATAGGTCTGGAGTGCCCAGGGGTGGCACAAGAGGAGGCAGAAGAGGGAGAAGAGCATGATGAGCTCAGAGCCACAAGTGAAACTGAAGAAGGCAGGGACATCCCAGCAAAGTGACAGAGCTGCATGAATAGGAAATGGAAAAACAAGAGAGGCTGGCGATCAATTAATTGTACATATTATGATTCATATACAAATGTCTGGAAAAGTTACTCTGAAATGGATGATGACTGTGTTGCAAAGAAATCAAAAATGGAACAGAATACACAGACAAATATATAAGTAAAATGCTGTATACTGTCAATCTCTTTCCTCTACTCTGTATTGCTGAAAGACCTGTTGCCATTATAGCACTCAGACATACATACTCCTCCCTCTGCATCTGCTTTTGAAAATGCTTGATTCTCAGTTCCCATATTCCTGACACGTTCACACCCTGGAGGAATCAGTAGATTGCACAGGGTGTAAAAGTCATCCCAGACTCCTGCCTTCAACCTCTTAAATATTAGATGAAGAGTGTGGGTACACCCTGATGCTTATCACAGTATCACCCAGTGTGGTTTAAGACCTGGTTGATTCTGTTATGTTAAGAGGGAAGGAATAAAAGAGATTGTAACCATACGTGTTTGAATATAATGTATATGTTCATGATTAGAGGCAGACAAAGTTATTATACAGCTTATATCTTTCAGTAAATAAGGCTATTAACATTTCTTTGTTTTTCGTACACAGGTCAATTAAAGTGTATTCCTCCTACAGAGAATGATATAATACGATTTCAGTGTTAATTCATTCTCATCCTCCCTCATCATAAACCTTTCTTACACAACCAAATTCACTCCAGGCTGTTCAGCCCTGCATGCATATCTTGAATTTCATTACAATTTTCAGTACAGACCTCATCTGAGCTGTGAAAGAAAATTTCCAATAAAAAGTTCAGTACATTCAGGGTTACAAAAATTCCATCTTACAATTATACCAACAGGCCATTCTGAGAGAATATTTGTTTTATTTTCATATGAAACACTTATCAAACTCAAAGGAGGAGAAGCTCAAACTGGGTCTCAGTTGTGACTGGATAAAAAGATAAAGAAATACTTTATTTTATGAAGGGTTTTGCATACATGAACGGAACTCTCCATTCTTCACAGTTCCAGGTGGAAAGCTAATCTTTGCATGTTGCACTATAATTCTCACTTCCCTTAACTATGATGTACAACCTCAACTGATTAAGAAGCCTTAATCAACCCTAAACAAATCAATGGTTTCAGTGAAAGTGGTGGCTGTTTAACATTTCCCCAGAGATGATCAGCAGCATTTAAAACAGACTGCTATGTTACTACACATCCCACAGTGTAATAGAGGAAACTTGCCCTTCATGATTTAATACTTGTAAGATTCAATGAGCTTACTCTAAAATGCCTGCTTCACACAGAGAATGTTTTTTTTTTAATTTAAAATATTTAATATTTTAATGGATAAAAGCTTTTTTGTATTAAGTAGGTGGTTTTATATACAACACAATACTATTTTTATCATCTTAATGCAATGAAGATTAAAAGAAGTAGTGATGAAACAAATAATTATAAAAAATATTTCTAGGGAGTGCTAAATTCCCAGAGCACTAGGCACAAAGTGCAATGATTGGTGCAATATAAAAGGGTAAACTAGAGGGCAGACTGCTCTGTTTTTCACCGCTACATTACTTTTCGTGCCCACAGCCCATTATGTTGTACTGGCCAAAAAAAAGAAAGGGAAACAAACCAAGGAGCTGTCCAGTCACCAGAGCCACCATAACCTCAAAAAAAGGGTTGTCCTGAGCTAGAGGCACAACCCTCTGGAGATAGTTACTTTATCACTTCATAAATATGCACTTTGATTACAATATCTATTTACTGCTTCAATCAGTATGATGATAGATTTATTGTTCCAGGGCTAAATATATTTTTTGGCTTGAGGAAATAGAAGTGATTATGTTTCATTCAGAAGACCATTTGGACCACTTTCCTAGACCGTGTTACATTTTGGTCATAGAAAAGACAGAATCAAAATAGCTAGAAATAAACAGCAAAACAGTGCATTGGATTTTTAGTTGTGTCCACTCATCACATCTTTCTCTTTCTGCACTACTACCACCAAAAATGCTTCTGCAATAGCCATGTCAGCAGTTTGGATTTATGCTGTCTCTGAGGTCTCATTTGGACTGTGCCTGTCAGCAGCCCTTGCTGTCTCTGGGTTTCTGCCTGCCTTTCTCCTGCAGAAGGTCTCTGGGTCGGTGGTGGTGTCTCCCTGTGATGAGAGTCAAAGTGGTGGCCCTTTGTCGGAGAAGTTCACAGCCTATCTCTTGGTAAAATTTCAATTATCTTTAGGGGTATGTTTGTTGGGAGACTATCCCAAAGAGTCTCAGGCAGCTCAAGGATAGGAGTTTTAGACCTCCAAAGTTTGACAAGTATCAGAACTTCAATAACCTCTGCAGCTGATGTCCAGGGGTGGAAAACAGGAGTTTCTGTGTTCACCTGTTTCTGGTATAACCACCAGAGGAGTGCAGATTACCCAAGGTAAGCCTTTGAGTCAGCCCAGTGACTCAGGGCATCCAGGTCCTGCAGGTCTTGCAAGCTCTTGAAATACCCGGTTTGCCCGAGTTGGCAGGATCCTTTCTCTCTTGGAGGATCCCTGGTCACCCCGGCTGTCAGAGGGACGCAGCAGCCCTACCATGCCAGTCACCTCAATTACTCACCTCAGCCTCCTGTGGGTTGCAGGAAAGTGCAGCAGAAATACCATGGCACTGATGGAACCTGTTTTGAAAATGTTGTGTACAAAGACATTCTTCACAGCCCATATGTTTTGAATTATCTCTGTATTGCTAAAAATATGATCCTTCAATGAATGTATATATATAATTGGAGCAGTTATTCACAATTTTTAAAACTAAACCTAAAAGTCATCAAAATTGCTTTCCTAGAAAAAAATTAAATCCAATAAATTCAATTGACCCTTTAATTACCAGGTCAGCAAGTACTTGGCATTGGAATACAGTTTTATTCCAAATAGCTATGTCTATCTAATCTTTCCATTTGGATTTAATGAAGGAAGTAGCCTGCGACTTGTCATACTTGTAGGCGGTATTGCTATAGTTCTATGAAATGTAAATTTTTTCAAAAGAAACCAGTTCCCAGAAGTAGACAGCATGATAATTGATAAAGTTGGAAATACAGATTTTGTTTACAGATGATATGGAAAAGCAGTGCAATCAATAAATAGCACTGACAATAATTTCAATAGGAATAATAATAACCTCTATGGCAATTAGTTCTAGAGTCAACAGATTCAAAAAAATAATAGCCTCTTTAGGTGTCTCAATAAATTATTAGTTTTTATGAATGATATTTCCAGTGTCGAGAAGAATTCTATATTGTTATTCCTTTATGCAATTTTAGTAAACCCTGTTTGAAAGCCAGGTTGCAATTTTGACCTTTTCTACCTGTGATATTTTTCTGTTTCTGAGCTGCCCTTTCATATAACTTTTGTTTTTCTTGCTGTCCTGTACACTTTGTCTCTTAGCTAGCATTGTGAAATACAATTTATTGGATAACATTTGGAGTATCTTTAATACAGGAATAACAGGTCTCTTGAAGTTACAAATAACATAGAGACTGCACTAAAATATCTATGAACTTTCAGTTCTCTGCATAGGCCTCCAGTGGGCTACTGTGAAATATTTCATAGCTTGAAAAGCGTGTTGCTTCACAAAATTACATGTAATATTTGCAGGTAGAAAAGAGTAATTACCTGTAGACTGTGAATTCTTTGACATCTCCCACTATTTACAAGAATACTGCTGCTATGGTATACTACATCTATTGTTGAAAAGTCATCATACATCCAAACTATGGGAAATAAGAAAAAAAGAACTCCAGCCAAAAAAAAAATTTATGACAATCATGTTCCAAGTAGAAGCTATGAAAATAAATGGGATTTTGCCATCAAATCTGAAGGAGACAATGACTGCTTCCTGCATTTTACAGTGAGTCAGAGTACTGACGTGTCCCATATAGTGTTATTGACAATTCCTTAAACTTCCTAATGTTGTTCCTGTGTAGATTTGTTTTCTGGCTCTGGTGGCTACAACTGCTTTTAAAACCATAGCAACTCTCTTGGCAGTCTTCACACCTTTTCATCATTTTCCTTATTAACTCTAATATAATTTCACAAAGAAGACAAACAGCAGAGAGAAGGACAAAAGGAGAACTGAATCCCCTGATCCTGTGTTTTCAAAGGTACCTCATGTTAACTCTCTTCTGGAATACATGATATTTCATTCTTTTAGCTTAACAGTCAAAAGGAAAAGTGTCAAAACCACAAAATAACATCCTGTTCTTTCTCTAGACCTTTGTAAACAGTTTGAGAAAATACCAAATTATGCATCTTAGTTTATTTATTGCTTGGATCACAAGCTATCAAAATATTACATGTTTCAAAAGTTTATTGAGCTGTGGAGAGTGTGAAACTGCTACCAGTCACATTCTGAATTCTTCTTATGAAACCAGATAATATCAACAACAACAAATGATTAAGCAAAACTGAGAATTTCACCCAGGGCAAAATGTCTCCACAAGTTCCCAAAAGAACAAAGATTTTTGTCGTGGGCAACAACTCAGTCATTTTACCAGACAATGCAATTATTCTGTGGCAAAATCTGATAGGGCATTGCTCTGGAATGGAGAAAAGCTGGTTTTCTTTGGTGCTTAAAAAAACAAATATGTAAATTAACTAACCATGGGATTTTTTTATTCTGTGTCTTTTTTGTTCTATGAGGCTGTGTAGCAAAAAGTACTTTGAAACAAATCCCTTTTATAAGAAATACAGTAGTAGATCATCATTAATTCCTATCATGATAGCAAAAATGTGACGAGCTTTGGCTGTTCTCTGTATATTGAATAAATTAAGTAATGTAAATGGTGCTATTAATGAAATAGCACCATAGTAATGTTAGGTATAAATAGATCACTTCACAGTGCTATTTAGTTGTCATTAAAAAAATCTTATTTGCATAACATATAAAAAAATTCTTTCACCATATTTTTACAGGTTGAATTATTTAGAGGCACAGAGGAGTTAGAAGGCCCTGGGAAAATCATGAAAGCCTAAAATATTTTTTCTCTCTACTGAAATACAGATTGTGTGCCAGAGAAGAGAAAGAATCTCCACAGCCTTTATTTAGTGTCCTTAAGACTAGAGATTAAGATTAATTCTAGTTCATATAAATGTTGACAATAATTGTTGACAATAAATAATTGACAGTTAGTTTTCCTCAAAAACACAAATGTGCATTGCAGTGTGCTTTACTCCACAAATGCATAAACACTAAGGAATGATGGGTACATAGAAGATTAATGGCTGCAACAGTTTCTAACCTTTCCTGGAATAAAGAAACCCTGAAATGCTTCTGACAGTTCATGTGCTTTGTGGAGTACTGCACATCTCAGCGTTGCAGCAGATGAAGCTTGACATAGAATCCACTCAGAGAGAGTCCTTAAATTTCCATCATTAGGGGACAAGTTAAAGACTTTGCTACTTTTCAGAAGAAAGAAGTTAACTCCTTCCAAGGCATTCTACTGAAAAGAGAAAGGAATATAAGAAAGTGTGCAGTCTTACATGATATTGTCAAAGGAATCTTTCTACACAGAGGCCTTAACATTATTCAGGTACTCATTATGCGCGAGGAACTCCACTGAGGTCAATAACCTAGCCCAGAGACAATACCAATAAAATTCCTGTGCTAATAATAGAGCAATTCTCTGAACCTTATGAGGTTCCTTGGCAGGGAACTGAGGAAAGTGAAGGTGTCATTGTGTCTTCTAGTCCTTCCTATACCTGGATGATATTTGGTGAAATCAGGGTTTGTGGTTTTAGGTTGAATACTGAAACCACGAGCAAGTGGTTCCTATTTACTTGCTTATACTATAAGCATACACTTGTTTATGGTCTTCACAAAATATTACTTATACATACATATTCAAATTATCTATTCATGTACAGTGTTTTTTGTATATATATATATTATATGTAGATATATATATGCATATACATATATCACCAACATATAGAGAATCTCAGTCTAGCTCCTATTAAGTCCATTGGAAATGGCATCAGACCTTGTGAAAAGAATAGCTACCTACATTTTCTTTTTAGTGGCTGCATGTACACTACAATATTCAGCTTTCAGAGATTTTAATGATGATCAACACTTAAATTAATGTATTTGTAAAGCCACTCTAGCTGTTTGATACAACACGCTGTACAAACAAGTCTGGTTAATTGTTGCTGTGAATTCAACTTTATTCTTGCTCTACTAAAAATCTGTCTTGTTCAAGCACAACAGTTGTGGATTTAATTAAATATGGTGCTTAGTGAAGCATCTGTTTAAAACATTAATAAATGGCAGCTCCTATGAGACCTCCATATGTAAAGGTTTTTCACTTCATAACCCAACCTTAAAATGTGCTTTAGAAGTTATAAACCATTAGTTCATCTTTTATTTTGGGCAGATTTTTCATGATTAAAAAGTACTTCTTCTCTAAGTCTGTGCTAATTGATTTTATTTTTTTTAAAGTAAAATTAAAAAAATCTGGGATTCAAGTCTCACTAACCAGTAGTAACACAGAGGTACTCCAAAAAGTCAGAGGGGTGTATTCCTTTTTTTTTGCTGCATTTACTGAAGTGCCAATGAATATTCCTCCCTTATTGTACTTCTATAGTTCCCAAGAATATACATTGTAGGGGACACCTCACTTCCCAGACCACATCCTAGCAGAGTTAAACTGGGAGTGCACCAGTATGAAGTTACAGTGAGGAAGAAGTGAATTTCTCTCCAGTACCTCCACACCATGGCACAAATGCAGCAGAATTACAAATGAACTTCAGGAGATTTTCATCAAGCTATGAGGTCTGTCCAAGCCCAGAGCAGTGTCCAAACCCTGCATTGTAAATCTGCTCTTGATCAGTAAAGGGAACTGGGGGGTAAAAAACCCTACAAACATAGGAACCATTGAGTGCTGCTTCATTTTAAGAGCAACCAAGTGGTGGTGCAGTCTGATGGATTTGGGATTACAGGAATTTTCTGGATTGTAGTAGCTACACACGACCACTACATGTAAAATGGAATAAAGATGACTAACCCAAAGAGATTCTCAACTCAATTGTCATAATTTGTCCCTGATTTTTTTTAGGGAGCCACTAAAAAATAAATGGATGTAAACCATATTCTGACACTGCAAGGAGTGTTCCAGACCTAATTAGAGGTAAGAAACACAGGCATTCTGGTCTTTGGAGCCCAGACAGATAATAAGTGAAGTTGTAGTTATCCAGAGCTGTTCATGTGCCCCTGATTATGATCCAAATGGGTCCCTAAAACATAATAGTAGAAATGTCTGAGTAAAAAAGAGAAAATTCTTGAGCCACCCAGGCTAAATTTAGTAGCATATTTTGGTAAAAACATTCATGCTTAGCTTCAGCCAACACAGTTCCCTTTCTACACTCACGTCCTTCCAAACATCTGGATTTCCTAGAATGTCTAGCCTTCCAAGTGTTTACTTGTAAAGGTCTTCAGGAGAAAGGCTGTCTTTATTTGTGTTCAGTATAGTATTTGTGGCTGTCTTTCAAAAATAGGAAGGGGAAAAAGATATAAGAGGTGTTCAAACTCTGCTGACTCAAAAGCCAAAAGAGTCAAAGTGATAAATGAACCTACTTTTGCTCAGCTCAGAAAGAAAAAAAAATGGATAGGCAGCTCATACTGTAGGTGAAAAGAAACCTTCTTTACAGCTTAAATAGCAAGTGACCAACCTCTTTTAAGAGATTTTTTTCTGAGTATCCAAATTCACCATGAAAATGTCATCCCACTAAATGTTATACCAAAGTGGACACCTGACCTCGATTTTCTTACAGAAAAGCTACAAATATATTTAGGTCTAGTGTCAGAAACATCCAGAGACAGCAAATTGCCTTCATTTGAACACTAGCCAATCTAGTGGCTCTAGACAAGGCTCTGCAAAATGATTTTTCCACATTTTCACTGCTGTGGAAATAATGATAATAATTTAATTATTCAAAACAGATAATAAATATAGCTATTTACTCTGAAAGTATGAAATTATGAGACTCTCTGGGCTTATTTTTCATAGTGTATTTTTTTTAATATTCATAAAATGGAGCACAAAGGATGAATTTCAGATTCCTCTTACTTATTTAATTGATAACATTCTATTTGGGGGTAAGATGGGGCTTTGAAAAAAGAAAATTTTAATTTTTTATTGCTTTGGTGTTTTTTTTTTTCTATGCATGTCTTATAGAACTAGAATAACATCAAAACAAATGCCAAAAAATACCTTGAAAATGCTTTCCATCCACTTAATACATACGGTTTTGATTGGTAGATATAAAATGGCTTTACCAAGGAATGGAATACACCAAACAGGAAAACTGAGGCAAAAGGATATTAAAATGGTTTACCTGCAGTATTCAAGAAAGTGTCAAGAAGCCTTTCGAGGTCCAGCTAAGTGCTATTCATCATTGGTTTGTTAAATGATGCTGGTATTTTGTGCAAATCAGCTATTACAACATACTCAGCCATGGAAATAACACCATTCTTTCATTTTCAGCATCAGACAAAACCAAAGACATATCTATTTTATAAGAATTTAATCTGAATTGTAACTCATTTTATATTGCTAAAATAGTCTTTCAGAAGGTCACAGAATTCATCCTAATAAGATCTGATCTCTAATTAAAAGACTTTTATAAAACACAACATACTTTCATCTGAGAAAGCAAAACCAAAAACACAGACAGCATCTTTAAGATGTTTTACAATTCTGACCTCAACAGACAAAGAACAGAAACTCAATTAGTGGTGGAAATCTTTGATTCCATTTTGGCATTTATGCTCTGGGAAGAAGGGAAATATATATGCTTCAACTCTTTTATACATATAATCTTTCATACTCCTCTTTGTGACTAGAGTATCAGCTTGGATTTTGATTTTCACCGGGTATATCTAGGCTAATCTAGGCTTAAAATTAAATTCTCTAGAGAATTCTGGGTTGTAATGCAACTATCTAGCACCATGTCTGCATCTAGCAGGCCTTCTCTGCTACTCATAGCTACGACCACAGGAAATGTGTGAGCAGCTGCTAGTGACAGAAAAATCAGTGACCAAAGCCATCCCCAGGGACAGTGGAAGAAGGCCAGGAGGCTGCAAAAGCAGTTTGCCATGTATCTCAGACCCTCTGCTGCCACCAAGAAAAAGCTAACTGAAAATATGAGATTGTTCTGCTGTAAAACTGAGTGGGGGAAAAACCTTCATCACTTGGAAGACATGTTAGCTCTGTGGCCAGGCAGATGGTATGGCTTCTCTTCTGAAGGCAAGAACATGACGTGGCACAGGGAAAGGAGAAGTCTCAGATTGCTAAAGAAATGTAGCTTAAACCCTTGTCTTTGGACAGCAATGAAAACTGCCCACTCAGCACTCCTAAATGCCATTGTTACGTCTGGCATTTGCATCTGTAATCGATGAGATTTAGATCTTAGATCTATGAGACTTATTGAACAGGCCCTCCTTGGGCCCTTGGTACTGAGGATCAGCATTTCCCATTCCCAACCTGCACTACAAATCATCTGGTCCCTACACACACCCAAAAGGCTGAACACTCTGCTTGGACCTGTGAAATCTTATCCTTTTAATAGTAATAGGACAAAAGGGAATCATCTTAAACTGAAGGAGAAGAGGTTCAGATTAGATATTAGGAAAAAATTCTTTTTCTGTGAGGATGGTGAGGAGCAGGTTGCTCAGAGATGTTGTGGATCTCCCATCCCTGAAGTGTTCAAGGCCAGGTTGTCTGGAGCACTGAGCAACCTGGTCTAGTGAGAGATCATGGTCTTTAAGGTCCCTTTCAACCCAAGCCATTTTATGATTCAATGTGAGAAGCGTGTCTAATATTTTTTCCTGATTCAAAAGCCTCTGTAGGCAGTGAAATGTGAGCATTCAGATCTCTAAGGCCTGTTTGTTTGCTTTTCAATGATTTTCTAGAAGACCATTAAGGATCTAAGGTGTAATTATAGACTACTTCTGTTTTTAATTGAAGAAACACAATGTTAAAACCTTCCCAAAGTAATCTTTTTTTTTCCTATGTGAAACAAATGGAAAAGTCTGTAATTTAAGCCACAATTAAATATATACTTTTTCCTCACATATAATTACATTCACAGCATGGAATACTGCTTTCACTTATCCATAAAGTTTCAGAAAAAGTAGAGTGCACAAGATCTGCTAAAAATACTCTAGAAGAAATAATTTTTAGATCTTCCTAAATAAACCTCAAAAGGAACACTGCTGAAACCATTTATCACTTTTGTAGGTAACTTCAAATTTGACTGTTAAACTAAAATAAAGAAAATATTCTTTAATAATTGTCATAGAGCAAAAAGGTTCACAGAACTGATTGGAAGGGGCATTTTGGTTCATGCCCGTCTATTACTGAAAATTTTCTGTGTGATTTTCAGTGGAAATAGGAACAGCTACTCTGTCACAGGAATTGCATTTGTACAGAAAACTGCCAGGACTGATCTAATAGTGATAAAAACAAATATTGGTGTGAATTTATGGACTGAATTCACAACACAATCTCACAGCCTTTTATCCAAGACGTAGTTTTATAATTCAGAGGAGACCAAACCCAGTGACTAAATAAATATAAAATGCACTTTATTTTACAGGTCACAACTAAAGTATGTTGGCAGATACGGTCAGTGATGCACCAACCAACTTTGTCTAAGCACTCATACATGATTTGGGAATTAAACAGAAAGCAGCTTGCTTTTCAGTTAGAAACTTCAGGAGATCCTGTCATGGTCATTTGTACACACCTCAGTAGAAAACTGTATGTCTGGTGAATTCAGTGTTTTCCCTAGTATTGTTTCATTGGAAGTTTTAATGAAACAATTAATCTTTTTGGAGATTACAGTCCACTTTCTGGTATTTTCAGAAGTACTAGCAGTGAGGCATAATTTGGAAAGCAAAATGAATTCTCTACCCGACTGGCCTCATGCCCTACCTTCATTAGAGCACTGGGACCATTTTGCTTCCTAGAGCTGCAGTTTGAGAACTGTGCGTATCTTGTTACCCTGTTACCATCTGGAACACCCTGTGTGCAGCAGAGGTTAGAGGCGATGAGTTATGGTGGGAGGTGGAACACAGACCCAAACAAGAGAGACAAAATTAAGTTTTAAGCCAGAGTATCCCTTTTCCACCACCTAACTCAATATTTTATTTCTTTAATCCATATGCAGCCTCTGTCATTCAGGAGGTAGAACAATGAACCATTGGTGAAAGGGATGGAGGCCTTTGGGAAAAACTACTTGAGAAAGCCAAATAATTCTCAACCATTTAGCAAGAGTAGAATTCTGGCTAAAAGAAGAGCAAAAAGTGTAAGAAAGAAAAATTTTCATTGGCACAGATACAAAGAAGACTTGAATCAAAATTTTTTTCCTGGAGATTAGGATTGGAAGAGATCACCAAACTGTAACTTCTTGCAGAAGAATAGCCATAGAAATACATCCAATTATGAAATTAATCTAAGTGCCTGTTTTTCTTCACTTTGTGCAGTAAAATCAATGGTGTTTCATGTTTATTTATGTTCAAGAAGGTCAAAGCTATAGAAGTTATCTACAGTAAATATTGCATCCACACAGACATGATCACTGGATTCCATAAATTAGTTATGACTGTGATAACTGTCATCATTTACTCCTGCTCAGATTTATACGTGCACACACTCCTTTTACTGGAAATGCAGCTTTGATCATGTGGGCAAAAATCCCCAGACATAGTGAAAGAACAGAGGGAAACAGGGAAAAGATGAGGCTTTTTCTGTGGTCTTTCCCTCTTTAAGTGACTTCCTATGTGACTGGCAAATATTCCTTCACCAGGACAAAACTGAGTAATCACCTTGAAACCCCTTTGCAAGAGGATACCACCAATGCCATAACAGTTCTGGAAAACACTATCCAAGAGGAGGTCACTGTGGCAGGGGGCTCCATGCATTTGCCAAGTGGGGCTCCTGCCATGAGAAAGAACCAAGATTTATAGGTCAGACAGGAAACATTACACCAAAGGCTTGGTAAGTCAGACAGACATATTTTTGCATTGTTTGGGGCTATCAAAATATTATTCACATCATAGCTGAAATGCAGGAGATTTGATACTGAATATTTTTGACATTTATTTTGGATCATGGTAGTGAGCTTACCTCAGCCAAGCCCCCAGCAGCTAAGCCCCCAGCCAATTGCCTTCTCTCCTGGCAGGATGGGGGAGAGAATCATAAGGGCAGAAGAGAAAAACTTGCAGTTTGAGATAAAGACACTTTAGGAAGTAAAGAAAAAAGGAAAAAGCCTAACAAGTGATGCAAAGATAATCACTGTCCACCTCCCATCAGCAGAACAAGACCCAGTGAGTCTCAGAGAAACAGCTTCTTTGGAAAATGTTTCTCAGTTTTATTGCTGAACATGACCTTGTATAATGGAGAATATCTCTGAGGTCAATTTGGATCAGTAGTTGCAGCTGTGCCCCCTCTCAATCTCCTGTTTACTCCCAGCCTACTGGCTGGCGAAAACCTTGATTCAGTGCAAGCATTGTTCAGCAGTAGCTAAAACATTTCTGTGTTATCATCAACACAGTTTTGGTCACAAATATAAAACACAACACTATAAAGGCTGCTGTGAAGAAAATTACCTCCATCCTAACCACACTCAGTGCAATCACAAAAGATAAGAACTCTACCAAAATTCCTATTTTGCCACAGAACATCGAGCATCACACTTAAGTGCACCATCACACAGAGACCTTCAGATGCTGACAAGCTTTTCCAGAATCATAGTTGCCTGTAACAAAATAGCTTCTTACTTTTTAAAACTTACTTTACTGTAGAATAAATGGTATTCAAGTACTTGTTTCTTGTTCAGAGAAAGAGAGCTGAAGGCTGATAAGTTGATTCAATATATAAAGATATTCATGATCACCTCATCTGTGTGTTTGTTGAACAAATGAAAACTGTGGAAAATCAGCAAATAACTTCACATGCAGTTATGCATGGCTGAAGCAGTTAACACAAAACTTCACAGCTAATAGATTGTGTCTGATAAGCAAATGAACTTCTCATGGTTGAGAAACCCTCCTCTATGATGGTCTTCCATTAAAAGCAGCTGAAACAGAAATTACTTTCTTTTAGGAAGGAACTCTTTCTTATTTGACATCACTTGCATGTCTGTCTACGTATATGACCCCTACTACCGAGCACAGAGATGTCTATGGTTACCAGATATTCTCAACACAGGTAGTGTTAGAGCACTTCTGTATTCATGACAAAAGTGGAGAAGTGAGGCACAAGTTGAAGGAGTTAGAATCACAAAAAGATCGGTTTCTGTCCTACACTAATACGTTCCTTTCACTTTTCTTACAGTGACCTGTGCCTCTGTCAGCAGACAGGCTCAGCAGAGTAAGAGAACTGGCTGACTGAACTATTTCTAAGAAACCTGTATGACATCTAGTACTGTCAAAACCTGAAAGTTCTTTTCTGCTTAGAGTTATGTCAATGCCAGGGCCTTTGTTGGGAAAGTTCTGGCGTTCAGAGAATACACCAGGCATCTAAAATTGTGGTCTTCTGAGTAAGCACAAAATGTAACTCATAAAACCTCCTTTTTAGGTGTACCTAAAGTGACTAAGGATTTAATTTAGGATACCTGAGGCCAAATGTCCTCATCATCTATCCCTGCACTGGGACCACTTTCCTGAAGACTGTAACGGCTCCAAAGTTGGGGACCCAGGGGTAATGGGAAGGAGAGTGTTGCTAAGTACTCCTCCAAAGTAAAATTTCCCAAAATCTTGTTGCTATTAGAAAACCACTGCCATGGCAGAAGAATCCATCATCTGACAGAGATGGGATGACAGAGAACATACCCTTGAGAAATTATGAAATATTTGTTGTGTTCACACTAGGTGCTGACCTCTGCCACTAGCAGCAGATTACCTTAAGAATGACCTTAACTGCCCTAAAATCTGTACCTGAATGAGGACATAACCAAGAAGAAATTTTGTTCCTCCTTGTGAGTGAACAGATCTAGTATTTGTCCTATCCCAGCTGCCAAACATGGCACTGCAAGTTCCTATTCCAATTCTATCATCTCTGTTACTCTGCACACCTTCCCTCCAAGATGTTTCCTGAACTAGTCCAGGATCCTTCTGTGGGATCTCTTGCAAGAGCATCCAAGGAACTGGAGGAAAGTGCTCGTGGGCTCCTTTCCTAATCACTTCATCTGAGTAGGTGGAACACAGGTTTTGTGCAGGATGTCAAGGCTGGTTGCAAAGGGGAAAACAGAGAGAGAGCCCGTTCCTTGGATCAAGCTCATCCTTGAAGCTGCACCCTCACACCCTCATCCCTTGCTGATGTAATACCGCAAGCTTAGAGTGAGACAGCTTCTCCATGGTTTGTTAGCAAAAAAATGTGCAAAGGGAGAGCTATGATCAAGAACATCCACCCCACCCTCCCACGAAAAACCCCCAGTGCCTCTGAAGCAACCATCCTGTTGCTAAAGAGCACACCGACCATTTTAAGTGGTCGTCTTCTCGGGGAGGAGGGCGTGGCTGGACCTATGTGCCTGGAAGCTGCTGTGCTCTTAGGAGATGCCAGGGACTGCTGGTGACACAGGGGTCACAAGACCTGTGATTACAGATCTGAAGGGTGTGAACTCACTCTCTCATTTCTCTCCTATCTTTCCTTGTGGCCAGGAAGCCCCTATCAGCACACAGACCTCCCTCTGGTTTGATGGAGGCTGGCATCCATGGCACTGAGATATGTAAATAGGCATCTGGAGCAGAAACTCAAGAGAAAACAAGCAGTGGGAAACTGCTTCAGGCTGAATCATGAGCTTGAGTGGAACAGCTGAGAGGGGAGAAGGAATTGTTTGATAATGGCCACCCCTGGGAGCGAAAGCCATGGGAAGGTAAAGGCTCTGTGAGAAAGACAGTGGGACTTCTTTCTCATTTATTACTGTTGAATTGTTTTATTTCTGGGGCAGAATGACCTCTGCTGTTGTACAGACTGCACTCAGGCAGAAGAAGGGAACCTAGGCTCCCGTGAGAATTTCCTAAATAAACACTGTAATTACTTGGGGGAATAAAGGAAGCAAAATCCTACTTTTACATTCATTAAACAGTGGTCAGGGAGATTTTGAAGTTGTTACAGAGAGACCTTTTTTAAAAACAGCAACTCAGCGCTCAGGATCATGGCCTGTTATCAATGTTCCTGTGATGTGCATGTTCTGCCCTGTGCCCAGGAACTCTGCATTTGATGGCTACAATCATCTCACTATTAATTCTTGGTAATGGAATTTATAATGAGATATCACTAGTCCAAGCCCCCAGAAACCAATATTATTCTGATTTAAATTAGAATTGTCATAACACATCTACTAAACATGTTGGTATTCAGTAGTCTTCAGAAGCCTCCATTTAAAATGTAAAGCTCTGGTGAAGTGTCTATGCCAATGACACCTTTGATAGGATCAATAAAGAAGCAGAGTGTGAGGCTGTTCAAATATTTAAATCATGCCTTTATTGTTATTTACTGGGAGAATCTCAAGTTTTTGATAGGCATAGTAATTCAGTTTTGATACTCTTAAAATTACATTCAATTCCCCCAAAGCAGAAAAAGTAGTATATTAATACACTTCATATTAAACACTTCCCTTCTTTTCTTAGTTGTGTAATATGAGACCTTGTATCTAACCTTAAAATGTTTATGTAAGTAGGTACAAAAATAATAATTCAAATAATATCAAAATTCTAAATAATTATTGGTTTTAATATTTTAAAGAGGCATTTTTATAAAATAAATTAATGTCTAGTCTTTGATGACTGAATCTGCTAGCATCTGGCCAGTCTTCTTGCTTATTTTTCACCTTCTCCAATGCCTTATTTTTTGTTAATAGCTCATATGTTTGCCTTCTGCAAAACTTCGATTGAATGCAGCCCTAACACTTTCTAGGGAAAATGTTATTTTTAGTTATCAATTAGTTTTCATGCCCTACAAACTCCCCAAAACTTCCTCTTTCAAAAGCCATGCCCGGTCAGAGAATTTTGAAAAATGGAATTTTCCTTAAAATTCTTTAGGTCTTGCTATGAAAAGGTATGGAGCGCTTACCAATGCAAATGCAAAATTCTTTTAAGAGGGTCATAAATTCAGCCATAATATCAATCCTAAGTATTTTGAAAATGAAATATAGGAGAGGCATAGCAAACTAAAGGAGTGAAGAGACAATTGACAATACTATAATACCTTCTTTTTTTTTTTTTTTTTTTTTTTTTAAATCTGTATCAGGTTAAATTATTCAGGTTCAACACAAGGGGAACAGAGAGATTTCAGATCTGATATATATGTTTTATTTTAATGTGCCGGCTTTTGGGCAATAGACAGCAAGTACTCTGTCTTAAGTATTTATGAAATGGAATATCTACATCTATCTATTGTTAGTGCTCACATGATTGAGGTAGAAAAATCTGAGTTCAGGAACAAGAACAAAGTAATGAGTAATTTTCTAACGGCCATACAGGAAGCCAGCGGCAGAGTTTCTCCAGCAGGTATTCTCCTAAATACCTGCTTATTCAATCTTCCACAGTCGCTATACTGTTTTATTTCTCAAGTCTTCCCCAAAGAAGAAAAAATTAGAGAAAAGCTCAGATATAGATTAAAAATATTGGTCTACAACAGTACTCAATTCTCTTTTCTTAGCCTTTTTTTTCATATATATGCAACCAAATTATTTAAATATATCCTGAAATGTAAGGAGTCATTGCTTTCAAATTTTTTTCTTTTCAAGTTATCTTTGATGTCTGTGACTAGAATCCCAGTGCTGCTGCAGCCACGGCTTGAAGCACTTTCCCCAAGACTTGTGCTATTTCAAACATTCCCTTAATATTAAAATAAATGAAAATCAGGAGGTATCTAATTGTCCTGTTTTTGATTTTGTTAATAAAACGTGAAAGGTTAAAATGGAGCAAACCATTCCTTATAGCCATTGAAGTACCAAAGCTTCAAAGATGACTTGGAAGTGAAAGGCTAAGAAGAAGTTACAATAAAGACCAAAATTTAAAATCATTTCAGGACGTCAGTTTCCACTGCACTTAAAGGGAGTTTGGTGATGACTCAGCTCCTCATAAAATCTGGGCCAGTCTGAATAAAAGCATATGAGGATTCTGCAGCAAGGCCAATAACAAGTATGTGTTTTGTTGTAATATGCATTTTGTAAAGGGTTGATGCTTGGACAACAGCACTTGTACCAATTTTTAATGCAGCCACCAAGTCCAACATATTTAAATTCACTGAAGACAATCTGAATATTTATTTACCTCAAATTATATTCCTTGCTTATCTTGCAGGGGCAAGAATCAGTTGTTTCAGTACTCTCTGGAACACCAGTGTCCATCCTTGCCCATTTTCACTCCCAGTCACAGTCTGCAAGACTGTTTGACTGCCTCTGTTACTGCTCAGGGAAGCATCTGGTTCACTGAGGCAAGACTACTTGAAAGGGAAATCTACTGTCACACATAAAAGGAGCTTGTTCATTAAAAACAAGAAAAATTAGTTTCTTCTTTACAGGAATTAAAAGGAAAACAAGAACACTGCCTCTCCTTTCCCTAGCCTAGCTGTCAGAGGCTCTCCAATTGCATGCAACTTAATCCTGTACACAAGAACCAAATTTAAAACTATGGAAAAGAAACAAAGTGGCAAGTTGTCACTACAGATGCAGTTTGGATTTGAGTTGGTTGTGATGGCCTTTCTCATTTTGAAAGAATCAGTCAGAAAATAGGCACTCAGTTCTGCAAGGTGCTGATGATATTAGAAACGTGAGGGAGATTTCGATAGGCAAAATCTGAAGTTTGGCTCTGTAGTGTGATAGTCTGGGCTTTAATACTTTAGCTGTGCTCTTAGATTGGAACCCTTAGTTCAGTGAAATGGATGAAGATTATTGAGATGAGGCCAGCTGGGACCCCTGACATCTACAGTCAACTGTACATTTAAGCAAGTGCTTCAGATACCCATGTCCCCAAGTATAGTGTGTTCTAAGGTACTAGCTACATTATTAGTAACAAGGAACATTTTTTCCCAGTCAGCTGTGGAAAATCTTACACAGATTAGAATTTTGAGAAGGAGAAAATAAATATTTATAGAAAAAAATATATTCTGCTCAGATGCTGTAGTCACTGACCATGTGCTTGACTCATCATAAACAGCTAAGCCTCCTTTAGGATATAGACGGCCATTTATTGCAGAGGGATGATTAAGTGGCTGAGGTAGTTCTGAGACAGAGCAAGGTCCAGGTATCGTGTAAGTGAAGTGGTAATTTCCTACCAGGCAATCTGATTCAACAAGTGCTTTTGAGCCCCTGTAGACAAATGCTATCTACAGTACAATTTTTATTTATTGATACTTTGATATTCAAAAAGATTTTTTAAAGCACATCATTTCATATTAGTAGGAAAATCTGTTGTTGCTGCTGGTATCCATCTTTAACTATTTACATGGCTTTTTGTTGGCGTCTGAGCATCCCTGTCTGCCTTTACAGTCAAATACTCGTCATCATCTCTGAAAATCCAGTGTGTTTGCAGCATCAATCCTTTTCTACACGTAAAATTTTTCATCTCAGAATCAAGGTTGCAATTTAGAAAGAGCAGTGACTGCAGGGGGAAAACTAAGTCTTCCCTATTAAGCAAAGACCCTTACTCAAAGCTTCATGGAAGAAAAGATAATGTCTGAGTCCCAACAGAGGAACTGCATATTAGAGGAACAGCAACCAGATGTATTATCTACTTGCCCCTTATCATGGAAGATACGCTGTAAAGTTTAGTGCAATGCTGCTTTTATTAGTCCATCTCAGGAACTCTAGAGAATAATTTTAAATACTTGCTATACTCTACAAGAACACCTAGCAAAATCTGTAGGAAGAAACCAGATCTGTACATCATGTATGATCTTTTACTGGTTTATCAATAGAAATCGACTTAGTTGCTTACATTGCTCATTGTTATTATAATTTTCTATTAAACTAGACACTCTTTCTGTCTCATCACTTTGTGACCTGCCCCAGCATCAATACTTGTTTACAGCTGGGATGCACACAGTTTTTATGAAAAGCAAATAGATATTTCAAAGTTATTTAACTTGTATAGTTCTTTTCTTTTCACTAGTGCAACTGTTAAATCACAGAGAGGAAAGGAATTCATCTCATCTAAGTTTTTCCTTGCTTGTTTGACAGTAAAAGCCCTGTTATGGTTTTTGGTGTGTTCAGAGCTCTTAGAATTTATAGAGTTCTGACAGAGGCCTTTAAGGTGGAGTCTGCTCCTATTGCTGTTGTCTCTTTTAATAAAGTAGGGCATACAACTTCCTGTAAGAAGCAGTGTTATGCATGAAGGTGGTCTTCGGTAACAGAAAACACTTAGGATTTACAAGAGTTGTTTTTTGAGAGATCCAGACAGACAGCATTGGAACCCAAATTCAGTCTATATATGATGAAGTCAAAGGGCATTTCTCTGCAGTGTGCTAATGTTCTGTTTCATTGTCACTTGGGGGGAGGTATCTTTTTAGCAGAGCAAGACTCCAGTCTGTAGAGGTAGATAAAAAGACAAATGCTGAAACTGTTCACAGGAGTTCCAATTAATGCCAGTGTTGGTGGGTTTCATTGCCTGCCTGAGCTTCAGCCGAACATCAAAGGCCTTAAATGGAATGCAGGATTGCAAGTAATTAAGCATTCTGTTGCATACTGCAAATAGATCCTTCTGTCTTCTCACTATAAACGCACTGGGAAAATAAAAAGAGATATGGAAGATTTACTCCTTACTGTGGATACAGACCAAATACCTTCCAGGTGAAAGACTCCATATTCTACCATCAATCTCTGGAGTCATCTGTGAAGAAGCACGCGGGATGACCAATTTAAGACCACAGATTTACCTGTCAAAACGTCAGGCAAATGCACTGTAAGCACCAAGATGACTTTAGCATATTGGCAGCTGTTTTTTGTAAGCAGGAGTGTTTGGGGTGGTCCTGAGGGACATCTGTCTTATGTTTTGTTTTGTGTTTAATCCAACAGCATGTTTCCTTATAAATGATGCACTTGCACTTGTGGGAGACATTTAGAATATTTGCTAAACATCAGAAAGCCTGCATGGATTTCATGCACTAGAAGGTGAATCATTTGGAATTTGATAAAAATATTTGATTTCCTTGATATTGTTAAGAAATTTCTAATCATTTCATGGTGTTTAAAGATTTTCAGGAATATTACACGTGAGTCTAATTGATAAGTCTAGCTCATTCAATTAAAGAAGTTAATTGAACTCCTTGTGTAAAGCCAGGTAGGTCAGGCCAAATACTAATAAAAGTTGACTATCGTTCCTGGCTATTATTGATTGTTTCAAACAGTGCTTGAGTTTGAGTTAGACAATTTTTCATAGAAAGCATTTTTTCCTCTTCATTAGTGTGGTTTGTGTATTTTATATCCATTTGCCTGGATAGATAGTTCTTTTCTACCTCTTATCTTTGGTACAACACCTCAGAAGACCATGAAATAACATGTGGCAGTTGCAACTACAGAAGCCTACACTTGCTGCAGAATTGAGTTCTCTACTTGAAAAGCAATTAGGTTTCAATTCCTTGCTCTACTTTTGACTTCAAGAACAATGTGCTCTGTTTATCTGAGGGGAGATAGAGAAGACTGCCATAGCCACCCAAGAGCTATATGTGTTTACAGCTCACTGTTGTGTACAGAGGTGGAGTAAATACCTCTGCCTCAGGCACACATCTCTCATACTTAATCCACTCTCTTGTCTGGGAAAAGATGCATTTCAGCCTTTCTCTCTCCTTCCATAACTGTCTGTGACAGGCATATATAAAAGAGAAGATATGTGAACAGATGGCTTGTAAAAGCTGTGATCCCTGGTGCCAGAACCCATCCAGCCATCCCTTCCTCCAGGTGAAGAGTCAAAGAAGGGGCTGAAGGAAGTTATTACAGAAGCTCATGTTGGACAGACAGACACAACCGCATGCTCCTCTAGTGTTTAACCTGCAAATTATTTCAGGTTCTGAGCCAGGCTGCTGTACAACCCCATGGCATGACGAGATGGGGTACATACCATCCTCCCACATGGGAAGGACATTCAGGTGTGGAGTCTGAGGGTAGCTGTGGTCTGTAGTGGGACAAGACTCCTACTGGTGTACTGCTGGGAGCACCAAACCTTGGAGCAAGAAGCTTGTAGACAAGTAAGAGCTTGAAGTCTGCAGCATGACAAAGGCCTTTGGTGGGAAGCTGAGATCATTGACTTATTTCAATAGATAAAACTCATTTTTCCCTTCTTTACTCTGAAATAATTTGGCATCTTGTTTTGTTGGAATAGGCCAATGACACTTTGCTACCTCAAAGGGTGTTATGTGGGTGTACTTATGTTTGTAATTGAGGTGCGGCAAAATTTTTAATGAACACTAAATTTGCCAAAAAAAATTCTTGGAAACCAAAACCACGTAAAAAAAACTTGACTGAAATTAAAATAAATATATATATCTGGGTATATTTTGAAGTGCCAAGAACTTTGCTTTGACATTTTTGATTAAAACATTTGTGTTTTGTGTCAGACAAGATTTTAATCAAAGACAATACAAAAAATAAATCACTGAATAATATAGGATATAAATAATTTTGAAATATGTAATAGAACAAAAATTATGGGCACACATGTTTTGAATTCCTAAAATCCTAATTGGGAATAAGTTTCTATTCTTTCCCCAAAAAGAACTGCTTTCATCATCACAGATTTTCTTCCCATATATTGTGGCAGATATGTGAGCCACCAGACTGAAACAACCCATTGTTTGCTCACCTATATACATAAGGATCTTTGAAACAACCAGGGTATAACTGCCAAATTTCATTTATATGTTTTTAATCACTTTGTTCATTTCATTTGCGGGTGAAATTATCAAACCTGAATTGCTATTATTCTCTATGGAAAAAAGTTTCCTTTCCTAAGAGCTTTCATTAGGCACTCAAATATGGGGGAATAAAATGTATTAAATAATAGTAATCAAATGGCAAGTTATTTGGTATTGATTTCAGTGCAAGTGCAAATAGTGTTTGACACATAAAATAGGAAGAAAGATGCTACAGAAAGAGCAGACCTTTGAGTACAAATATTATATCATTACTACGTCAGAGGCCTCTCCACACACCTTTATGACCCACAATAACTCTATTGTTTACTGTAAAGACTCAGCTGTGGACAGAAATGTCCAGCTGAATGGTCGTAAATGATTAAAGAGAAGGTTTTGGTCTGTGAGATTTATTTTACGAATATAGTTCGTAATGCTTAATCCTAACAACAATCCATAGAAGGGAATGAATGAAAAGGTCATGTAGAATTCTTGGTGGCTCACCTTTGCAGTAGAAAAAATGCACTGAACGTAAGTTGAAGATAGAGCAGGTAGGTGACTACTGGAGCAGAAAGAGCAGCCGCAGTACCGGGTGGAGGGACTGCCCATCTGCTCTGCTGTGCCAGAGGGATGCATTTGAAAAGCCAGAGGGATACTTGTGAGACTGTCAAGAGGCAGTGTGTATACATCTTGGATTGGGGAATTTTGTCTTCTAGTTGGATCAACCACTGGCACACGCTGGCAAGTTGTGATATATTTGTATCTGTTCAGATGTATTTGAATCATTCAGATACAAAATATGTCAAAGTAACTATATCTTAGTACCACTTAGTTTATATAGACATGTCGTGAATTCTTTCTCATGTTGAGGTATAATTCAGTAATAAATTCACAGCTGAGTTTGTTTTTCTTACATAAAATTTGCTCCCCAATCCTCATTCCTCCAAAGTTTCACTTCTGCTAGAATAGAGTTATCGGCTATCTAGCTCACTCTTCTCTTGGTGGAAGCAATCACCTTCAGCAGAATGAAGCTCCCTTCATCAATGATACTATTTTCTGATGCTTATGACAGTCTCCTCAGAAGCAGAAAGCAAAGGATTGAAACTTGTTTCACTCTGGAGTGAAGTGACCCAAATATTCACACCTCCTGTGTGCAAAAACCGCTGGATTCTTGCATGAAAGATTCTTGTTCTCCTGACTTATTTTTGAAACATCTCCTAGAAACAAGTTTTTGGATGTTTGTTGAGTTAATTTGTTTTGTTTTTTTTAATTGTTCCCCCTCTCAAAAAAAAAAAAAACCAAACTTGTATGCCTTTGTGGGATCTGACTTGAAGATTTAAAAGTAGTACTAGGCATCTCAAAAGATGCCCTTTACCTGAAACACAATGAAAAATTTTGTCTGATGTTCTTTGGTCTGGTTTACACCAGATGACAAAGCAATCAGTGATGTAACTGGTGTTCAGATACAAGAATTGAATTATACAGACTATAAGTATATAATAATAATTAGAAAAGTAATACTTTCCTTATATATTCCCATGAACAATAAAATAATTTTGAGAAACATCATCTAGTGTGATTCTGGCACACTTGGGCAGATCAAGATTTTGTGCTGCAAATATGTTCCCTTTTTTAAAACCAAACCAAACCAAACCAAAACCACCCTCTTTATCTGAAGGATGAATGAGTTCCTTCAATACATTGTAAATATTATCCTGGCTGTGATCCAAAGGTTGTGATGTGGAAGGAATAAGTTGCTTAATTTCTGCATTTGAAGCCTTTGTTAAAAAACGTTTTAATCTTTTCTTGACTCCACTATAGTTTAAAGTCTGGTTTAACATTCCAGCCAGGCCACAACAAAAAGCATCATTGTTTGACATGCTTTTCCTACAGAGCCTGTCAGATGTGCTGCATTATCTAAACAATGTTGGCAGCAAGTACACAAGTAGCAAGTGTGAATCAAATCAAAGATGTCCTCAAATTCAGACTCCAAGCTTGAATGTTCCCAGACTCCAAGGGTATAGCAGGAGTGTCTCATTATCAATAAGCATTACTAAAATTAATCTAATAATTTAGAATTCAAATCCAAAACTTGCTAGTTTCCTACTGGTGAAGAATAACCCTCAGTGTTTTCATCCCACACTAGAACCATCAAATTAGGAACTATTCAACTTTGTTCTGTACCTCAAACACACAAAAAAGGGGTTGTTCATAGGAGAATATTGTCTGACCGTTGCTGAGACACACAAGTAATTCCCAGTGCACAGAACAAGCAAGCAGAGAAGCTACAGTCGTGTCTGCTGATCCTCTTGCACTGCCTTCAGCCTCGCCTCCCAACCTACTCTGTCCTGCTTGGCGTTCTCACAATGCAGTGACCACCTTGCTAAAATCTGCCTGCTCGGCTCTTTGGGTGCGGATTTCCTCACCTATTTCCATCTAAATGAATTAAGCCAGCAAAAATGTCCTATTTAAATTTTGAAACTGGTCTGACTCACGATGAATAATGTGCGTTTGGGACTGATTGTATGAACAGTTCAGCCTGAAGGTCTGAGCAAAGCAGCACAGAGGAGCCAACTACATTAAGTCTGTGATGCTATGAACAAAGGCATCCTCAAAGTAAAGGAAAGTACTTATGAAAGAACTCAGAATGTCAGTAACTCATTTTATTGCTGCATCATTATTAGTTATAATGTATGATACTTTGAAAGAGATTTTTATTTTTCACAAATATGATTTTGAAAGTGCACCTTGATACAAGATACAGTACTCCTAAAATAAGTTTTAAAGAACATTTGTTTTAGGGAAAGTTTCACTAAAAACCAAAATCAAGTGGTGAAAACAAGATCAAATATATTCAGCGCAATCAACTAATACTAGTAAATATGAATTGTGGTTCCATATGTTTGACATGCAATAACAATTAGTCTGAGGTTCTGTGAGAATATTAGAACTCTTTCTGTGGGAGGTGCCACTATATAATACAGAGATTATGGGACCAGGATGTGGTAGATTTTAACTGAAGATTCCGGTCTTTGCAATATGGTAAAATTAGGTTCAGCTGTGTGGCCTAACAAGGGATAGAACCTGCACTTGATTTCAGCACACCAGCACAGACCAAGCTGTGCCTCAACAGCTTCTGTGAAAGAAGGGGATCTTCCCTTTATCACCTCATTACTCCATGTTGTCAAATATTTTACTTTCTGCACTCACAAAAGGAAACCCTAATTAATTGACTGCTATACAGAATTTTGCTACTGTGACTAAATTTAAGCACTAGTATAAAAAAGTCTGGTTTTGTACTGCCTTTTAGTATTATTCCTCAAAATACATTTCTCAATTTTACATTTTTATTTTCTTTTAAACAAATACTTTTAATATTGTGGATTTAAATACACAAGACTAAATTTAGCAGCATTCTATAACTTAATAGGTATTCACTAAAAATCAAAAACATGCCAAATGCAGCTATTCTTCAGTGTCAGGTCTGCAGTCTTGTGAGGTGCTAAAAATAAATTATAGAATACTTAATTGCTAAGCAATTTCATTAAATGTTATACCTACACGTCTATTTTTGTAATGTACATTTCAAACAGCACACAAAATTTATATGACTTCACTGAAGTTTGATCAAATGAGGAAAAATGTTGTCTTGCTCTTGTATGAATTTTGATTTTGTGCCTAATAACAACAAAAAAAGGGAAATAAGGAAATAGAGATATTAAGGACTTTTTTGTGTTTTTTGAGGAACTGAAAAACTAAAGTTCAAAATGTTGTCTGTTTCTTTGGGGAAAAAATTGTCTCAGGTAGCTATGAGAAAAATAAAATACTCTTACTAGCAGTAAGAATAGGTTTTCTCATTTAGCATGGATTTTCTAACTCTTATTTCTCTTCTCCTTAAATTTCATTTTGTTGTAACAATTAAATGTAGCAATAGAGAAATAAAAAGATCATAATGAAAATGCAGAAAGACACAAGAGAATCTCCAATAGGATATAATGAAAAAAGATGACAGTTTGCCAACAGCTGTATATCTATCATTTCATCTACTTTATAAGCCAGACAGCAAGGTTTGTCTTTGTAAGAATTATTGGTTCTAAATTAAAACACTATGGTAAAACTAGATTCACTTATGGCTGAGCATCCTTATTTATTTTAATACTGTAATTATTAGTTTCAATGTTCTAAAATATTTTAATTCTGGTTTTCAGGGACTCTGCATTTCAAATGACTTTTAAATGCCAAATTTTATAGGAAGGAAATATTCCCTGTAAGAGCAAAGTCAACATGAATGAAGCAGGACGTGAGGAAATTCAATTACCTGAAGAATAGAAATGAGACTTGTTAATGTTGTCAAACTGAAAAGTTTTCTTTTGCCAGAGGAAAAATTATGATTGACCACTGAATATAAAGGGAAAAAAATTATATCCACGTTCTTATCCTACCTTTGTGTCAACTCACAAACAGAATAAAGGCTTGCAACTTTGCTTTCCCCTAACTCTGAAAATTTGAAAAGATTACATTTCCAAAAATTTTCATAAAAATAGAAATTTTCCTTTATCTTTAAATGTGCTTTCCCTCTCTGTTTTTTTTGCTAGAACTTTCCTTAACCTGGCATCATACAAGAAAACCAAAACTAACCAGAATCTTTACAGTCAATGACTAAACAAATAGGCTTCACATGATGGATCTGGAAGAATATGTCACAGAATCACAGAGTACAATGAGTTGGAAGAAATCCATAAGGACTGTCAAGTCCACCTCCTGGCCCCCACAGCACCATCCCCAAGAGTCACACCATGTGCCCAAGAGCATTGTCCAAACACTTCTTGAGCTCTGTCAGGCTGGTGCGGTGACCACTTCCCTGGGGAGCTGTTCCAGTATTACATCTGTGGTACTTCATTCTCAGAGTTATGGAATTTTCATTTCAGGCTTCCTTTACTCATCAGAAAAGAACTAAATAGAGGAATGAGCTAGCATGATCAATACTTTAGGCATACATTGCCAACTGTGCCATCTGCAGACACCAGTCACAAACAGAAAGCTGTCCGTACTCTTCCAACATTTCTGATTCTGGAAGAAAGACAGTCAAATCTTGAACCACACAAACTCCTCTTCCAACACATCAGTGCACCAGTATTGAGCACGCATGTACCTAATACTCAGTTTCTCTCTCTCTCTGTCAGCCCGGGCAGAAGAAGAAAACAGCCTGCAAAGTCTGCTTTCTTCATAGGCAAAAGTCAGCAGGCAGCTGATGACTAAGTACCTGGAGTATTCATGTCCAGCAACCATTAGAAGAATCTCCTGTTAATTACTTGAGGCTGCTATATGTGATTGCCAATCAATACTCCAGCTCCAAATGATATTAGTTAATTGTGACCAAAAGTTATTACATTTTTACATCACTATAAAATACAGATAATACATCTGCCCTCTTAGATGGCATCTCTAACAATTGTCATTGAGCCATAATCCTTTATTGAAAAGCCTGTTCAGAATTTAATGAAACCTGTGTAAATTTTTGAACTGTAATTATTTTAATCTTGCTTCCATGGCAGATTAATGAGGAGAATTTAATATCTTTTCCCACTGATCCCTTTTAATTTATTCCTACAGTATTTATTCTCATTGTGTTTTAAGACTGGCCAGAAATTATATTGGATTAACTCAGCAGATATGGAAGAAATCAGGTAACTGCCTCGATTATTTCGATCTTGTGTTAAATTGCCTAATCACTGATAGTGACCAGATGATGCTTTGTTTCTCAAGTACTGGCATCTGTATGTCTTACAAAAGTCATTAATTTTTTTTCTAAAGTCACAATCCACTTACACGGCATAATCTTTCTGGCAGAAGGAGGCACAGGCCTCCACAGCCTTGGAGGAGTTTTCAGACTAGAGCCCCAGTCTCTGTCAGGCAAAAAACTTTCTTCTTCACTGAAATCCATTTTTTCCCTGCACTTTGAGGGGGGCTAAAATTTCTAGAATAGGTCATTAGAAGCAATAAGCAAGGCTGCAATTTTAAAAGTGAAAAATGCATCTAGAAATGTCACAAAAGAAACTCCTAGGCAGTAATGGCTTGAAAAAAAAATTATCTCAGTCATAAGAGAGTTAAATAACTCACTTCAAGGTTAATCTTCTGTGATTTTAGTGGGAATTAACATATTTCAGGCTTTCCATGAGTACCTAACACAGTAGAGAGGAGACATTCAGAGTCTCCCTCCACAGGGAAATGTTACAAAAAGGATGTGCAAAAGACATACTTGTATTTTGATGTGTATCAGGAGGGCGACTTTGCCAGAAGTGAAGAACTCTGGCACCTGTTATGGAAGCTCACTGAAGCCCATCTGGTTTTCTGGGAATTTCTTTTACATGGGCCAGTTCTGGTCTGGCACCAAAGAGGCAGACAACCCAGATTAATCTGACTTATCTCAGATAGCATCATATTATCTACATATATATGTATCTTTTAGTGCCTGTGCTTACTGTCCGAGTGTATCCATAATTTTTGAACCTGTTGGCCAAGTTCAGTCAGTGGGAAAACGGTGTCAGAGATAAAATTCCACAAGTTTAGCAAAAAGACATTGCTGCCCAGAAGAAAAAGCACTTCTTAGCATGCTCCATTTAGGAACAGGCTTCAGCTGAGCTCACACCATGGGAGATGGATGGCCTAAATACCTGCAATGCAAGAAAAACTTTTAAATGGGGCTTACACTTTACTAGACACCAGAGAATCCAACTGTGAGGCACAAATCCATAGGAAACCAGGCTTCATTTATTCTGCTTGCTGCACAGGGAGCTCCTTGTTTGTACTAAAAGCAAGGATGACTTTCAGTGTAGTTTCACTTTTGGCCGATATTATTTATTTACCACAGTGCAAATGTGAGTGGCATTTTGCCTTTCCTCCAATGTTTCTGTCTTGAGGAACTTGGCCTACAGGCCAAAATGTTGTCCTCAAATTCACTTGCTCTAGCAATGGTCCACTGTTAACTTGATACAGGAGACAAGCCTTTCTATTGAAGTCAGTCAGAAATGTGCCTTTCCCTGCCATGGTGTGGTGAGAATTCATGATGGGGGTGCGTGGGAGGAGATGTCTGATCCTCCAGGTTCTGAGCTTTGCACAGGGGGCTCTAAAAGAGGCAGAAAGGTGACTATTTTGAAATCATAAACAATTTGTCCTTAGAGATATTTGGTTTTCTTGTTGCACGAAGCCCATTTTAAATACATATTTACAGACTTTCGGACATTTTACAGTAGGAAAAAATGCTCCCAGAAGAAAGCAACACACCCACTCCTACATTTAAGGACTCAAATTACCAAAGGAAGTGTGACACAGCTCCACATGTTGACCTTGAGCACTTCCTTTCTGTGCAGGGGTCAATCCTGCCAGATGCTTGGTGCCCGATTCATTCAAGCTGAAGACACTTGTCAGCTTGTCTGGTGCTCAGCACCTTCACCAGCACAGGCTTTCTGCTCAGTTTATGTCTAAGGTAAACAGACTTACTGACTAGGCATTATGTATTTTCTCACTTAAGTAATAAAAAGGCTTGGTCATTTTGCAGAAGATCTGAAACTAGAACAGCTGATGTAACAGCACTTCTGTGTTGTAATAAAAATGAGAGGTATTATTATAAATACAACAGCATATTAATGAGTGCTTTTATGGTATTCATTTCGATTGCTCCATCTTTAAAGATGTATTTCCACTGTTACTTTGATACAGGAAGTAAATTTGCCAGGTTTCTCACACTTCCATCTTCACATTGTTCTGTCACTTAAAACCATTTTAGGTCTCTTTTGTGTGCAAAAGAGTATATACAATATTAATAAGTATACCAGCCATAAGGTTAAAGTACTAGGAGCCCTTGCATGGAGTTGAATATTTAAAAATATTCTAAATATACTGCTAGTAGGCTCCAATTAAGACACATGAGAAGCATAGTGTAGGTAGATCAGAATATTCCTAATGTGTTTTAAATTTACCAAGATGAGTTTCTCGCAGTGTTTACTTATTAGCCTAGCTAGCACAAAAGGCAAACTCCACTCCATACTTATATATATATATTTAAAAAAAAAAAAAAAAGAGAATCCTAGTGAAGATACAGTTTTCACATGTTTAAACAACCTGAGAAGAACACTGAGTAGGAGTTTGTGGATTACCTTGATTTATCAGAATTTAGTGAAATTACACCTTCAGTCTTCACCACATGTTAATGGCTGTAATCTCAGTAAATGTAGGAAAAAATGTAGTTTTTACACCTTCTGGAGGCAAGGAGTCAGAACAGTATAACAAGATTGCCAAAGTAGCACAGCTATACCACCATATACAAAAGACCAAAATTTTTGTATGTGCTGTCAGTTTAGCATCTAAAGCCAACTTTTGCTTATCACTAAGGTGTTTAAGAAATTCTTAATAAATTAGGCACCTATACTTATGGACTGATCTTTCAGTTTTAGAAAACTACTCAGTTTCACTAAGAAGAGGTTATGTCATTTGTGAAGGTGGAATATATGTATACAGATATATACATGTTTATGGCAAAAATTAACTGCAAGGAAAAGGTGAAGAGAGAAGAAGAAGTAATACCCTTCAGTTCAGGAATTTCCTTTTCTGAGGCAAGCGCCATGGAAAGCTTAGAGTTCCACTAGCTCTTCTCACCTCTCCTTTTTTCCGGGTGGGAAAAGGCAAGGCTGGTATTACTTCTTTTGTTCTTATGGTTAACATCGTAAAAAGCAGTTTACTATAAAGGTTCATCTCCAAGCTTCCTTTAACTACAGACTTCATCTGGCTATCTAGACTCCTTCTAAGACAAGATCCTCCCTCCATAAAGAACTTCTTCCCAAGTCTATGGGCTCTTTGGAGTTTCTCATCTTTCTTCAGGGTCTGCAGAGGAAGTCTTAGCAACAGACTTTGACTAAACCTTTAAAAAAAATCAAAATTAAGTTAGATGAATTACTGCCCCAGAACCTGAGGAGCAGAGGTGGAGGTCCACTGACATAAATATCTTACAGAGGTGTTTTCTGGGAAGTGCAGGGAGTGTTTTCCAGTAAGAGGTCTAGCATCTTCTTTTCACTCACTGAACATGTAAATAATATAATGGTTCAGACATGTCTTGTGGAATTAATTTTTAGTATTTTTGAAAGACTTATTTTGGTATTAATCCAAGAATATTGCCTCAGTAATATCACATCATTCTTGTGTGATTTTGACCTTTTAAATATTTAACTTATCTTTTATATATATTTGGAGACAATGAAATCTGTTAACAAAAAAAAAAGTCCTCTTTTTTTGTATGCTTCAGTCATGAATTGTTTCTGGTCATTTTTTTATCCCCTCAAAATGCTTATTCCAATTTAAAAGAAAAAAAGATGTTGCAAAGAGTCAACATTTGTAAGCATTTTGCCTTGAACCAAATAGTCATTTTTCTTTGGGGAATGGTTTTCATTATAACTTGAAAGACATGCAAGTCAATTGGCCACTGGGAGCAGAGGGAAAAAGTGCACGTTTTCCTGTGGCACTTGCTTGGCTTTTACTACAAAACAATGTAAGGATTATTGCATCAGAATTAAAAGATGTCCTACTTCTTTCAAAGAGCAGGTACTAAGGAAAGCTCATCTCTGTCCTTTTACAGACCACTGTCACATGCTGCTACTTTGGGGGGAAAAGGGTGCAGAAAAGCAGGAGAAGAAAACTTTTCAAATCAAACTGTAAAGAAGTTCCACAAGGAAGCCCCCCAGTAACACACAGCTGGTGGCATCTGAGACCTCTGCAAGGCTTAGTGAGTTACAAAGAGATGATGCTTCAGTGCAAGTACTGCCTCAGATTCCAGTTAGAAATCCAGCAAGAAATGAGGAACTGGGGCCAGAGGGCTGGAAGGATCCAACCAAAATGTAACAATAACTTGTCCAAGCACAGATCAGCACTAAAAATTAAGAAAGCTAAAGGTTTACATAATTAAAGGTGTGGCTGCTCCAGGAAAGTACATGAGCCCACGGGGATTAAGACTGGCCTAGACCAAAAAGGGTTACTTGGTGATAAATAACCCTTAGAAATGGTAATTATGTTATGCCCTAATGTTATTTACTGCCTAATATTGTTCACTGTGACTCCTTTAATTAATCTACCTGACATTCTCACTAACTCTTTCCTTTTATCCTTTGCTGAGATTAAAGGTCTTTTTTATCTTATTGCTTTTATGTTCATTCTTGGGTGAATCCAGTATTAAATTAGATGCCTGTTTGCATTTTGAGCACCCATGGCACAAACTTTTGGGGTTCACAAGAACCTTATTACCCCTTCTAAATTGATTAAAAGTTCTTGGCAATCCAGCCTTCCTGGTCACTTTGAAAGCAGTTTACCCAAGACAGAAGAGATGTTCCCAAAGTATAACATTACCCAGATAACACAATCCTCTAAAGTGTCTGTGACTTTTTAGACTCACAGAAAGCCCCCATGTTTTTTTTTCAAATCAAGATTTCTCACTAGGCCCTAAGTCTCTCTTAAAAGCCAACTAGCTAAATTATCCAGTAATTTTCCTTTGCTAGTTTGCCCAAAAAACTCACGAACCTCCCACATTATAATTTTCCAAGACTGATTTTTTCTCTCTCAGGATATCTTTGAACTGCTTTTAATTACTCTGACTGGTCAAGGTCTCTACTGAAAATGCTCCAGTTCCCTGAAGCAGATGTTCCTGATGATTTAGGCAAGAAATAAATATTATTATTTCACCTTGTAGTAAATTGCCCATGATCAGCTCTAAAGCATCATCTCATGGCCCTTAATAATTGTGACGGCCAGCAACGTTTCATCCTGTAATACATACACTCTAAGGCAGATTAAACAAACGACTTGTTTACAAACAGTTTAATGAGGAGTAGCTATGACACACACACCAGATCTTTTCCCCCTGAAAGAAGCACTCTTCCAATTTTTCTTACACAGATGGCCCCAGCAGATGCCTCCATGGAGGCCTCTCAGCCGTGACCTTGCAACCACAGAACCCACGTGCCCATTTGGCATCTGCCAGTGATTTCTCAGTGAGGGTGGGACCCCAGCCCTCCTCTGGGAATGTCTCAACTGATTTCAGCCTCTCCCCTGCAGCTGGGTGCGAGACCCCTGCACACAGCAGCTCCAGGACTGTGCTCAGGACAGTGTTTTCCTGCAGCACCGCTCCATGCTCAGGGCCAAACTCTCCATGAGCATCTCCAGACTCATGTCTCTGCTTCCCACTCTTGCCATCAGTCTTTCTGCAGCCCTGGAAAATATGTTTGGTTCCACCATCATTCAGAAAATAACCTTCCTTTTCTCACATATTTTAGTTGTCATTTCCCTCCTCTTAACCTGTAATGGTATTTTATGCCTGTGTGGTACTTTAAACATTTTAACCCAAATATAATAATTTCTCAGTGGTTTCTTCATAAAATGTGATGGTGAGCCAGACTGTTGCTCATTCTTTTTCCTGGCTTGTCTACCAAAGTAGTCTTGTTCTTTGATTTCTAAGCTTTTGGCTGGGATACCTTTTTAGTTCTGAGTTAATATAGCACTGAGTGCAAAGGGAGATCTTGCCCAGGGGTAGAATGGTTAGACATATACTCTCTGTAAGTACTACTAACAATGATAATAAGAGTACTACAACTAATAATAATAGCAACTTTTCTTCAAGAATACCACACATAGGGAGTGAGATTGCAGTCAAAGGATAAGTGTTAATAAATTTTTGATGAAATAGTGAGATGCTGTGGTAGAAAAAATATTAAAAGGGGATTTTTTGCTCAATTTCTGTTTTATCAAATGTAATGAAAATTCAAATTCATTTAAATATACGTTTTGTGATTAGTTTTGCCATTCTTTTGAGAGTTGTCTGCAATAACTCTTCAACTGAGCTGAATTGTGTAACTTACTTAAATGATAGTATTTCTGCTATGTATTATTAAATCGTTGAATTAAAACATGCAGAGCCATCAAGAATGTATCAAAACTGCAGCTGTTTGATAATATGCAGTGAATGTCATCTTTAGCATCTTTACAGCATATTTTGTCATCACCCTGCTGGGCACTTAGGTATCTTCTGTTTTTCATATCACACATATTTAAAATATATAAAGCATGATGAAATTTGGAAAAGATAGATATCAAGCTACTTGCATGACATTACAACTCTACATCACTACTGCCATAATAATACTGAATACCCAAGGCTATGGGTAGTGATAATCATGTTAAGCCTAGCATAGATTCTCACTAAGATGATGATCTCTGCTCTGATGCCTACTGATATTAAATACCAATAAAATTTGGGCCCTTGTTGGGAGATACTAATCAAACATATGTTCTGCCATACTGATCTATCTCTACTATTATAATGCAATAATGGTGCTCTGCAAGGCACAGAGAGCAGCACGCAGCTTGATTCATTTCTCATTATCAGGTAATACACAAACTGACCTGACTGTGATATGAGAGTTCCGTGCATGAAATGGGAAAGTAAGAAGTGCACCAGTGTAAAAAAGAGAAAGAACAAGTGGGGAAAATGTATGCCTGCCAGGGTGAGAACTGTAGGCTTACAACCATTAGCTTTGCAAAGACTGGGAGGCTATAGTTATATTTTATTTCTTGTCTTAACTACCACTATGTAAGATGACTGTTGACAAGGTGAAGATGTTGAATAGAAAAAGCAGCTACATAGCAGAGCTGTATTCCACTGATGTTTACATATGTTTCTATAAAAAACAGAATAAGGCCTGAACAATTTGCATCCAATTCAGAAATCAGAATGGTAAGTTTAATCTAAAAATTATTTGGAGTTGCTCTCACCTGATTCCTGCTTCATTTTTCCCGTCATTCTCTTACACTACAGGTACTTGATTCTCCTGGCTGCAGGCAGAAACAGCTGCAGACATGGAAGCTGCATGATTAATATGCAGCAAAGATCAGTTTCAATGAATGCTGCTAGTTGTTATCAGTTTGTTAAGGAGATGGTTCTGTTACACTTGTGAAAGGGAAAAAACGTGACATATACCTCTAGGCAAAAAACTGAAACAAAGAAAAGTACATTTGTTAATAACTTTTAATTCTGCTTGTTGGGCATTGCACTTTGTTCAGTACCTTCAAAAAATTAATGTTATACAAGTCAATGTTTTTATAGGCTATATAAAAATGTTTCTCATTTTCTCTTTTGTTCCCTCGGAAAGAATAAATAGCTCTTATTTTTAGCTTTTTGACCCAGTGTTATTCTACATGACTTGGAGACTTTGTCCATTTTTGTCCAGTCTTTACCAACCAGTGCATTTTAAATGTTAACATGGCTAGAAATTCTAAACAGCTATAGCCTTGAGAAGCTGAATTAAAAATTGGCCAAGTTCATGGCTACAGCTCCTCCTGAGGCCATAGATGCTTGTCTTAGTTTCGGCACTTTTTATGAAAGAAGAGACTAAAGATGCTAAGCCAGGCAGAAAACAGCAGTTTCAACAAGCCCAGACAAAAAGGATGAGGGGACATAACAAGCCTCAGCAAACCCTCAGCTGCTACGGGCACCAGTTCAGCAAGCCTGGGCAGAGACTTGGAGAAAGGGCAGCCTCTCTCTGCAGATCCTGTAGGGTCCAATGTCAGCCATGGAAAACACCTGCATTTAGTATCCATGCCTCAGCCCCAGCTGATGGAGGAGAACAGGCCCTTCCAGGATATGATTCACTGCTTTTGATGACCCAAGTACCAAGCAGGCACTCTCACAGTTCATACCAATTTTTTTTCTCTTTTCTTTCCCTGGTTTTCATCATTTCCATCATATATATTTACATTTCAATAATGTATAACTTAGATTTAAATCATTTATATTTAAATAATGTATAGGTCCATATGCAGAATTTCCTAATTTTTCTGGTTGCACAGCTTTGAGGGACACCATGTGCTCTTGACACAGAGATGTTTCAGAGGTGTTTCATATTCTGAGGCTAACAGCTCGGTAATGTTAGATTCACTATTATGTATATTTGCAGTAAGCATTGTGGTGCCAAATACCTGATCCAGGCATTTGGACTTACTCTTAAGGTACCCTCATGAACTTCCACAGAAAGAAACTAGGAGCACCCACATTCTGTAAGGTTCTCTCTGCGGCAATTTTATGCAAAGAAGGGGCAAATTCAGCATCAACTTTCTGTTATCCCCAGTGCTCACTTGTTGAAAATAAACTTTACATGGAGAGAAAAAAGAAAAGAAAAGAAAAGAAAAGAAAAGAAAAGAAAAGAAAAGAAAAGAAAAGAAAAGAAAAGAAAAGAAAAGAAAAGAAAAGAAAAGAAAAGAAAAGAAAAGAAAAGAAAAGAAAAGAAAAGAAAAGAAAAGAAAAGAGTTTAAAAAATCATGCAAATTCAAACATTTGTTAAAATAACTATATTAATGTTGTTATTTGAACTCATATATTCACTCACAGAATGCCCCTCATTGTGACTGAAAATACTTATCTGTCTCCCCACAAGAATTTTTTCAAAGAAGTTGAATTCTCTTTGTAAAAGATTGAGTACTGGAAAATATTTGTTTTTAATACGGAAACCCCCCTTTTGAAAAATATAATCAATATTTGAAAACTTACTATTTTCCTGTTTTCATTTATGGGAAATGTCAACATAAAAAAGAAATTAAAAATAACCTTTTTTTCTCTCCTTTCTCAACTTTCCCATGAAAAACAAATGGTATTTTCCTTCAGCTCTACTGGCAACAGAAATGTCAATATAGAAAACCTTCAGGCATCAAACTGGGTTTCTCTTCAAAAGCTCAAGGTTAATGAGTGTATTGAGAATCGCCAGGAACTCACAAGTCTGAAGGAACCTCAGATCCATCTGCTGGACTATTTGCTCCATGACTCACAGGAGAGTGAAAGGTTGAATTACCAGCCCTTCCCTTTAAGAGGATAGATAACACTTGCTAAGCTTCTGAAGATCCAACCCTCCCAGAATCAGACCCTGCAGCTGGCTTCCAAGATGTTAGCAATTCCCTGGAGGATGCATATATAATCTAATTGTTAAAAGTCTTCACTTATCTACTGGCCAGATTTTTTTTTTATTGGTAGTAAATAAAACAAGATATCAGATTTGAGAGCCTTTGAAAAGGTGTCTTCAAAACCCTTATGTTGAAATATAATCCCAAGAAATACTGCCAGTTTAAAACAGAGGCAGTAACATCACCACCACCACCACCACCCTTTATTCAGAACAATTATTTGCTTTTTGAAACACTATTCAAAAAACCCAAAACAAAATAAAACAAAAAAACCTGCAATATGTATAATTTCATGTGCTAATGGATAAAGATAGCCTAACGGGTGGGAAATGGTATAAATAACTGATTTTCAGAACATCCTCTGAAGTAAGAAGATGTTGATCTGCCTGTTTTGTGGACTGTGAGATGTTTCTCATAACCTCATTCATACTAAGGAGAAATATATGTTCTCAGGGTTACCATATTTGAACAACTGCAAAAGCAGTACCTGTAAGTGTAGAAAAAGATGCCATCCATTCTGCATAAAAGTGTCACTGCCTGACTCAGTAAAATCACACAGCCAATGTTAGAGCCTGGATCAAAATAAAATTCAGGAGGCTTTTTTAAACTGTACCATATACTTGCATTAATGGATTTTAAACTTCTTTGGAAAATATGGAATGTTTAACAAATAACTGTTGACTTTAAAACATTTTTTTCCTTATGTAGTGTGAGTGGCTACAATGTTCCATAGAACACATATGCATAGAAATATGCTATTTAGTACAGTTAGAACAAAATTGTATTTGAATCCCAGTTTGGCATTTCTCTTTTCTTTCCTAGCAATATTTTAAAATAAAAACCTGCCTTTGTCTTAAATCACGACGTAAAGCTGCTGTGCTAATCAATTAATAACATTTGTGATCATCAGGCAAATTGTTTTTGTTACACTGATTTTTATCATGATCATTGTTCTGTATGTGTACCTGATTATTATCAGCCTGCAGGACGTGTCTGTGCAGAGGCTGGGATAATGCAGAGTAGATCTTTGCAGACTCCACTAACTAAATTGAAAGCTCTAGGCACTGCCAGAGCTAAAATTCCTTCATGTAATCTTAATTTCTCTAGAAACTTGTGTATCTGCACAAATAGACAAAATGAAAATCTCAACAACTAGTAATTTTCTGGATTTACTGCATAACAGGAACATCAGGTGGTAAGTTAAATAATGCCAGGCACAGAAATTGAGTAAAAATCTTCCTGTGAGCCTGCTCATCACAGACATGTGACCAGCTGGTTCCCACTGCAATTCCTATTTTCTTCTAAGGCTCCCCAGCTGGGATAAGTAAAAGCTTTATCATGGTCACTGACAATCTGACAGCCATCTGAGACAGTCTGTGAGTCAGTCCCTCAAGCACCAGGAGGAACAGAAACTTCCTCATGAAGCATTGGCAGCCAGCAGCACTTTTCCTGCTTTCATTCCCTGTTTCAGGGTACTGCACCTGCTCAGAGTGCTGCACCTCAGCACAGACAGCAAGGGAATGTTACACAGGCATCTCTCACACACCTAGCAAAGGTTTATGTGTAAAGTCTGAGTCTGTGATTCTCCTCAGAGCATAGCAGCTTTTCACGTGAAAGGCAGATGCATGCTCCTAAAAGGTAAGGGATCAAACAGTTGAGACTCACACTGTCTCTGTGAAGGCTGGTGGTGGAATCTGTAGTGATGGAATATAGAGGAGATAGGTTTTGGGGCATGTCAGTGGCCTGATGCACTAGCACTCAGCAGCTTTTCATGGGGATGGGTTTGTGAGCTGGATCAGCCTGCAGTGAGAGGCTCATACTGGCCAGCAGACATGTGGGGGTGCCACCCCCACCCTGCAAGATACCCAATTCTGGGTGCTGGATCCTTCCAAATGCAAAATGTTTGCCACATGAAAGAATGGATTGAAAAAAAAAAAAAAAATCTGGTAGATTATATGATTCCATGACTAGACAGAGGAATGGCTTACAGTGGAGAGAAGATATAATTAATTTTTCTATGGTTATTTATATATTAATTCCAAGAAAATGGGGTGTGGGGGGGGAAGGTGTGGCTGAATGGAACAACAAAAACAAAGCAAAGAGAAGATTCTCAGTAACTGGAACAGTCTCTTTATGACAGGCAGAGATACCTACTTATTTTACAGGTTGATGAGACATTTAAATGAGATGTTAAAAATTCCATGCAAAGACTGACATGGCAGCCCCACTGTGTAAAGATGCTCAGTGATGAGCCTGGCAGATAATCGATGGAGATTTGCTAAGGCCCATGCTCAGCAGGTACTTAATGCCTCTGTAATCACAGCTCAAATGAAGCTCACCTCCAAACCTTGCTGTATTTTTCAGAATCTGACAGGATCCCTACATACATAAGAGATATAAAGATACCAGGGTACATCTGGACAAGAAGCTGACCCTTCTTTAATTCACGTTAGTTGCAGAAATTTGTGGGTGTTGAAGAAATACAGGATTGGATCCAAAGGATGATTTTCTAAATTATACCAATGGAATATTCTATGCAGCTGAACAAAATAGTCCAGAGACTCTCCTATGAAAATGCATAACTTGCCAGCTTCTGTGGCAGGAAAGTGTGTGTGTGTGTGTGTGTGTGTGCTTGCATGCACAGGGGAATGTTAGTATTGGTTTATATTAGTGCATATTTAAGCAGGAAACGTAAGACAGGTATTACGTCTAATAAACTAGTGAGTTAAGATCTGTGAATTTGAAGCAAAACATTATGTTTCTTTAAAGACATAACCTAATACAAAATTTTGACAAAAAACACAGAGTCAAGTACTAGAATCCTTTTTCCCTGGTAATATCAGTATAATTTATGTCTCCATAACAAGAAAGTTGGATATCTGTTCATCAAGTAGATTGTCTCTGGGTAAGATTTCATGCTAATAAGTTAGAACTCTATGTTTGATTTACTTGATGGATAATATAAAGAGAGTAACAGTGAAAAAGAAATACATATTTAATATACTATTCTGCAGTCTCTGTAGTAAACCAGCAGATGAACTGAAATTTATTTTTTAGATTTCATTAGGATTGTATTAAGATGCATAAAAGATTATTATCCATATAAGTAAAATAAAAAAAAAATCTGTCTATTGTGACAATCACAATTTTTTAAAAAATCTTTTGAGGTTGGAGTTTCCTGCCATGTTAGACAAGCTGGCTCGACTTAGTCTCAAACTACAGTAGATGCAATAATTCATAGCATCTGAATGGTAAAACAATATTCCAGTATTTAAATTCGCCTTTATTAGATGGCATGAATCATTTTTGTACTCATGCTTTTGCACATAGGATTGCACTGCCAGAAATGCAATGTTCTTGGTGACATTGTTTAAGGGTTTAATCTCATATTGCTGCTTCAGTAAGATTCCAAGGGCTGCAGAAAAATGTGATGGGGTACACTGAACAAACTTATTACAAATAAAGCACTCCTCAGCTGTTTAGATAACTCTTCCAGAAGAAAATTTTGAGTTACATTTCTATGTAGTATACCAAAAAAAAAAAATTAATGAAAAGTAAAAGCAGATGACAAATTGCATCCAAATCCAAGCTAGTGAGTTCTTGCAAAACAGTGAAGTTTCAGCCATGAGTATTAGTAATGTGATAAAGTTAATGTAAATTTAATGGCTTTCAAGACACAAGCTATTAAATACCATACAAACCTAGTTAATCTACTTGAAAAGTCAGTTGCTAGGCTTCTAGATCTAGCTACAGTTTCAGAAATTGCACGTTTAATTTCCAGCACCCCCAGCTGAGATTCAGAACTACAGCAAAAACAATGACTTTCTTTAAGGTTTTACATACCAGTCAGGAGAGTGAGTCACTATTCCAGGAGATTGCCAATATATACAGAGACAGATACACGCAAGGAGGAAAGCCCCATGGAGGGAGGGATGAAGGGCTGCCTCACCCCTCTTCACCTACTGCACCTCAGCCTGCAGCCAGCCCAGCTGCCATTGTGGGGCTCTGAGACAACTTTGCCTGAAGTCATTCCCCAGCCTTTGGCTGGACTGACACTGAACTGAAAGAGGGTAAAAAAATACACTCTGTAGGAAAAAAATATTAAACTTCTCTCTTTCTTCACTGGGAACAATAAAGAATACCTAGTAGAAAACAGCACAAATAAACCAAGTGATCCATAAATACATTTCTAAAAAAAAAGAAAAAGAAAAAAAAAGGGGGGGGGGGAATTAACTGCAGAACATTTTATCATGCTGAGCAAAATGAAGACTTCTGCAGGTTGTAATAAAGCAATCGCAGTATACTTTTCTCACTGGCTTTGCTCCCACTGAGCCATCTCCCAGTTTGGAGGGACTAATCTCCCTAAGCATCAGCAACTGTTTTTCTGCATATTCAGCTGAAATTTTAATGAATTTTTAAGGTTTTGGGCTTAACACATTCATGATTAAAATTCTTGAACTAATATTAAAATACATGAAAGAGTCAATGACCATTCCATGAAATGCCACCAAGGTTTCATAACTCTGACAAAAGCACATCCCTTTGTATACAGTTTCTCTCATGCAGATACTGTGCTTGAATGAGCTTAGTAGGGTCATCCCCTCCTCTCCCATCAAAGGTGCTCCACTGCCTCCTTCAAAAAAAAAGCAGAATCAGCAGCAAACACAGCACTAGCATACTCCTGGAGTTGCCACTGTACAGTGCAATCATGCCTTTAGACTTCCTGTCCATTGCCTGGAATTTATGACACAGGATGTCTGACCCTATCTGACTCTGATGTTCTGGCCCTGGACCCTTTCTGAAAACACTGTATCTCTGAAATTATGTTTCAAATCTGCAAAGAAAAGATCTCCTAGAGGGGTTATATGCTTCTGTCCTGTGATATCATCAAACAGAAGGGTTGTGAAGCTACAATTTAAACTAGATGCTGAATAAAAGGTCAGTTTAAAATACTCTGCTCTGTCAGTGACAACAAAGGTTAGGAGTTTAAAGGTGGCTTCAGAATAAGATATTTAAGCTTTGTCTGTGGAATCTTATCCACATGCTGATTATTTGGGTGAGTGTGCCTGACTAACAGACACTACTTTCACTTGATTACCATTCTTTATCCACAGATGAGTAAGAATATCCAAGAATTTCAAGACTGATGTCACATGCCTATTTTTTCTTAACAGTATTTTATATAACCAAGACAATGTAAATCCAGATTGTCAAGCCAAAACAAGAAAAAATCCCTGTGAGAGTAGTTTCTTCTAACATAGAAACAGCATTTTTATTGTCAAATAAAACCAACGCCATTTTCACTCCAAAGCTCCTGTGCTTTGCTTTCCCTACAGCGTTCTGCCTGAGGTCCTTCCCAGCTTCTTGTCTCTTAAAGAAACATATCCTAACAAAAAATTGCAACCCATAAAAATTTCTAACTCCTGCATCGGCTGTAATAGTCCAGGAAGAGTATTGACCAGCTATTCTATAAAGGTCCCCTTTCTTTTTCCTTGCTATATTGTGGATGTGGGGTACACAATCATTTTGGAAAAGAGGAGAAAAAGGAGTATTTTTTTACATGAGATGAAGATTCCTGCCAGTATACTGTTATTTCTGAAATTGTGTCTCCTAGATTAAGAGGACATACACCTCCCTAAGGGCAAAGAAAGATTTAGCATATTTTAATCTGCCATTTTCAGTAAAGTAAATAGTTAAGAATGAAATTAATTGAACAAAAGTCTGAATTAAAGTCTTTGCACTTGGGTCCTAAACTTAAGATATTAATTCAATAGAATATAATCATTTGCACCTACCTTAAGTAATCAGCAAATATATACAGCAAATTTGAAAATCGCATTTCTACCTAAATATACTGAAGGAATTAGAGTTTTAAGTAAAATTGAGGCTTCAGTTTAGAAGCACCTATTCTCTGTTTTCCTGCAGTAATCCTATTGAAATTAACTCTTAAACTATTTTCAAATCTGCCAAGTAATGCTTTTTCTGACTTCAGCAGGAAAAGAAAAAGAACCTCAGAACATTCTCCTGTATTGAGGATCTACTATGAAATTGAAACTATTTCAAGGCAAACTGACCATGTCTAGAATAAATATTTTTTTGACATTTTCCAAATCCAAAAATGAAGCAGACAGTCTTTAGAAGTGCCTACCCAGATTTCCCTTGAAGAACTGTAAAGGGTTGCCAATTGTTACAAACATCTTCTCAAGCAAAGTCTGCTTAGAAAAATAGGCAGTGAGACTGATCAATTTAAGCAGGGAAAAGCAAATAGGCTTTTGGATACAAGGATATTTTTTGAATACAGAAAATTTACATCCATTATTTACACCTGCTGTGCGACCATTAAAGAATATTTACTTAGAGACACCATCCAACGAGGAAAAAAAATTAAGACTTTTTCACACAGCACTGTTGAAAAGGGGGAGTAAGGTGACTTTTTTTTATATAGCAACGCCTTACACATGTAGGTAGGTGTGTTTTTTGAGACTCAGAAAACCCTTTTAAAAAAAAGTGAGGACTGACTTGTAAAGGAAATATTTAATTCCCTATCCTCCCTGTGAATAGGGGATACCACAGCAGAGTGTATTTTTTTTTGTATTTACAACTCAGTAAGAATGAGAAAAATACTGGAAGTCTCCCAGTAAAGGAAGTCTGTACTAGGCAAAAAAAATACAGGAAAGCATTAAAATTTGCTCTGCACAAATAAAATAACTCTGTCTTCTGTCTCTCTATCTAGAAACATTATTAACTCAAAAAAAAAGGTGCCCAGTTGACTTTGAGATGAGGTGGCTTCTGGACTGCAGTGAAAACTCATTTCCCAAGCCCTCAATGAACTAAGGCAGAAATTATGTATTTTACTTTACTTTTAATTCCTAAAATTGACTGACTTACTCCAAATAGCCTGGCAGAGGATGTATAATTTTGTTGTCAGTGCTAGGCAGAGTTTTGCTGCAACTAGATGTCTCTAACTCAGTGCCTCTTTTTGAGGGAGAGTACATCTCTGCAGCTCCTTATGGAGAGGCCTTATGGCTCTGAATACTTAAAATTTCTTCTGCCAGAAGAAAGCTTTTCCAAAACCAGATAAACATGAAATGCTTAAGAACACAATTCTGAAGAGTTGCTTTTTGAAACAGCTTTTCTTTCAGAGGTTAAAAAAACCCCATGGTTAACCATCTTTAGCGAGTGCTCTGCAAAGACATTTTAGCTTGTATGATCTTAAGCTACAGTTTCCGTAACTCCAGTTAAAGGGCTAATAAATCACCTTATGTCTTTATGCCTCCCTTTTTCTGCTGTCAATTGGTACAGAAACTACTGAACTGCTAAAGAGGAAAGAGTTTTCATGAAAGTTGTTTTTTGTTGTTTGTTTTTTTTTTTCTGAAGCAGTAATACACATTTTGAATGTGAAATAAACATCATTACAGAGTCACCAGTCCAAAGTTTTGTTTCTTTGTGGGTTCCTATAAAGATCCACTGATGAGCTTGATTCAAGACATTCTCTAGGTAGAACTGATTTTTCCCTGAACATTTCACAAAAGAAATGCTCCAGATACCTCAAAGTCCTTCTCAGAGCCCACCCAAGACTCATGCCCTATGAGATACGGGTGGTCAGCCATGCAAATTTTGTCAAGATCAACACTTATCATATTTTTCATATCCCTCCTGTGTACTGGTCTCACTGTTGTATCATGAAATAAAATCTCAGTCTGTTTCAGGTAAGGTTGCAGTAGCACTTCCATGGATGGTGCCCCTAATCCAGGCAGAACTTCTGACAAGTGCAATAAGAGGATGGTAAAATATTATTATTAAAATATATGATATGATATGATATGATATGATATTGTATTTTTTAATATAAAGAATATTTCTTGAACTAAAATCTCAGAAATTATTCTGTCATGTAAAAGACAATCCTTAGAAATTTTTAAAGAAGTCATATAAAATATTACATTTATGCTCTTTTAAGAGAGATGGACATTCCTAATTTGAAAATCTTGATGAGTGAGCCAAGTCCTTTTATTCTGCTCAATGTAACGAATTTGCACCAAGCGCACACTTAACTATTAGACTTTGGTGTCATATAGGACAGTTCTTAATAAAATACATAATGACTCTGAGGCCATATGCTGCTACACACACCATTTTGAGCTGTACAACCAAGATAATACAAGTATGATTAAGCATTGGCTTCCCTTTCATCCCTAAGGCATTCAGAACAGCTCAGAGCTAAACACAAAAAAAACAGAGGCTTTTTTTTCCTCCTTAGCACATGAATTATTAGATTTTCAGGACAGAGGATAATTAATATTTTTGAATTCTGGCTAGCCATTGGGATTAGTAACAGTATATCTGTCTGTTTGCCTCATCACTGTACAACTTTACACAATTCTCTTCCCCACTTCCAGGCCACCAATAGGAAGCCAATCACTGCAGCCAGGCTGTGACTGAAAGGTCTATATGTATCTTTGTCATAGTAATCACAACCTTGTTTCTACCCACAGAGGACTGTGCTGATGGGAGTGGGGCTGCCTTTCTCTCCTCCCAGGTGACATGTGCCTTCTGGGGTCTCTGCAGCTGCTCAGTTTGGGTAGAGGAGGGGCCCAACATGCAGAAACCAATGCCAATACTATAGGCAAGCTTTCAAAAATGCTTGATATGAGACCACCAGCTGCTGTGGAGAACCTCAGCTAGGTGAGAGGGCAGAGCAAAATCATCTAAAAAGAGTCTCAGACCCTAGCCAAACCCCCGGGAGAAAACAAGTTACCAAAGAAGCACAAGATAGCTCAGCCTTTTATGGCAATGCCATATTTCTCTACCTTCTCCCTGCATTGAAAAGGACAGCTTGGCCTGAGTCACAGCGTAAATGCAGCACAGCAAGACAAACTTGACTGATGAGCATAAGAATACAGCAGTGGTTCATTTAATCAAAAGCTTTTATAAGCAACTAATGTAAATTAAACCGCTGAAAGGAAAGTTACCCAGGCTGCTTGAACCTGCTTTAAAAGCATACCAACACCCATATCCACACCCTTCTTTTACTTCTTTAGTTCCTTCTAGAACTATAATATATAGTTTTTTATAATTAAATAAAAACCACAAACCAGAACTTTCAAACAGGATTGTATTTTAACAAAATTCTCTCTCACAAGTGATTCAGTCTGCAATGCCCATTAATGGCTAACAGCTCGGTTAAAAAGGGTGAGCAAAAAAGCCTTAAAATGTTTTATTGTTTAACGTGAAAGCACTCAGAACAATGGATGGGCATTTTTTCTATGAATCAAAATAATCACATTTAATTAATTAAATGCACACAGCATCTGATTCTGTAACTGTTCTGTGCATGGAAGACAAGTGAGTTTAATAAGATGCAACACAATAGACTCAATTAGTGCCTTTGTCTCTAACCTACAAAATGAGGGCAGTTGGTTTACTTGCATAAAAGCTTACTCCTGGATGAGTATCTATTTTTTCCAGTGACATCTACTCCAGACAGGTTTTGGTTTTTTACAAGTAGCTACCAGCTATGGCTTTAAAGGCCAGACCAGAAACAAAGCAGGAAATCAAAAGCCAGTTGAATTCAGCAGAATCGGGAGTTTGTTTTTATCTTTGAAAAAAAACATACGGTCAAAAAACCAGATACCTGAAAACAGAAAGCCTATTTCTGAAATATTTATCTTTAGGCTATGTCGTGTTCCTTCTATGTTCAGTCAAGTATTTTCAAGAAATGGGAGTATCTATGTTGAGTAGAAATATGAGCAGAACATTATAGAGTATGAAGCCAGATGAACATCTAAGGAAAAAAAAAAAGCAGTTTGGGAACTTATTTATTCATCTAGTCAATATGTTTGTCTACCTTCTGAAAAAAACCCAAAGCATTATAGTACAAATATCCTGGTGATGCAGTAGACTTACTGGGAGGTCTATTAATTGTGTGTTATTCTCTTAGATATACCTCTGCAGTACAAGGGCAAGAATTGATTTTTAGTGTCATGTTTAAAAAGAAAATAATCAGATCATTCAAAGACAGGAATACATTGACAACACTCTCCCATTCCACCCCAAATAAATCCAAATGAAATGGTGATTTAATTCAGAAGATAAAGTAGGTAGGTAGCCAGTAAATACTTTTCAGAGTATCTGCTGCCATTTGAAGTTAGGGCATGGCAATCAAATCATTACAGGGGAAATAAATGTACTCTGGGACATTCGCAAGATTTTGCAAATGACCAGTTCTTGAGAGAATCTAACCTCTCTTCCTTTAGTAGTAAAATGCTAACAAAAAAGGCAAAAAGATGATCCATCCTGGGAGCAGTTTAGGCTTTGAGGAAATCCAGCTGAGCAAGGAAGATTAGAGCAGACTATAAGACATCATTCTGATGCCTTGGGAAGGCTGACCTGAAACAGAGACTGGACAGAGCTAGAGAATAAAGTAGGTATTTATTGAAAGGCCTCCAGGATCCACCTTGGGTAGGACAGGGCCTGACCAGGGCTACACCCAAGGCGGATTAAGAATGGTCACAAAATGGCTGACCAGTCACAAGATCTTACATTTTTATACATTCTGGTCCATTTGCATATTGGGGTTTAACTGTCCAATTGCAGCTTCAGGTTGTGCGGTCTCATCCTTCTTTTTTTTCTCCCTTCAGTCCACCATTGTTTATGCTGTTGGGCTGAAAGTTGTCCTTGGTCCTCAGCAGGAAAAGGATTTGTTTTTTCTACCTACTCTGTGAAGAGAGCTCACTAGCACTTAATTTGAGGCTCAAAACTACATCCCTGGGCAGCATAGAATTTGAAAATATGACAGCCAAAGCTTAAGGCATCAATTCCTCCAAGTCATTTGCACAAGAAAGCAAGTATATATAGTACCCCAGACCTGCAAAAAGGAAGACAGATCATGTCAAGAAGTGTTAGAGAAGAATCAAGTGCTGAGTTGCCTTCCAGGAACAAAGCTGTCATGAATTATTAAATATATAAGTGTGTGTGCATGTACAGGTGAAAAACATGGGAAGAAATGGGCCCAGTTTGTTTTCCATCCTCATTCTGCAAAACTAAAGTCTTATCAAATGTCATTATAACAAGACCCGCAAGACCCAGTAAACGGATCTTGCAGCAGTGAGTAGAAGGCTGTTGGTTCATCTCACTTTGCAAGGGCCGCATCAGTTTATCTCATGTTAATTTTATATTTCTTGTTAGAGACAAAAAGGTTAATAAAGGAGGTGTCAACCTGGTGTAAGTCAGCCATGGGCTATGTCTGGCCAGACAGTCTCAAGAGGACCCCCACAAGCTAGATAATTCATTGGTTCTCTCACTCAAAAATTTGGTCAATATGAGTAAGTACTGGATGTCAGTACATACTATACAATATATAGTATTTCATTCGGTCATCTATTCACAAGGTATGTTATACATCTTCAAGTATATACCACAACATGTCTACTTGCACATTGTTTTTCTTCCTGAAAAATTGTATTTACAGTATGTCTCTGCACAGATACCCAGGTGTTTTGATTTCCATAACTTTATTTTTACAAATGCTAAATGGCCACAGTTGTCATTGAATCTTTGAAGGCTGAAGTAGGGTCCCATAGAACATGATAGATTAACATTCCTTTGTCTAAAACACATTTTATTGGATGTGGGGGTTTTGAGCATAGGACTCTCCAGGGCTTAAAGAGATATCAGCCTTCTGCAACATAAAAAAATTTTTTGACCTCAGAAAGAAATGAAAGTTGGGAACTGAAATCCTTTCATGACACAATTCTGGTTTTACACACAGACACCATTTCTGGTTTGAGATGCTGCTTTGGCTTGGCATGCTTAAGTGCCAATATTTCATAAATAAGGAAGTGAGAAGAGATAACTGTCTGCTTAACATTTAGAGAAATGAAAACAGTTTGGTAAACATAAATGTTTGCAAAGTCTAAGGGAAATATATGAGTGGGCTGAGGGCAGCTGAAGTGAAGAAAGGTCAGGATAATTATTCTTGGCATAGAGTTTTAAAAATTATCAGATATATGATAATTTTTGATATACGATAAATGTTATATTTCCTCCTTCTTTGTACCTTCAATTGAATTTTATCCATACATACATTAATGAAGTATGTGGACAATTTCCTGGAGACCTGTTGCTGGCCCTGGCTTGATCATGAAGTTAAACTACACAGTCCCTTCAGTAATCCATAGTCCCAGGATTTTGATTGAGTACAGCCAGTCTGCTGTGAGAGTTTTTGCTTATCTTCATACATTTTATGGTCATCTCACCCACCTGCTAACTCTTGTTTTCTCAATAGCACTGTAGCTTGAGTGTGGCCCAAGAGCCATGCCACACTGAATTTTCTTGGGTTCAATAAACCTAACAATAAAACAACCAAACCTAATCTTGACTGAGATTTTTATTCATCAACACTCTTCAGTTCATCTTATTACACTGTGCATTGCTGATGGCACCAAATGACCCTCAGAGCATACAGGGAAGTTTGTGTGGGAGTTTCAAAATGACAGTGCAACAATAGCTACTGAACAGCTTCCTTAGTAAGTGGCCAGCATGCATGTACTAAAGCCTTGGGTAAGGTGTGTGCCACTTGAGTTTCCTCTCAGTTGGAAATTGAAGGGGTATGTCAACATCATTAAACAGGTACTTAAAGGAAGGCTAAGAGAAAAAAGTTGTTGGCCTGAGATAGGAGCATAAATGTTATGTATAACATAGGTAATTTTCTTCTCTGTTCACAGAGCATAGACATCTAGTCTGACCACTGAGTAATTTTTTTTCCTGTTTACATATTTTATCTGCCAGAACTTCACTTCTCACAAACAATTTGTGAGTCTCCTGAATTTTCCACTATGTTTTTATTTCAAAAGACCTGTTTTTTTAAAATGTAAATATTTTGTTTTGCTATGTCCAAACTCAAATTTTATTTCTCATTTTTGACTTTTAATTAAGAAATAATCTATTCCTTTAACTAAGGAGAATAAGGGGTTTCAAATGACAAGTTCTGCTTGCCCCAAAACAAATTGTTTTTCATTTCAGTAAAACAATTCAAAAAAATTCAGGTCTATAAAAGATAAACTTTTCTTTCACTAGTTCAGCAGTTATCTGCAAGAACAATCATTCATGCAGCTCTATTTAACCTACTCTGATTTCATGGACACTGGCTTTATTGAGACTCCTGAACACAAAGTTCACAAATCGTCTTTCAAAACAATTTGAGGAAGACAAAGATCAGTGCTATGAGGGAGATCTGCAATCTAAATGCCCTGTTTGAGTGATCAATGAACACATAGCAAAATGAGATTATTTTGAATAGGAGTTATTATCCAGCTTGTTTATGTCTGCTTTGAATACTTCTAGAGAAAGCACATTTTTGGCACACTCAAGCACCAATGTGTTACTAGTTCATGACCTTATTCATTCATTATTGAAAAGCATCACCCCAAACACCTTGTTAAAATAACTTAGCCTCATGTCCTGAAGTTAATTTAACTATTAAGGTATCAAAGAATTTGGCACTGAGATAATAAATCATTCTAGTAAGCACTGTTATGAAGTAGGGTGCAGAAAGAAGCAAATAACCCCATGGAAATCAATCTGTCAAGGGCTGAAAATAAATTACTGTAAAATGGAGTGTGTTTTAACCACCTCTCAGCTGTTTGACTGTTGAGCCATAAAAATACAGACCTTTCCTGTGTGCTGCACAGCAGATAGTGTCAATATGTCTGACTTCAGGACCAAGTATTTACAACAGAACAAAGCAGGGCTAAAAGATATGCTTGTGGGATGGACAAGCAAATTGAAAAATTGATGAAGTTCCTCGATAGTATTGTAAGAAAGGCATGCTAGAAATGTTAAAGATAAAAGATAGTTCTACCTGGGTTAGAATTAGTAGACATTGCTGGAGCAAGGCATGGAATAATTTCATCATAGTCTTTCTAATGGAAGGTATAGCATCAGCCAACTCTGAATACAAATGTGGAAAGCCAGGAAGGTTAATCATCAAATTAAACATAGGGGAGGTTCGAACCACACTCTCTACACTTGTGTTGGTAATGGATGATGGCCCTATTTCCCCATACAGGGTGAGCATAAAGCTTGTGCAAGGACTGACTTCATTATATAGACTTAATACTTGAAGGAGCTATCATCAAGGGTCATTGGCCTCCCATCTCCTCTGACTGCAGAGGCATCCCTCTGTTGAATTATGCATAGCAATATTTATGTTCTAATTTAAATATCATTTAATATTTAGCTTGTATAGGGATTTTTTTTTTTTTGCATAGTTAAATACATGGTCATCTGCTGTTTACCAAGCCTGTAGTTTTCAGGGCCACATAACAGAGCCTGGATTCCCTTTTCTGTGAACTGCCTACCTCTACTTGTAGAAGTTTAGTTTTCCAAACCTGAAAAAAAGATTTAATCATCTTCAGATTGGGAAAAAAAAGATAAAAAGAGTCTAATGTTCTGTCTGCCAGGGACCTGAAGGTCCCCTTTCCTTTGGAAGTGCAAATTAAAGAAATTAATTTAGTTTTCTTAGGTTACTTAAAACTTCAATCATTTGGATGTTTATTAGATGCAGGAAAGACATTGTGAAGATTTCTATTTTATGCCTAGCATTTTGTTATGCAAGATGTTGGATCAACTACTTCAGTAAAAAACAGAAAAATTCACAAAACATTGGTAGTCCACAGTATGTCTTGCTCTAGTAGAAATCTGTGGGGAAAGAAGAGGAGCCCTACAAGTGGGCTGTGGCTATTCTGTGCAACGTGGATAATGGGCAAGTCCTGTCATGAGAGCAGGTTTGCTCTCTCCTGGCTTCACAAGTTACCCCAGAGAAGTGAAAAAGAGCCAGACCATTAATCCACTTACCCTTGCACCAGCCTGTAGAACTGGCTGGATGCACCAGAGGGATGGCGCAGTCTACCTGCCCAAACGTGTGTGCTGGAGATCTGCATGCAGGATTTTGCCTCAGGGGTCATAGTCCCTCCTCAGCTCCTCCAGAGCCTGTCTGGCTCCACACCACTCCTCAAAGTCCCTGGGCTCCTCTGCCCACAGTAGTTGCACGAACCCCCACCAAAACTTTTAGGATTTTTCAGGCCAAAATCAGTGACCTCCAACCCTACATGCACCCTCCAGCCAGGAACCAAAGAGACCTGGGGTAGGGGTGAGGTGTGGGATACAACACAGGGGAATGCACTTAGGCTAAGCCTCAGCATTCCTGCTGCAAAGCTCTTGGCCAGGCCGAAGCTCTCTGAATACAGTTCAACACATCCTTAATATCATCAACTTAGAACTGTGGCAGGGATAGCACAAATTAAGTGTGTGTTTTCAAAAAGATCTGGACCCTAATCTAAAGTTACTGACAGAAGCAAATGAATAATTAATCTAGCTGAAAATGTCTCCAAAAAGAACTATTTCTTGACTTTGACAAATAAGCTCTCTGTTTATGTTACAAGATGATGAATACACTAGCGTATACCCTTCCCCTAATGCACCTTCATACTTTCAAAATTAATTATTTCAACAAGGCTGTAAATTGTGAAAACAACATGTTTTGCCTTTTTTTCGGTCATACCTGAAAAAATTACTGTATTTGTAGAGAGATCTTACTTAAAAAATTAAACACCTCTCATTTATCTTTGTACTCTAATTAGATGTTATACAAGTGGAAGGAGGTTTGTTATGTCACTGCTGAAAACACAATAGGGTTATCAAACTTGGATTGTGTAACGACTTTCCTGCAATATCTGATGAATAAGGTTTTCTGAAGTAGGTGCTGGTATTTTTTGTCTCATTTGCCAAGCTGGAGATCCTAAGATTCTTGTTTCTCTGTTTGGATTTTTGCTATATTTTGTTTTAAGCTGCTCAACTTCAGGTATGCATCCATGGAGGTGCATTTACAATTTAAGAGAGCAGTCTACAGAGGTAGATAAGGTGGATCTAAACAAACTGTACTTTATAACGCCTCAAAGGGCCATGCAGGCTCATGCTCCCAAAGCAGTGGCTAAGCAGGCTGGTAGTCAGATCCACTTTTCATCTGGGCTCCCCAGCTGGGACGTAAATCTGTGCAGAAATCAGCTTTGATACATTCTGCACAGAGCTCAATATATTGTGTTTAACACACTTTAATTGAGCAAATGAGGCCACCTAGGAATTTTTTACTATCATTGCTATTTTTTTTAAGGCCAGGACTGGAAAAGGAGGCTATCAGAAAAGGCTGAGGAATGAACTCACCATAAGAAATGCCATTATGGCATAAAGAGGAGATAAGCCCATTAGGAGAGCCAGGGAATAGTTGGTGAAGGAATCCTGTGGTCAGTTGTGTTAATAGCTGTATCAATAATATTCAAACAGGACAGATCCCAGCCTTAGGGCAAGTCTTGTTTCAACATCAGACATTGCATAGCACAGAAATTTTCAGTATGCATTTAAATATAAACTGTTATTAAACCTGATATGGTGACTTGGAAACTTCTGAAGTACCAAGCAAATACAATTTGGCTATCATTTTGTGGGAAGAAATGTACCATTTGCTCAAGAATAAGTAAAGATAAAGGGGAAGGGGAAGTTATAATAGTGAAGGGGGAGAGAAACATGCTTCCTTTTTCTAACTTACAGTATGGACATCTCAGCACTTTCATGTGGTGAATCCCCCAAATACAATACCCAACCATGTAAAATGCACAGGATCAATGCTAGATTAAAAAAAATTCAAGATACGGAATCTACAGAAATGCAGAATTTGGTATGTAATCTCTTACCTAATTGTTTATACCAGACTGTCCACCAAGACAACTAAGAAAGAAGGATTTCTCTTGAAAAAGTCCCCATTTCAGACCACGAACACCTCTGGTTCCCACTTGGGTTTTGATTCAGCCCTGTGCTTGAGCCCAGCTAACAGTTTCTGCCACTGTCAATGTCTATTTATCTTGCTTTTTCAAGCATTTGCAGATTATAATAACTAGCACAGAATTTGCTAAGCTTACACTGAGCAGTGATTATCTACATCCTGAAAATATTCAGATCCCATTGTCAAGCTGACTTGACTCCTGCTGGTGTTCATGGGAATTAATTCTGGGAACTAATTATGAAGCCATACACACTGTGACCAACATGTGCAAACAGTTTGGCACAGCCCAGTGAGAGAGATCCAGGTCAGTTCTGTTCCCCCACCTTCTCCACCCCTGAACTGCACCTTCCAGCTGCCAATCCAGGCCATCCCAGGAAATTAACAGACCCTCTGTAAATCAGCTCATTAACCTAATCAAAGCCTTAACTTACTGTGACGTCACATCCTGAAGTGCAAGGGAACACCCAAGATTCATAGATGCTCGTGGGTGAAAATAATGAAAAAAGTCAGGGACTCCCCTCTTCTTATAAAGCTTACAAAGTTTCATTAGTAAATTGCATATTTGGAATTGAAATTGGTATTTTAGTCCCTGACCTACTCTATAAGCACATGGCAATAGATTTGAGGTAGAGGGGGAGGGAGGGAGGGAGGGAGGGAGGGAAAAATAGAGAAGTTTTCCCCACCCTGGATGTAAGTTTCTCACTTTCCATGCAAAATAGTTATCATATACCGTCTGTTCTTCTAGGATTGGAGGGCTTCAGAGGTCTTGAGTGGTTTTGATCTCCCTCTACAATCCGTACCCACTTCTTGATCTCATTCCTCTGCTTGCACTGTACTGTGTTGCCCTTATCTCTAGGAACTAGAACAAAGATGTTTGTCCTGGAATAGTGCTGCCCCACCTCGACATTGCCCCCTTCTCCTGCCACAACTTTTCCTTTTCCACAGTGTGTTATTATCAACAAGCCTTGGTTATTGCCAACAATTCTTGGCTGGCTCCACAAGCATCTGTCTATCAGTGTCTAAGACATACATATTAGCCCCTTCTCTTCTGGATTTCCACACATACAAAACTAACCCCCCTAAAGAAAGCCATCAGAAAAAAACAACAGTTAAATGGTTTATGAGTTTGTTTGGTGAACAGAACTGGCTTTTCAAAGATGAGAAGATTGTTAGGGTCAAAGTAAAGTATGTGACTGTAGACCAGTGCAGTAAAGAGGGTTGGCTGGAAGAGAATAAAAGGGCAAGTGGGATCCCTCCTTTTCAGCAGTGGATTGTTGTGAGTATTCACCCCCAATACAAAATATTATCCTGAGTTTATAAAGAATGTGAAGGCTTTTGCAAGATCCTGGCCAAAGACCCATTTTTACTCTGTGTAAAAATCACTGAAATCAATCAAAATACCAATTTAATAAAAAGAAGAAAACCTCAAATGGTGTGCAGGCAGAGTTATTGTGTACTATTATTAAGCTAATGGAATTTAAATAATTAATTCTGGGATGTACAGAATATAATTTATCAATGACAAGGTGTAGCTTCTTTGGAAGAAGGACGAAGTAGTTTCAAAAACAGGTCAGTGGAAATCTCTCCACCTCGCCACTCTGTCAACTCTGTTGACAGTTTGCCAACAGATGTGAAGTTATCTCTATTAACTGATCTCTATTACTGTCAGTACACGACAAGGTTATATGACTTCACAAAACCACAGCAGTCTGTAGTAGACGATGGCAAAAACCTAAGAGCTGTGCCTAGGTCACCACAGAGAGCAGGGTGGACTGGTGTGGTGGATCCTGCTCTGTACCTACTGCATTACTCCCAAGAACCTCAGCCATCAGTTACAGGAACCACTAGAAAAGCAAAACCATTCTCATTTGCTTCAACATTACTCACAGACTTGCAGGCTTTGGTTGCGCACAAGCCATAAATGCAGGTATTATTTGACATTCCATTTCTTATTTCTGTTCCAGCCTGAGCAGGTCATGGAGCAGGTCAGACTGTAGCTCTGCAGTGGGGCACTGGAGAAACACATTCCTCTAGCATGCAATGATGCAGGAAGGAAAGGACACTCTGCCAATTAAATATGAAATAATAGTTAGGGATATGCTTATCAATGATACTCAGTACTCCTGGTGAGCATTTGTTTTTTCCTACCTGTTGCTATTCAGCCACAGTTAGCTGCTGAGTGCTGGAAAAGGGCTGGCAGGAGAGAGACACAAAATTATCTGATGAACAGTGGTTCATAGGAGCTATTGCGTCAATGCCTCTCGACATGGGGGACCCCTGCGTCAGCTGCCATCTGTGGAGCAATGGATTTGCGCCGATCCTTCCACCACAGGTTGTCAGCAATAGGTGAAGCACAGAAAATACAATGAACCAGAACACCTCCTTGCACTGTCAAAATAACGTGTAACGCCACAGAACATGAATCAGCCAACTCCTTGACTTTTCCCACAGTGGAGGTACTGCCAAACACCTGGCCATAAAGAAAGGACATTTGTTTATGGAAAGAAATTTCAAATCAGGCCAAATCTCCCTCAAATTATATGATTTCTTAATAATCTGATTTTAAAGATGCCCATCAAAGCACTAAACCAACTTAATCATACTTAGAACTTTCTTTTCTTTTTTTTCCTTTCTTTTATGTTCTTACCTATCATCACAAAAAAAACTAATGACACATTCTGGTTGGTTAGATCTTACTGAGAGTGCCTGGCTCATGGAGTTTCTCTCAATTTCACAGAGACCAGTCCCTACTTTGGTAGCACATCTCCAAACACTTGCTTAATTTCAGTCCAATGATTTGACCCCCAGAGCTAAAAGACTCCATTCTTAGACTATACAACAAAGCAAGCCTGCCCACAGCAAGAGCAGTGTAACTCTTAAAAATTAAGTGGACATTATACTGCCTCCAAATTTTGGCATAGGTGTACTTCCGGTGGGTAGGTGAGAACTTCTAAAACCTCATTTTGTGTTCTTGAAAGATGGGATGCAACTACAGAAGCCAGCGAATCTTCAGGTGTTGGTCTATGCATTATCTATACTGTAAACAAAACAGTGGCTATAAAGACAATTGCGGCTGGGAGGTGGCATGGGTAAGAACTAGATGATGGCGTATTCTCAGTTGGGGAAAAAATGCTCCTGAGGAGTAAGCCTGTATAAAGAATGAATTAAATTTAAAGCATTATTTCTTTTTATTATTTTAGACTTACTTTTCACTCAGCAAGTAGAGACCAACATACAGCCATCTGTGCTGATTGTTCTGTCTTTCTCCGATTCTACTTCAAAATTTCTAGTTTCTGCTCCTCCACCCTCTTTATTTTTCCCTATTTCCTGACATTCAAACCTCAAGTCACACCCAAACCAAAAATAATCATATTTTGAATGAGATCAAACCACATGATCTCATTCTGAACGTGACCAAATGAGTTTGACAGTTCCATTGCCCCCAGTGCCTCTGAACAATCCCCATTTCCCAGTGGCTTGGATGAATGGCTGAATGGTGGTGAACTCACACACTCAAAGGAGACTATTTTTCAATGTCTAAAACTTTGGCAAATGTCTCACTGTGCTTTTCAAAATATTTCTGGTGTTACGGGAGATATCCAGACTATTGGATCATTTTTATGTATTTGGAAACATCTGTATTTAAGAAGCTCTCACCACCCCCATCAATATCTGTTCTACAAGCCACTGGTTAATACATAATCAAAGCCAGGGAAGTTTGTTATACCTTCTCCTAAGCAAATCCACTACAGAGTCCATAGTACATCAGATAATAATATTTGAGGAGATTACTTGGCAAACTAAATTTGAACAGTGCCAGACACATTTTAGTGAGACATAACATCCTAACTGGGTTTTATAATTTAAATGATTTCATAATCAGTATATATATTTAATGTGGAAACTAAACACTAAGGAAACCATCAATTTCCTTTTCATTCACAATTTACAACTCGGAAAGAGTTGAGGATACATTGCATTCTTGTGTGTATCCTGTCCATGTGTTTCACTACTTGTTACAATAACATGATGCAGTGTCCACTCTAGGTTGGAATTTACTGATGTACTTCACGTTCTGTAGAGGAGAGTTAATTTTCTATCAAGAAACTCTTATACGTACAGTTTAAGGTGCATCTCCCTCCATAAAAGTTTACCATGAAATAGAATAAGTTTAAGGATAAATTTTTAGAGAAGGTTTTAGCTAAAAATAATGACAAATTTGACAAGATAATTGTCCTCAAAACATTTTTTATTATTGTGACTTGGAGCTTCTTGTCAGGTTTGGAACCAAATTTTGAAGATATTTCAGATTTTAGCAATGATGTCTGATCATCCACCTGTTTCTCAGACAACTATTTTTTATGTGTCAAAAAAAAAAGCATTTTACTTGATATTTAAAAGACATGTGTCACATACATTATCCTGTCTGTGTACTCACTGCCAAAGAAATCAATTGTCATCTGAAAAGCTTTCCTGAAGGGTAGAAGACAGACTTGTACCTGTGCCAGAAGCATCTTTGTTTGAAGACAAAGCAAGTCCTATGCTCCACTGGTGAACATTTAGAAAGGCAAGTTCTAACCTAGGGGCATTTGTCACCCTGCATTCAGGCTGAAGTTTTCTGCTGAAGCCAAAGATGATCACTATCCTCATTTCATAGTACAGAGGTTGAATAATCTGTCTTTAAAATTTAAAGTATTTTTACTCTATTTGACAAAGATGGGTCCCTATTTTTATCCAAGAATAGTTTTAGTCTGCCTGTCCCTAAATCAGAGATTTTTTTTTCTGAATATCATTGTCTTTCTATCATACTTTAAGCATTTTTCAAGTTTCTGTTCTGTATTTATGCAATACCTCCTAGGGTGCAGGCCTGCAGACATATTTTTCTTTACTCCCTTTTTGGTACTTGATAGCATCTGAAGTAACACTAATGCAGAAGAAGAAATGAAGGATAATATTATTCAAGAGGGATCCTTTTAGCACTTATCTCTTATAAAAGCTGATTAAAATATAGCAAAACACTTCAGGGATTGTGTTCTGATCTCAAACCACTGCTCATTTTGCCTCATCATTTTTAATGGAATGTTTCCTTCTTTGCACACATGTAAGTGAAAACACAGTCAGACCAAATTTATTTCCTCTTATTTTGAAAATACCTCCTGGACTGAGTGGGACCGCAGGTCATCACAGTTTACTAACAGCAATTAGTATGTGTGCTGAGCTTTTCTCTTATGATCAGATTAATTTGTATGTCGTATTCTCATTACTCCATATTTGAAAAATAACCTTTCATATCCTTGTAACATTCATTTTCTACATTCATCTGCTGTGTTTAAATAAATCAAATTAGACCAGTATTAGAAGGAAACATTTTTTACTTTCAAATTGATGCCTGATTCTGTGCCAGTACTCAGAGGACTGGTATGGAGTGCAGCTCTATCATCCCCTGTCAGATGCACTCCTCAGCGAGCTGACACCAGCTGAAGGACTCCCACAACCAAAAGACTCTGGTACCTATGTCTACTCAACAAAAAAAGCCCACTCAATTTTAATTCTCTCTACACAGATATTTGGCCTGTGAGACACTGTAAGTCTGTGGGTACCTTAGCACAATATTGAAATATCTGGAAGACCTAGAATTGCACAAGCTCTGAGCAGCTATTCACAAAAATCCAAGAGGCATCAACCTGCAAGGTCTGCAGCCCAGATATTCCCAAGGAATACATATTATTTAGGCTTGACACAAAAAAAAAAAAAAAAGTCTGGGGTTTAGTGTTAAGTTGTGAAGTAGGTTAGTGGCAATGATTCTTCTTAACGTGTGAAAGATGTGAGTTCAGTGACTTCACTTGCCCGGAAAAACTTCTAACTGCATTTCCTATCTTCTCAATGAATATGTAAGTGACCGAGATACAAAATAGTCTGTGACAAGATGTCCTCAACCCTCTTCTGCTCAAAGTCTTTAAACTTGCATGTAATAATTAAATATTCACTGGTACGAAGTAGAGAAGTATATGATAAAGGCTCTATTAGACTAGTGCTTGTATGAGGAAACTCTCTTGACAAGGCAGAGATGTGTTTTGCAGTCCTTGTTTCAATTTATATTCAAGTATTCTAAATTAAGAGAATTGGATTACTGGCTAATGGTAATGCATCTTAAACAACAGGGTGTAGTTTGGTGCTCACACTCTTATCAAATATTTGGTCATTA